>NC_139958.1:14082331-14204831 GCF_963454915.1 Gymnoscopelus microlampas
GGAGGACCAGGGAGAGAGAGAGAGAGAGAGAGAGAGAGAGAGAGAGAGAGAGAGAGAGAGAGAGAAGAGAGAGAGAGAGAGAGAGAGAGAGAGAGAGGGCGAGATGGGGAGAGAGGGGCAGAGAGAGAGAGAGAGAGAGAGAGAGAGAGAGAGAGGGGTGAGCAGGGAGAGATAGAGGGGGGCAGGGAGAGAGAGAGAGAGGGGGGGGCAGAGGGGGGGGACAGGGAGGGAGAAACAAAGAGATGGGGGAGAGAGGGGGCAGAGAGAGAGAGGGGGTGAGCAGGGAGAGAGAGAGAGAGCGAGAGCGAGAGGAGAGAGAGAGAGAGAGAGAGAGAGAGAGAGAGAGAGAGAGGGAGAGAGAGAGAGAGAGAGAGAGAGAGAGAGAGAGAGAGAGAGAGAGAGAGAGAGAGAGAGAGAGGGAGAGGGAGAGGGAGAGAGAGGAGAGAGAGAGAGAGAGAGAGAGAGAGAGAGAGAGAGGGAGAGAGAGAGGGAGAGAGAGAGAGAGAGAGAGGGAGAGAGAGAGAGAGAGAGAGAAATTATATTTCAAGTCATTAATCACAGAACATTTTATGTACATTTGCCAGAAGATGTGAACCTAATATAAACCTATTGTATGCTGGAGTACAGTGTTGCATTGTTTGTGATAATTAATCGGATCATAAAAGCCAAAGGGGCCCACAGTCAGTAAAGACAGACATACAGAGAAACAAGCCTCACTGTTACTGTATGTATGAGCTCAGAAACACAGTATGGCTTTAATTAACCTCCACAACCCTTACTGTCTGCATCCCGAAATAGCCGATCTACAAGCCCTACAATGCGCCGCATTGCGAAAGCGTTGAAGGGTTTGTAGATTGGCTATTTCCGACGGCTCCGCGAGAGAGTATACTGTATAATTCTGCAAGGTTTGATACACAAACCCATGGATTTAAGCAATACAATCTCACAACTGAAAATGTTTGTATGTAAGTCCTAATATCGTTAGCCTCAACGATATAGCATGATTGCCTACGTAATTATTTGGCCAAACATTTCTGCCTAACTCTACCAACACTGCTGCTTCATTGTGCCTCAGTGCCTATATGTCCTCATCTGAATGCTTGTTCAATTCCGAAGTCACTTTCTGCTTAAGTAATTTTACGTTTTGACTTAGGCAGAAATGATTTTTGAATGTAACAAGCATTTTGGTAGGCTGAGAACATAGGCAATAAGGCAGGATGAATCAGCAGAATTGGCAAGGCATAAATAATAGGCAGATAAACAGGTCAACTAGATGACTTTTAGGCCGATTTTTCATTTCTTCTTTCTTGAAAACCTTAAAAATATGACTTAGGCAATTATGCTATGAGGCTAACTACTGTATATGCAACCACTCTGAACTTCATAAGCAGCTCCCTTGCATTGTTAGGTTTGGTCAACAATGCATGTTTTGTATCAGCGTGCGGGGGTTTCAGAATAAGGTGCTCGTATGCCAAGACAATCCGTGATGGAAAGTTGTTTTTTTGTTGTTTTTTTCTATTAAGGCCCGGAGGGCTGCAGCTATCATCAAACCTAATAACTCAAGCATGCATGCACCCACTTGGAAGGTTAGCCGAGGACGCTGTGTGCCCCCATTGATAAATATATAACTTTTTTTTAGCCAAGGCAGGCTAAAGGTCCCCCTGGAACCTCACTGCAGCTAGCTTATGTGCTTGTCGACAGAGAAAACCAAACCATGATTCTTGTTTCTGTCTCTCTTGGGGAGCGTTAGCGAGGAAAAAAAGCCCAGCATTGCATTAACAACACAGCTTCATCTTGAATGATGAAAGAGAAGCTTGGCTTAGTCAAAGAAAGTCAGCATTTAGTTGGGGTCTTGTGTAACACACAGACACAGCTGCAAAAGCTTTCTCACACACACACAAAAATAATGGGGCTGATTCTCTCTTTCTCTCCATCTTTCTCCCCCACTGGCAAACAAAGAATGGGAGAGTGCAGCTGTGTGTCTTTGGGATATAAATGCACTGTTTGGTTCTCTTTCTTACTACTGTATAATGTAACTGAATGTTGTTTGAATGGTAGTTTGCTCTGTTTCTGTGTGTGTGTCGACATTGTGTTTGTCCGTCCATGATACTGCATGGGTGCAAGATGCTGGCATACATTCCCCCCGGACACCAGCGCGTACACACACACACACACACACACACACACACACACACACACACACACACACACACACACACACACACACACACACACACACACACACACACACACACACACACACACACACACACACACACAGAGATACAGTACCTTGTAAATGGATGTTTATAACTTCAGGAGTATCGTTTTGTTTTTGTATCTGCACTTTACTTGAGTATTTGGATGTTGCTGTTGTTGTTTAAAAAATGTTACTCCACTGCATTTCTAGGAAGTGACCCCGGTACCGAAAGTTTTGATTATGTATTTATGAATTAAACACGTGTAGCAGAACTATAAAAGAACTTATGAAAACAATACAATAAAATACTCAATCTACAAAGCTCACAACGTGTCACGATGCGATGTGTTGTGAGCTTCTTACCATGTGTAAAAACTTGAGATGGAACAATTAAAAACGCAATGTTGAATGTAGAAGTGTGGTGGTGATATGGACATGTGGATAGTGTCATGTGCTTTGGATTAACAAACAGACACAATCCTTGGATTTTTCCAGCCAGATTATCTGCGTACTCCTCTAGGGAGTGACATCATGAATGTATGTGTGTATGTATGTGGTGCCAAGTCATCAGTCTAGTATGCATTAGAAAAAAGCAAAGCTGCACAGATGCGTCATTGTCACATGTAAAATGTGGTTTTAAAAATGCACATGTTAACTGCACAATAAAAGAGGGTGGTGTGCGAGTGTGCGTGCGTGCGTGTGTACTGTGTACCCTACATACTGTCTAGCAGGTCTAGCCTCAATACTGTATGAGAATTGAGAGCATTGACAGCATTTTAGTGACAGTCACTTGAACACATTCAGTACATTTTCCTTTCATCAGCATTCATCATAATAGACCCACTAGTGCACAGGAGACTATAGATTTCTTTCACCAATTAAGCCCAGCTTTGTCTACTCAAAGAAATTGCTCCCAATGAGCGGAGGAGCGATGCATTGTAAGCTTGTAGACTGGCTCGTATGGCTTGTAGATTTTCGAACGATTTTGACACATTTTTGGAAAACTAAAAAACATTTTGAAAACATTCGCCTGTGACATTTAAACCGGTTTAAAGCGGTTCAAGAATAACAACACGTTAGCAGATGTCATCAACGCTGCGTACAGTTGTGGTTTTGTATCTTTGTATCTGGAATTAGAATCCAGCTCAACTTGAATTTGTAGCTTTGTATCTTTTGTAGCAGCAAACGTTGGATGTTGCTTTGTATCTTCATGTCGCTGGCTTCCATTGAAAATGAATGGTAGCATGTATCTTTGTATCTGCCTGTGTGATCGCAGCATTACAAATATTCGCTGTAAAAATAATATATATATTCAAAGATTTGCACACATTTTCACGATTATTCAATAAATAGCAGATCTACAAGCTCATGCTATGAGCTTGTATATTTACTATTTTTAAATAGCCAAAGCAATTTAAAATGACAGAGATGCGTTCCCAGAATGAATAGGTTAGACACATTGATAGTAGAATCCTCAGACCACAGCCCCCTCCACTACTTTCTCTGTAAATATACCATATGATTCTTCTGAGCTTTACTCCGATATGTTTTGTATTGTTTTTTGTATTGTAATGTGTATTATTGTTTATTAATGATCCCCATTAGTTGTGGAGCCGTAGTGGAGACTATTCTCCCTGGGGTCCAGAAGAATAGTCTCATTGTGGTCCATTGAGTACAATAAGGACCACAATGGAAACAAGCCTCTGCTTTTTATGTTATCCTTTTAGCGTGACCTTTGACTGTACTACCTGTACTGTCTGTATCGTGTTAATAAAGTATTCAATCAATCAATCAATGTATGGGGATTATTAATGGGTTCTGTTGTGGGCTTTCTGGCCACCCATAGTTGTGTAAACAACAGTAAATAAATACTATCCTCAATCCTGACAGAGACCAACAGTCAATTGCTTTATGGATGCTATGGATACAAAAATGATAATAATTATAAAAGGAAAACAATTTGAATTAATTCACACAAAACAGTGAATTTAAATATTGCTGTCCTGTCTGACTTCTCACTTGAGAGCTAAACATGGAGGTGTGCTGACATTTAGTCAACAGAGGATGTCTTCTTGTTGTGACTGTTTTAAAACATCTTTTCAACACCTTAGCGGAATGATGGCGGTTCCTCTTCCTGCGATGCCTTTCATGTCGTTATTTTTAGACTAAACACGATTTAAAACAATGTTTATTGTTTGACAGCTCTAATAGGTATGTGTGTCTTCTGACAGAAACTCTACAGCCCAAACATGGTCATTATTTCCTGGCCAAAGAATAACATGTGAGTGTGTACAGGACATTCTACAGGAGTCTTCGTATTTTTTCCAAGTCACATCGGATCTGCAACTGCATACACAACTGACCAAGGACCACTGTTGGATATTATTTTGTCCTAAGGAGCATATGATGATATTGTCTGAATGTCTACTCTACACCTCACATTAGGTAGTACTGGTTAGAGTTAAAGTGAAATTACCGACCCCAACTACTATCTCTAAAGCTCTACGAGTCCACAACAAGCTTGTAACGTCTCAACAACAGATGGAGATAAAACGGAAATCTGCAAAAAGCTCTGCAAAGTCAACATTAACCGAGCCATGAAGGGATGGCTGATTTCCTACATTGTCAAAAAGAATAGAGTCCATACACTGCCTAACTTAGTTATACTCCATTGTACACTGGTGTCCCGCGGCACAAACTGCTGATCTACTAATCTCTCAGCACCACTGCCCTAAACATGTAGTGTTGGTTGTTAGTAGGAATAAACACAGAAGCACCCGGGAGATAGTGGACTAAGAAAGGGGAGGAGCCAAACCGAGTTCCTGTCACTACACAAAACAGGAGGTGGTGCCCCCAGAGGCAAAAAACTAATGGGTTCCCAGATTGCAAGGCCACTGGCAGTAGGCTACTAAAATAGCTTAATACTTCCCCAGACAATCAGGCTTATGAACGACCAGACAAGGAGAAAAGACAAAAAAAAACTGGCAACATTCTCTGTTATTGTTTTACTATTGCTGCTAAGGCAGTGTTGAGGAACCAAAACTAATAATTTTACTGCCGGGACGTGTTATGAAATCTTTAATTCTGCTGCTGTTGAACATGAAGCTCACCTTGTTCACAGAGCTCTCCGGCGTAGCTGGGCAGACAGAGACAGCTGAAGGAGTTCACTCCATCCACACAGGTGGCGCCGTTATGGCAAGGGTTCGACTGGCATTCGTCAATGTCTGCGCCCGCACACATACGCACACACACAACAACAACAAAACTCTCCATTATTCCATAGCATGGTTGCCATTAGTATCAATACTTGTGCTTAATTTGTAGTCTTGTGTTGCGAAAATAGCTGATCTACAAGCTCGCAAGGCGACGCACGGATGCAGAGCTATTTTCGGTGTGACGAATCTGAGCGAATATATTTCTGTGTGTGAACAATTTACAATCTATAATTTAGGCATTTAGCAGACGCTCTTAACCAGAGCGACTTACAATAAGCAAGGTAAACACATACAGTACATCAAATGCAGAGAGACAGTGTAGTGCCTCGGTAAACTAGAATCACAGGTAAACCAAAGATTGTTGGTGTGTGTCAGAGATGGGGACTCAATTTTGAGACTCAGACTCGAGTTGCACTCGAGTCGCCACACATGCGACTTGAGAAACAGTCTTTATTTTATGTTTTATTTTACGGTAATGACTAATCTCTCAAAGACTCGAGACTCGACTCATGTGTGTTTGTGTGGGATGAGCATACCTGTATCACAGTAGCGTCCGGTGTATCCAGGTGCACACACACAGATGCTGGTTGCTCCTCTCTTGTAGCAGGTGGCTCCATTCTGACATACGTTGACTGAGCATGGCAGGAGATCTGTAGCATAGACAAAATGAATGCACAAAAAAGCAATTCAAATCACTACTTTGTGAGATGTGCTTTACCTCACTGTGACTGCATTGCTGTTACATTGCTACTGTAGACAACACATAAGGGCTGTTTACAATCAGAATGATAACTATAACAATAAAAAAATCCACATATGGTATATTTCATCTCTGTATAATTCAGAATTCTTCAATTTCCATGACTACATATCATTACTTGTCCGCAGGGCTCAACACCAAACTAGGAAAGACAGTCTTCAGTTTTTGCACTGTCTATACCTGGAATAAGTTACACATATTTAAAGTAAGGCTTCACTTTAAATATTGAAGCCATCATTTCACGGGGCAATTTAGAAACCGGCGCATCAATGGTTTTTGATTGTCATTGTTTTAATTAAGGTCTCTCATAATTTTCATCGTTTTTTATTGTTTTATTTTATATACTGTATACTCTGTTCTTTGCTTGCATTGCCAGTACACAACCTGTTTTATCCTATTCTTTCAACATTATGACTCTGTTGTGTTGTCATGCCTTTTGTAATCTCAGAATCATTGAAAATGAGGGTCCTTCTCTCCAATGTATTTCAGAGAAAATAAATAAAGGTTGAATGAATAAATGAATGAATGCATGGATGAATGAATGAATGAATGGATGAATGGGTGAGTGAATGAATGAATGAATGCATGTGTGAATGAATGAATGAGAATGAATGCTGTGTAAACATGTTAAACGTGAATGGTTCTTTGATCGTGATGCCCTGTAAACTCGGATGGATTTTGAATGGCTGTCAGATCTCATCAAATCTCTCTGTAAATGATCCGGTCCTAGCTGAATGGGTAGAGAGGCTATACCAGGGCCGCTTCTCCCTACACGCACACTACGCAGGTTGCGTGGGGCCCCGCCTACCCGCCGATCAAAGAGGCCCCCTCCCTTCAGCAGAAAATAACGTGCATTACTGCGTTCACATCAGCGCAGGCTGCGCAGCACACTAAAACCAAAATAAAGTAACCAAAAAAGTAACTTTATCCGCGGGAAACCCGAAAAGAAACGGGACACATGCACGCGCGCTGCGCGCGTGCATGTGTCCCGTATCCTGCGTAGAGCCCCTGTGGAGTCTAAAGCGGCACTGGGCTATACGGTAATCAGAGGGTCGCCGGTTCGTCCCTCGGCGCATCCCCCCCCCCTACCCCCCCAGAGACGATGTGTTGAAGTGTCCCTGAGCAAGACACTTCACCTACCCTAACTGCTCCCCATGGGTGCTGTATTAATAGCACCCACTGCTCCTAATAGTTAGAGCCAGGGGGATGTGCTGAATGCAGAGGACAAATTTCACATACTGTGTGAAACATGTACAGTGACACATGTCGATCTACAAGCTCACAATGCGTCGCGATGGGACGCATTGTGAGCTTGTAAAAAAAATTATATACGTTTGAGAACTTGTGAAATGGGACATTTTAACTCTTACTGTTGTACTTTAAGTATATTTTGACGCTAATAGTTTTGTACTTTTACTTAAGTAAATTTGAATTCTGGACTTCGACTTGTAACAGAGTATTTCTGCATTGCAGTATTGATACTTTTACTTGATACTAGAAAATGTGAGTACTTTTTCCACCACCTGGATACATACCTCTGACATTCACAGCAGTGGCCTCCATGGAATAGATCGTGTCAGAGCTGGTGTGTGGTCGCTCTGTGCCCCGACCCTCCGCAGGCACCTGGGGAACCGACTCCAAGAAGGGAGGAGGGTCGGCGGTCTCACGGTCTTCATAGTCTACAAACTCCTCTGGGAAAGGGGTGGTGGTGGGAGCCGGGAGGTCGGGGGTCAGGTCCCGTAAAGGGACGACGGCATGGGTGCTTTTGCTGCGGTCGCTGACGTGTGTGGGAGACGGAGTAGAGAGGGTTTGTCGGGCTGCAGAAGAAGCACCTCTGCTGGGCTGTGTGGCCTGATGAAGCGTGGTAGAGTGCGAGGCGGGTGCTTTACGGTGCGTCGTAGATACGGTCGAGTATAAAGGGTCTTTGAAATGATCCTTGGGAGCTGTGGTACGCTCCTTGTCGTATGTGGCAGCGAGTGCAGGACGTGTGGTGTCTTCACGTACGGTATGTTGTTGTTGGGTTTGGTCCTTGGTCGATACGCTGACGTGTGAAGCGTAGCGCGTGGTGGTGCCATCTTTACCGGCTCCAGGGGCCACGGCCGGTGAAACGGTAACGGTGGTTTCTTCGCCGAGAGGCGAGGAGTCACCCGACACCTCCTGTTGCCCGGAAGTCTCACCTCCTTCTCCTTCGGACAGGTGGTCTCTCCCCGAGCCGGTCTCTCTCGCTCCTCCGTCCACAGCAGTAGGGTCTTTGGGGAAGGGGAGTCCTCCTGGTCTTGGATGAGCTACGGTAGAAGGGGGTTGAGAACTTGTGAGTCTGGGAGTCTCCTGTGGATAAAAGTCCAGTCCGGAAGCCTCGTCTTCCGCCGACGTAGACCCTTCAAAGTCGCCCGTCTCCCCCTGGGGCTCTGCGGGGAAGACTCCCGTCTCCTGTCTCGGCGTGTCCTCCGTGAAGCCCGGAACGTCTGCCCCCCCGATTTCAGTTTCATCGGTCACCACACCGGATCGGACGTCGTCTACGGACGGAGTGGGCCGGGCATCAGAACCCTCCTCATCCCCCTCATGGTGATGGGTTAGGGGGGTGGCAGGGTGCTGGGGGCCTCCAGGGGAGGTGGTGGTGTGGGATGGGGGTGTGATTGCTGTGTCAGTGGAGTCTGGGACGGTCTCGATGGTGGTGTCTGCGTGGATTATTATGGCTTCATAGTCAAACGTGGAGGTGATCTCCTCTTCTGTTGCATCCTCTTCCTCCTCCTCCTCCTCCTCCTCTCCTACTTGGACAGGAGTAGCTGTCTCAAACTGGTCTCCTCTGGCCTCCTCTGGGAGCTCTGGCTCTAATGTCACCTGTAAACAACCAAACACCAAAGCACCAGGGTAGAAGAAGGAAAGGTTGCGTTAGTTTTAGTATTTTGTTTTTGACTTTTGTTTTCAATTTCAGACTAGTTTTGATTCCTTTTTAACCACATGAACCCTAGCGTAGGTGAAGAGATTTGGTGTAGAGCAACAAAAACAAAAGGGGGGGGACTAAGTATAGACCCTTGGGGAACTCCAGTCAATGAAGTCTTTAGGGTTTAAGTGGTAAAGCGGCTCTGCTAATTTTGTTTCAGTGTTGTTGTTTTATGTGTTAATATTTGTGAGGTATGGAGAAGCATTTCCATGACAAACAGAGGTATGGAGAAGCAGCTCCAGGTATGTGTTGATCAAAAATAGCAGATCTACAAGCTTGTACATCTGTTGTTTTTTTAAGTATCTGAAAAATATCGAAAATGTTTGGAAGGAGGTAAGGAGAAGCATGACAAACAGAGGTATGGAGAACAGTGTTGATTTTGACAGCAAATTATGATTTATTTTGAAAAAAAAATCATTTAGTTGCAGTCATATTTTAGAAATGTTTCAGTGTTTTTCGTCGAATAAAATGTATCTTGATGGGCCGTGATGCCGTTGAAATGGCTGATTTACACTTCGCTACACTCTAAGCTACATCCCGAAAATAGCCGATCTACAAGCTCACAACGCGTCGCGCTGCGACGCGTTGTGAGCTTGTAGAGCGGCTGTGACACCCACGCAGTCGCACACCCATGATGACTTGTCTTAGTTCTACTGGATCTCTTCTCCACTTCTCCCTCCCTAACATTTTAGTCTAGTTTGTATTTGTTGACAAAATTGTCAATATATTCAGTCATAGTTTTAGTCATCATAGCTTAGTTTCTTATTACATTTTTATTACGTTTTTGTCGGTGAACAAAGGTAGTCGACAAAGAAAATGTCGTCATAGTTTTAGTCGACTAAATAAACGCTGCTGGAGAAGCATTTCCATGACAAACAGAGCTAAGGGAAAGCAGTTCCGTGACAAACGGTACCTCATGTTTTCCATTGATGAAGCTGAGTGAGGGGGGCATGGTGAATGGAGCGGGCAGCACGGTGTCAGTGTCTCCGCTGGCTTCACCGGTCAGTGTGGATAAGTCCAGGAACTGAGGGAACTGCATGCTCTTGATGGAGCCTTCATTACCTCCAGGCTGAGGGAACTGGAAGCTGCTGGAGCCGTCACCACCGAGTAGTCCAGGCCCGCTCAAGATCTTCAGGATCTCATCGACTAGAAAACACACATAATGAACAGCATGGAGAAAAAAAACAGTATGTATGAACAAGGGTGAAATAAAGCATAATTAAATAGTTCAAAACAACAGGGTTACAGCTCAAAAGAGTTTGTAAAGTGTGTGACAAAAACAGTGCTTCAAATGCAGAAAAACAAAACAAAACAAAAATAACGAGCATGCGAGACATTATTTGAAACAGTGTTACAGAAACAAAAAAAGCAGACAATATGAACAAAAATAGATAAATAAATACATACTGTATGCTCTGAAAAGAGGTTGATATTCAGGGTGGGACAGGATACGTGATATTTGATATATGATACAAAAAATGTTTAAATGTTGAAGAATAAACTTAAAGATTTAAAAAAAACGCTGCTTTAGGATCACAACATATGTATATAGATGTACAGTATATATATTATTTGTCCTTAACCACATGAAGCCTAGCACCCCTATTCTGGGCATTTCATAATAGGTGAACATTTGACCAAAATTAAATAGGCGAAGATATTTGGTGTAGAGGGGGGAAAAGGAAGGGGGCCCAGTACAGACCCCTGGGGGACCCCGGAGTAGATAGTGTTTAAGTGGTTAAACTAGTAACTGCAGTGAGGGGTGTCAGATAACACTTATCTTTGACTGGCTTTTTATTATTTCAAGCTTCTTGATTTACAAATAACTATATCTACTATCCATAAAACATTTAAGTGACAATGTGCAAGAGCAACTACTAACCACATGACGGTTTACACAATGGTTCAGAAATGTCCACCCAAGGTCAAAGGTCAAAAGGTTAAAACAGACAGGGGTGTGTTTGGGTCATGATGAGGGTGAGTCACGGCCAGCTGCAGAGTTAAAACAAAGTATGCATATGTCTCGTCATAAACGTCCCTATTCTGGGGCGAAAATAGCCGAGCATCTAGATCGGATATTTCCGTCGAAAAGACAGGGGATTAAAGGTGTAGACCTAGTATAGAGCCCTGGGCCCAAATAAGTATAGTTTAGGGCATTGGTTCTGTGTACGGTTGGCCGGCACCTTGCAAGGACTGCCAGTAGAGTAGAAGAGCAGTGACAAGCAGTGGGAGGAATTCATTGGCAAGAAAATTGTGAGAAAAAAAAATTAAGGGGAGGAAATTTGTATTAAGTGTAAGTGGTTAATCCATTAAGACCGGGAACGCATGTGTGTCATTTTAAGATTTCTTTGGCAAATTCAAAAAGCAGATATACAAGCTCATAGCGCGGCACCGAGTGCTGCGCTATGAACTTGTAGATATGCTTTTTTGAAAATGTTTAACTCCGATCTGTGCTTCTAGGGGTCCCTGGAACAACATATTTTGATATAGGGGGTCCGCGGCCAAATACATATCATTTTGGGGGTCCTTGACATGGAAAAGTTGGCGCACCACTGATATAGCAACATACTGTTAGGATTTAGAAAAAAAAATTAGATATGTATTTGTCCGCGGACCCCAATCTCAAAATGTTTTGTTCCAGGGACCCCCCAGAAGCAAAGATTTGAGTTACAAATGTTCGCTTTAAAAATATATATATATATATTCAAAGATTTGCAAACATTTTCAAGATTTTTCAAAAATAGCAGATCTACAAGCTCATAGCGCGGCACTCTGTGCTGTGCTATATGAGCTTGTATATCTGCTATTGCTTTAATAGCCAAAGAAATCTAAAATGACATTTGTTCCCGGATTTAATGGGTTAAGACCATGGTAAACATGTAAGCTATACTTTATATAAAGTGTAAAGTGTTAAAGTGTTGATGTAAGCACTAAACCTGAGATTAGATATCTCCCTGAGGCAAACAGTAAACATACCGTATATACATACAGTATATGTATGGTGTGATTGGATTGACAGCTACTCAGTCACATGACTTTGTCCTAAATATGTGTTATGCTATAGTCCAAGTTGCTCCATTATTCAAAGCGGCAATGCTTTTTTCTACATCATGAATAAAATGTTATTTTAAGGAAATATGTTAATAAAATCTATATGTGAAGATAATCCAGTGTCCAGTCTGTCCACATTGTATGAAGACCTCACAAAATAATACCAAATCCTCTACAGCAGAACACTGTTCACAACACAGCATACAGCGCACAACTGCACAACACAGTGCAGCATAACACACACACACACACACACACACACACACACACACACACACACACACACACACACACACACACACACACACACACACACACACACACACACACACACACACACTATAACATTCAACATAAAACCAAACACAGCACGCCACACAGCATGACACAACACTTTTGACAGACATGACACAGCAGAAATTCTTAGCAGTCAGAGCTCATAAGACAGATCAAGTGAATAAGCCCATATCCTTTGTCCTTTCATTGTACAGTATGTCCTAAAGCATGGAAACTTTGGAAAGGCCTTCATAATGCAGCACTTTCATAAATGAAGAGAGTATGTTTATATTTTGATGATCAGTCTTTGATACAACTGTCTCTACATAAGGCTTTGCGCCGCGTTTCGAGCTTGCAGATCTGCTACTTTTGTTGCATTTGTCTGACACTGTAGAACAGACAAAAGAACTTAATGGGTTTAGAAAATTAAAATATGGACATAAGAGGTTTCTGCCCAACAGCGACGATATACAAGGTTGTAAGTACAGGTATTAGTAATGCACCCAAAAATGCTTACCTGACTGGTTATGGTTGTCTTTCAGATCCACAATGATGAGTTGAAAGGGTGATTTAGAAGATGAGTTGTCCTTTCCGGGAACGGCCCCTGAGAGGTCAAGGTCAAACGACCCTGGTCCAGGCTGGTACTCGGTATGCGTTGCGACGGTAGGAGGCAAAGACCCGGGTTCTTTGTAGACCACAGCAGGCTGCTGGCCAGGCTCTGTGAGTCCGGTCGTGGGGAACATCCCTAGCCCAGACCCTGTGTTCAAACCATCAACCCAGGGCCGCGTGGGGGTCTCCACTTGACCCTCCTCACCAGCGGTGGCCCTAGACGGCTCTCCGGCGGAGCTTCCCTCCCCGCTGGCGCCGCTGCTCTCCCCTCGGCCCGATCCTCCCAGCCGAGACACCGCGTCCTCCTCCTCGTCTCCCCCCTGGGCGATGTCCAGGTACGGCGGTGGCTGGGAGCGGGTGGTGGGCAAGGGAGGCAGCTGCATGGGGAGTAGAGTGTCCCCTCTCCCCGGGACCGACTCCACCTTGGACAAGTCTTTAAAGTCTTCCAGGATGTAGTCAGGGAACGGGGTGGAGAAGGCCACTGGGGAGTCTGCACCGGGATCTGTCACCGTGTCAAGGCCTGTGTGCTGCTGCTGCCGGGATACAGATGTGTAATCTGATCTCTGTGTGGTTGTGTGTGGTCTCTCCGTTGGCGGCGTGCCAACCGTGTGATGTGGTCTCCCACCTGTCTCCGGTGCTGTGTGTGCGTCTGTGACTTGCTGTTGTGTGCTGCTGCGCTGTGTGTCTGTGACTCTGTCTGTGGACGCTGCGCGGCCGGGCTGGTCGGTAGACGTGTGCAGAACAGGCCTCTGTGTTTGTGTGCGATCGTCTCTTCCTGTTTGGACGGGCATTCCTTCACGCTGTGTGATAAGTGGTTCGCCGGTTGAGGAGCTGCGGTGTGTGTCTAGGGTCCTCTCAGGTGTGTGTGCATCTGCTGCAGACATTGGCGGCGCGGTCGGAGTCGCTTCTGGCTCGTTAGCTGTAGAGGGGAGAAGAGGACATGGGGTTTTGTTTATCTGTTTAAACACTAAATGCTAAAATCATATGATGTGGATCTCGGGCCTCCGGCCACACGCGACCCAGCCTGTGACATCTGTCATCTATGACGTCAGTCGTTTATGACGTATCTATGACGACGTATGACTCCAAATGTGGACAAGGTTTCAGCCTTATCAACATTATTGACTTCCATTCATTATAAGATTAATTAATAATAAATAAAAGTACAAAACCCACGTGGAAAAAGATTGCAGAGGTAGGCTACTACGCTGGCCTACTGGCAGTGATGTGCTCAAGAAGTTTGCACTGATCGTTCCAGCGGTTTCTGAGATTATGTCCGGACACACAGACACACAGAGAGACAGACACTCTTATAGACAGATAGCCTCCAACAGAACCACACCGTAAAAGTGATGCCGATTAACCCTCAAGGTACGGTACTAAAGATGTACACTGTGTAAAATCTTCAGTTTTGAACTCAGAGAGTACAATCTCAGAGTAACACATTGAGAAATGAACGCTGACGATTTTACAGTGTAAAGATGAGATGTCAAAATAAAAATAGCATCCCTATTCTAAGGAGTACTTTAGCCATAAATAGCAGATCTACAAGCTCACAACGCCTCACACTGCAAGGCGTTGTGAGCTTGTAGATCGGCGAGAGGGGAAAAAGAGCAGACTAAGTAAAGAGTGAAAGGTCAAGTTTACTAAGTATTGATGGTTTAAGTGGTTTAAGAGTTAGATGTCTGAAAATACGCATTTACATGAATCCAACACTGATGATAGTGCTGTCAAGCAAGCCTAAAGCTATCTATGAAATCTATGAAAAAAGTTTAATCTGCAACACAATGTGATGCAATATGTAGTGGGGGTCCCTGCTTCATCTCTCTCCCAGATAGGGGGGGTCCTTGGGCTGAAAAACTTTGAAGACCCCTGGTCTATACAGAATATAGCAGCATTAAATGTAGCTTATACAACCAGTGTGGAGGAGGGTACAGTCATTTGGGATTTGGTGGTGTTACAGCGCACAGCAGAGCAGACTATAAAAGGAAATCCAGCTAACTTTGATTTTTGAAACATGATGTCAACCTGTCGAGAATAAGTTAATTTCCTGCCTTAAGAACGGTGCGGTGCCAGCTGGTGTCAGAGGCACAGGTTTGATGGCTGCCAGCACAGCTTTATTTATAGATAAAAAATGTTTTAAAAAAAGATATCTGAGCCATGATCAAACCTCTAGTTTTTGCAGCACTTCCAAAAGCATCAGTTTTCTCCTCTGACTCACATCCACACACACCTTACAGCTCAACTGACAATAACGTGTCCTGGCTGGAGACAGAATGTCTACCAATGAGCTATAAGACTAGGGGGATATGTTGGGCTTATGTGCATCAGGCGGTACTACTTGTCAACCAGTATTAGATGTCCTACTTCAGTGGTTTGCAAACTGGGGGTCGGGACCCCCAGGCGGATCCCCAAATTATTCTGGTGGGGTACCCAGATGATTAACTCAATGTGCAACATTGTTTTCTCACTCAACAGCAAACAAACCAACACACAGTACAAGTGTATACAGGGTATCTGCACATTTCTAAAGTTACAATGTAATGACTTGTTTAATACCAAATTGTCAAATATTACAAATATATATTCAAAAATTGTGAAACTAGCCGATCTTGTAGTTTGGCTATTTCCACAATATTTACCTGTGGAACCGAGTCAAAATAAATGTAATGCCTGCAATTCCTAGTGCTTGTCAGGGTGGGGGGTCCCCAGTTCAAATATGATTATTTTGGGGGGTCGCGGCCTGGAAAGTTTGGGAACCCTTGTCCTACTTGACACAAGGGTCTAAATGTCTCAATGGAAGAGAAGGGAGACCACCTCCAACCACTAAAGATGTACTAGTTATATTGTATTAACAACCTACTCTACGGTACAGATTGGTTAAAATGTCATCTTATTCATTCAAATACATTCTGTATAGCAGCTCTCTCACCATCGTACGACAAAGTATAAAATATGTCTTAAAGGAGACTTTAACTTTAAAACATTTCTGGGGTCATTTTCATGTCTAGTCTGGCTTTTTGTGTGCACCCCAGTCAGTTTTTAAGTTGCTTGATTCAAATATTTAGACATTTGATATTCATGTGAGGTCTCCCCGTTCATTACAAGGACAATATCAGTCATCAGAAGCAGGTTTGCTTTCAAAGACCCTAACAGGTTGCAGGTTTGATGTTGAATGGCCTTACAGTAGGAGGGGGTGTGTGTCTGATCACATGAATATCGAATATCTAAATATTGAATCAAGCAACTTAAAAACTGTCTGGGGTGCACACACAGCACACAAAAGCCAGAGTAGACCCCCAGAAAATGACCCCAGAAGTGTTTTAAAGTGAAATTCCCCTTTGAGTGGTTAATGTTCTTGTTGACATAACATACTCATGCTTGCCATCATGATGGAATAATAACCCACCAAAAGAAGTCAAAAAAATATAGAATGCTCATTTGTATAATTCTAGCAGCTGAATGAATGAATAACTCTCTTGCCTGGGAGAAAGCTCAGGGTAGTGATGTTACTGGCATAACACTTTAATAAACGATATTTAAACGACCCTTTCTTTCATCATCATTGGCCTTGAAATTCGTCTATAAATGGGTCGGCCTCTCTCTCTATATCCCCTTCTCTCTCTCTCTCTCTCTCTCTCTCTCTCTCTCTCTCTCTCGTTGTCTGTCTATCGCCCACTTTGTCAATCACCCTCAATCTTCTCTGTATCTCTTCTCCGAACACGCAGTTAAACCCAGATAAGGCTCAACTGGACCGTGTATCTCTCCTCCTCCTCCTCCTCCCTGTCTTAGCACGCATTCCGACAGGTCCTTACGGGCTGATTAGCGCCCAGACTTAACTCACTCCGGAGAGTCACTTATTGTGGTCATTCAAAACCGTGACGGGAGAGACCCTGCTTCTAGCAAGCAGCCCCTCCAAAAGTCTAGCTCCTCCGAAACGGGCCCTGCCCAGGGATGATGTCATGTGTTTGGCGAGCCCCGGCCATCTGGCCAAGCGCTGGGGTCTGTCCTCATACTGTCACTGACATTACATTACCTCTCCGTTAAGCCCCGCTCGCTGCACTCGTACTTCTCCTGCTGTCTCAACTTACTAGCAAAGTTGGCAAAACACATTACACCACAAAAAGTTGCACGTTTTTCAAAAGTCCCCGTGAGTTTTCCAGGCAAGCCCTCAAGTCGTCCGTAATGCCGCATGATCCGTTTAATCCTTTTCTTTCTTTTTTTATATAACTTACATTTCTTAACTGTGCTCCACAGTACATCCAAAAAAGTAACTTATTTTGAAGACGTGTTTGTGTATAAAGTGCTATTTGATGGATGTTCTAATGGAGGAGTATCAGGTCTGCCTGTATCTCTCTCCTCTGGCTCATGGCTGCATGTGTCGCTGGGCAGGGGGCCAGCTGTGATGCATTAGGGACCTGTCCTGGTTCTGAAGTATCTGTGTTAGAGAGCAGCACACATGAGTTGGGTTTTCCCCTCATAAAACACCACACCATAAACAGGGCAGTGGGAAGTTTAGTCTTCGTATTTGGGGGCCTAAATAGCGTTTTGTGTTCACACTGGTACCACTCCTGTCTCCCGCTCCGCCAGCTGGTGGATAATGGGAGTTGTGGGCACCAGTTTGAAAGTCTGTTCTTCAACGAAAAGCCTGAGTCGTACTTGGTTTGCACGCCAGTGTCGCACGCCGGAAATAGCAAACGTGTTGAGAGCTTGTAGATCGGCTATTTGCGGCACGCGACACCGGCGGGGCAACCAACTATCCGTCTTTTTGGGGTTTTGGGAGACGACAACTACAGCTTTCTTTTTCCGACTGCATTGAGACAAACCACTGCAATGATTTCCACACTGCAAACAAGCTCTCAGTCATAAAAAAATAAATAATCCAACAGTACAAACTATGCACATCTGTGTGTTCACGGAACGCCAGCATCTGTCTGTCTTCCTGCACTCTTCTAAGCCCACACTCTCTCTCTCTCTCCCTCTCTCCCTCTTTCCCTCTCGCCCTCTATCCCTCTCTCTGTCTTTCTGTCGCTTTGTCTTTTTGAAACTACCTTTAAGTGTGAGGCTGCTATACGCAGTGTCAGCTGTCCTACAGCTCCAGGGCGGACTGTTTTGACAACCCCCAGACCAGGACGTTAAAACAGGGTCAGAGTTCAGATAAGCTGAGGTCATAACTCAAATAGCTGGAGAGAAACTTCATCTTGTCTCTCTGTCTGGCTGCAGCACAATGATGGGAGGAGGGGCGTAAGAAAGAAGAAGAAGTGGAAGATTAGGAATGGAAGCGCACGCACATAAAGTCAGTGTCATCTTTTAAAATCTAAAATAAAACCTACTTTTATATCAAGGATTTTAACCCGTTTTTATTGCCTTTGTTTACCCGCGCTTATTTCCCTTAATAAGCTTAGCTTTTCATGTCTTTAATTCATTTTTAAAGTGATGTTAAATTGATGCTATTTGATTTTTTATTGATGTTTATTTTATCCATTGGCTTTTACTACTGTTGTCGTTTTTACACCCTGCAGGAGTCTAGCTGTCTAGAAGAGATTCTGTCTGTCTGTCTGTCTGTCTGTCTGTCTGTCTCTCTAGTCTCTCAAACCACTGGACCGATCAGCAACATATTATTTCACGTAGACGCTGCCAGTGGGGTGCACTCTCTTCACACGTGTTTTATACTTTTTGCAAATATTTGCAATTTCAAATGGAAGTCTGATCAGCCTTAAAACCCTAACCCTAGATGGCCGAGTTGAATCCATTCTGATTGGTCCATTCTGATTGGTCAATCACAACATTCAGCGGTCTGTTTATTCCTTGATGGTGGAACGTTGGAAGTACAAACCGCTGCTATGGACCTGTGCACCTGGATCATATCAATCCACGGTGTTTGGGTTTTTACCGCCACGTATCCAACATGGCGGCCATTCAATGTGTAAACAAATACAATGTCATTTATTTACAGCCAAACAGCTACACTAAAGAATGTTTTTGGAAACATTTGAGGCGATACATAGACAATTCAGTACAGAAAACCTATTTATATTTGATCAACAGTTTTACAAGCCGACCGGGATGCGTTGGAAGAACCTGGCATAATGGAATGGACTTTTTTTCCACACGCACACACACACACACACACACACACACACACACACTCTTACCCTTGAAGCAGACAGCCACGTATCTCTCTGTGGGGTCGGGGTAGCCAGTCTGGTTCTCGTTTCGGTAGAGCGTGCGGACCCCCAGCAGGCCCCCGCCGCACTGGGGCCGGGACACGGAGATGGGGTAGCGCACGCTGCCGTCCGACAGCCAGCCGTAGTCGCAGCGGTTCAGACCCGCTCTCCAGGCCGCGAACAGGTGTCCCGGCGAGGCCAGCACCGCCTCGTGCTTCTCACACTCCTGTCTGGACTCCTCCAGAGTCAGCTTGTCCCGGGAGGGAAAGTAGAACACCTCACCTTTAGGGAGGGAAGGGGGGGGCAGAGTCATACATTACATTTTTACATAATTGTACAATTTACAATTTAGGCATTGAGCAGACGCTATTAATCCAGAGCGACTAACAGTAAGCAAGATAAACACAAGGTAATACATCAAATGCATAGAAATAGTATAAAAAGAGAAAAAAAGAAGCGCTGCAGGGATCAGTCAGTGGCTCTGATAGATAGGTGCTCTTTGGTGATACAGGTAGGAACTAGGGCTGGGACTTTAACTGATTAATTTAGATTCATTAATTACATAAAATTAACGCGATTAAAAAAATTAATCGCATTTTAATCGCACTTAGTTTATGCACCACAGAACCTTTCTCATGGGCGAGTTTCAGGTGTACCGATCATACCAGTGCACCAACCAACAGCCAACACACCCCAGTGCACGCAATGGGACAAGAAGCCGATCAGACTGCTTTGCTTGGCCCAGTGGATGGGAAATTTAGATTTAAAAAACTCTCTGATGGAAGCGTGGATAAAAACACGGTTGTGTGCAGAACAATTTTTTGTTGCTTAAACTTATGTATTCACTCATTGATTCACTCATATACCAAAATCTGTTTTAACTGAAAAGAAATTGCTTCTCGGGTCAAATATTGATATGCGATTAAACATGCGATTAATTTAGATTAATTAATTACAAAGCCTCTAATTAATTAGATTAATTTTTTTAATCGAGTCCCAGCCCTAGTAGGAACATATGAACAAAAAAGGGTTTTCAACAAAGTACTGCTAAACTCCCAAATGGTGTGGACTGCAGACTTGCAGACCTAGAAGGTCTTCATCAGGGTCTGTCTCAAGACCGAGACAGAGACAGACCCTGGTGAAGACCTTCTAGGTCGATACACGTCGGTCATAATTAGTTGCCTTGCTCAAAATAAATCCTATATATTCTTTCATCAAAGACGGAGTGCCTTGGAATTATTTTCTTTGCAAGTCTGCAGTTCACACCATTTGGGAGTTAAGCAGTACTTCTTTGAAAACCCTTTTTTGTGCATAGAAATAGTAAGCAAAACACAAAAAAGTGTAGAGTTCTATAGGGTTCCTGAGGAGTAGGCATTAGTTGAAATGCCTTCAAACAGATTTTTGTTCAGACAAACAATTGGCTTAAAATATCTTACAGCCTACTCAGCAACTTGTTTCGAGTACAAGAAACTCTTCCCTCAGGCAGCGATGGTAAAGCGTGTGAAATCATGTCAAATATTTACTTTAGGGAAGGAAGGGGAAAGGGTCACGTCACACATTAAACAAACACCCCTAGAGGAGGAAGGACCTTCAGGAATGAAGAATAGTGTTGCCGTAATGGCCACAAGTGAAGTCTGACTAATATGAAAAGATTGATCAAAGATGCACATCGTCTAAGCCAGTGGTTCTCAACCAGTGGTCCGGGGAGCACCAGTGGTCCTTGGGGGGGTTCCAGGTGGTCCCCAGCTAAATGATGGAGAGTTGGCAACTAAATGGACCCTTGTAGACCTTGAACTCTTGAGAGTGTAAAATTAAACCGAATGGACCCGTAAGGGTGTTTCATTTTACACTCTGCAAGAGTAGTTAACATGGCATCACAATCACTTAACCACTTTGTCCATTTATATGTTGGCTATTCCAAAATAGACGCAGTGCTAAAATTTTAAAAATCTCGAAAATGTTTGAAAATGTTTGAATACTTTAGATTTTTTTTCAAAACGAATCTCCCTGCGGCACAAAACATTTACAAATGGGGGTCCGCCAAATATACATGTATTTTGGGGGTCCTTGGCACGGAAAAGATTTGAGAATTAACTGGTCTAAGCAGAGAACTACCCTGCTACAACGCATCATGTCCAACCTTAATGTCCAACTCATTCATACAGTATGAAATTGTGTTGCAGATTAAACCTTTTCGTAGATTTCATAGACAGCTTGAATTGAATTAATGTTTTTTGTTTATTTCAGACTTTTAACCACTGAAACCCTCAATACTTAGTCAACTTGACCGTTGGCTCTGTACTTGATCTGCTCTTTTTCCCCCCTCTACACCAAAACTCTTTGCCGAAACAATCCATATCACGCAAAGATTTGGCGGCCCCCCTGTAGTAACTCTGAGGACCCCCTAGGGCAGTGGTTCTCAAACTTTTTCATGTCAAGGACCCCCAAATTGACACTTATTAGCCCACGGACCCCCATTTAAAAAGATATGCCAGGGACCCCCCATACGAGAAGATTTTTACAGCTCTAGCAGTGATTCTCAACCATTTTAATTTCAAGGACCCCAAGTTTTGACATGCATTAGAGGCTACAGACCCCCATTTAATGGCATTTCTATCTCTGGGACCCCAATTTATCGTAAAATCAAATGTAACTCTGAGAGTGTACAAATGGAACCTAGGGTCCATTTGGTTGCAATTGTACACTCTCTGAGTTACAGACCCATAAGGGTCAATTTGGTTCCTAATCTATCATTTAGCTGGGGACACCCTGGAACTCCCTCAAGTACCCCTGGGGGTCCCCGGACCCCACTTTGAGAACCAATGCCTTAGGGGTCCCGGACCCCTGTTGAAGCCCCCTGGTATACATGTCATTCTCTCCTCATACGTAAATGTCATTGCTTAACAACACAAGCTCCAACATCTGTTTTGTCGTCGTGTTTAGCCTACTGGTATGTTGACAGTGTGCGCATGTTGGGCCGTCACTGCTGCCAAGAGGCCGTAAATCCTCAAACCGTGTGGGCCATGTCACTTTGTAATGCTTAATTGCTAGCAGATCTACAAGCCCAACAGTGTGTTGCACGCATGAATTGCGACAGCTATTTATAAATCAGGCTGAATGCTGCCATCATCGTATAAAGTGAGACTGGTAGCGTAAATTGATATTCATTACAAAGAATACATTTCACTTACTTATCCAATATCCCGTATGAGTTGGATGAAATTGTTATCCCTACTAACCCGAAAATGTATTTTCTGTTTACTAAAAAGCTGGACAGATGGGATGAGAAGACCCCTGTTACTGTGAACAAACACTCTATAGCCATGATTACTATGTGAATTCAGAGCTATTTACCACTTATTTTAACAAGAAAATATCACATACTTTTAAATCATGTATTCGTTGTGTTGATTGACTCACCGTTCAGTTTGTCTACATAACAATACACGTCATATTTCTCTGTCAGGTCGCGAGGGCCATATGTTCGCACTCCTGGCCTGCCCTTCTTATCGCCCGAGCAACCAGGGCGGGGCTTCGTGATTGGGTATCTAAAAGAAAAAAGGAAAGAGGTGCTCAATGGTAAATGGAGTATTTGTATAGCGCCTTTATCCAAAGAGCTTTACAATGTGCATTGATACATTCATCCATTCACACACACATTCACAGTTTCACACACACTCACAGTTTCACACTCACACACACACACACACACACACACACACACACACACACACACACACACACACACACACACACACACACACACACACACACACGTGACCGATCTACAAGTTCAAAATGTGACGCACAACGGCGCGTTGTGAACTTGTAGATCTGATATTTTCATTTTTTTAAATAAATTAAATGAAGCATAGCGTTAGTTCATGCAGGACACGGAAGTCTTGCACGCGTCAGCTGTAATCGGCTGTCAGTCAGCTGACGTGAACATCAGCCTCCTATTCCCCATTCACAGCTCTGCTGGTGATTACACATTCATACTCCAATCAGAGCTCACGCCTTAACAAAGAGGTTCCTTTAAATACAGCTTTGCATTCACTAGGTCTCTGCTTGTCTTGCTGCCTGCTTCACTGCTGCTTAGCTGCCTCCTCCACCACAGCCTCCACCTTTGATCAGAGTCTGGCATAGGCTCAAATACTTGTGATATTATATAAGTCAATGTATTGCTTATTGTTTGATATTGTATCCCTATGGAAGTTTTGCTTAACATTTCCTGATTTTGCTTAGCATGCTGCTTGGACAAAATTCAGGGAATATCTCCAAGAGCGGAGCCTTTAACGCCAAGCTTAACTGTATTCCATTTGCTGCAATAAATGGTTAAATCTACTTTGACGTGAGTGTTCCTGACTGAATAATAAAACAGGAACGGTTTTGGACAAACAAGCCTCAAGGTTTCCACCCGGCAGCGATTATGGTATTTCAATATGTATTGGCACACACGTATTAGCTGATCTACACACAATGTGATGCATTGTGAGCTTATAGATCTGCTACTTTCGTTATCTTGTAAACGTCTGAAACATTCTTTTTACATTTCTTTCAACATACCAAAAATAGTTTGTGTGTCTGTGGCTTTTATATTTAACCAATGAAATGTATTAACATTACTTGTGACCAAGTAATAACTACATTGGATCCATTGCGACATATTTCCAATTTCTGAAAAGTAACGGCTTTGGACAGCGACCATACGCACATGCACACACACACACACACACACACACACACACACACACACACACACACACACACACACACACACACACACACACACACACACACACACACACACACACACACACACACACACACACACACACACACCTGACAGACTGGTCAGCCAGCCAGCCTGCGTCACACTGGTCAAAGCCATCCTCGTAGGCAGCGGTCAGTTGTTCTGGCGTGGCGATAGTGGCGCCTGCGGACACACACGCCTCCACAGCCCCGGGGAAGTCCACCGAGTAGCGGTCTTCGGTGCGATAGTGGAACACCACACCTTAGAGAGAGGAACCACAAGTAATACATAACACACATTACAACATTTTTAATTAGTGTTGGTCATTTAGTCTTTTTGAATAGAATTCCATTTAGTTTTAGTCATACTTTAGTCATCTGAAATGTTTTAGTTTTAGTCTAGTTGACTATAAATGTCATACGATTTTAGTCAACAAAATCTACAGTTGATTTAGTCTACAATAAATGTATTTTGGCGGTGCCCGCGCGCAAACCAAGCATAAAATGCCTCGTCTTAGTCATCGCACAGCCCGGCAGTCGGCACTCGCTCACCTAGCGCCTCACTCGTGCGAGCCAGGGCCATATAAGGAGAGTTGCATCACCCCCGTTCACTTCATCGGGCCAGTCCTATACAGAGCCTTCTATTGGCGAATAGTGACAAAGCCCTGAACCGGAAGTTTACGGAATGCACTGGAGTCTATGAGCGGTTGTCACTATTTCGAGTTTACATGAACCACGTGACCGGCGCTGTTTCTGCCCCCTAGTTGACGTAACTCTCCAATAGAAGGCTCTGGTGCGAGCCTCACATGGGGCTATAGTTTCTGATGGTGGGTCTGGCCTTGTTTGATGTTTTTTTACAGGCGGGTCACTCTCTTCCCCAACGAGTTGGGGAACGCACGTCTGGCTTACATTGTCTGTCAGTCATGTGACACAGGAGTAGCAGAGACTACCGGGAATGTTGAAAAGTGAATAAGCGACAGGGGAGCGTGGGGACCAAGGGAATGACAATGTGCAGTCAAATGACAAATAATGTGGGCAGGACTCAATAGTTGCCCAGGGATGCTGCGTGACGTCAAATGACATCAAAACTGTTCTTCTCATCATGGTTCAGTTAGAGACTCATCTCACAGTAACATAATTCAATGACACAAAAGTCTCTTTCATCCACAATAATTCATAATTACAATAGATTACTGTAAAAGTTCCATTCCAGATGGAAACTGAATCATCCAAAGTCATACAAAGGAGTCCTACTTCCTCGGGGGAGAAGTTACAATATACAGGAAAAACAAGGCCGTCGAGCACTTTAGTTGTCATCCCAAGACTATAGTGTGTAGCTGTCGTCTTGTGCAATTACATCGTTTTATTTTCGACTGCGATGTTGGAAGATTACATCTCATCTCTGTGGGAAATATCCTGTCAGAGTTGGAGGCTGATGTGAATAGACAACTAGGCCTGTTAAATGGATGGTTGTTTGTCACTCATAGCACCGTCTTTATCTGGGATCTACTGAACAAAGCCTGCTGTTCACAACGTAATGTGGAAACTCTACCAGTTATGTCTGGGACCATGCAGGCTTTGGCTGGGCGGTTGGCTCATATTCTGCATGGTGAATTGCACCCTACCAGTGTTGATTATGACAGCAAATTTAGTTTTAGTTTTAGCCTAGTTTTAGACGTCTTTTGAATAAAATTCCATTTAGTTTAAGTCGTATTTTAGTCATCTGAAATGTTTTCGTTTTTCTCTAGTTTTAGTCGATTAAATATCATAAGATTATAGTCGACTAAATCTACAGTTGATTTAGTCAACATTTTTGTCATAGTTTTAGTCGTTTGAGATGGGGGTCCGCAGGCCGCAGCCAAATACATATCGTTTTGGGGGTTCTTCACATAAAAAGGTTTGTCAGTAGAAATTTGGATCTCTCACGTGGGAGGTCAGGGTTCAGATCCATAATAAAAGTTACTGATTGCAGCTTTTAGGAAACAACATGATGCCAGATTAGGTTTGGGTCACAAAGATAGATAAGGTAGATTCTCACTCACTCCTCTGCGTCCACGGAGGAGAGCGAGGAGATGTTGGCCATTAAAACCCTGGACACACACCACAGTGGGTTCGTTTCCCGGTCAGGGAACCAATGCACCAGCTCAGTGGCCTTGTGATTAAGAGTGTCCACATTGAGATTGAGAGGTCGGGGTTCAATCGCCTGGTCCATTGGTTCTCAAAGTGGGGTCCGGGGACCCCCAGGGGTACTTGAGGGGGTTCCAGGGGGTCCCCAGCTAAATGATGGATAGGAACCAAATGGACCCTTATGTCCAAATGGAACCAAATGGACCCGTGAGTTAAATGGACTCTCAGACTCTCAGAGTTAAATTAACATTGATTTTACAATATAAATTGGGGTCCCAGAGAAATAAATGCCATTAAATGGGGGTCCGTAGCCTAATGCATGTCAAACTGGGGGTCCTTGAAATTAAAATGGTTGAGAATCACTGCTAGAGCCGTAAAAATCGTCTCTTATGGGGGGGTCCCTGGCATATCTTTTCAAATGGGGGTCCGCGGGCTAATAAGTGTCAATTTGGGGGTCCTTGACATGAAAAAGTTTGAGAACCACTGGCCTGGTCGGGTCATACTAAAGACTATAACATAGGACCCAATGCCTACCTGCTAGGCACTCTGCATCAAGGGTTGGATTGGGCGTATAAGTCCCTGTGACATACTAGCGTCATGTCCAGGGTATGTACTTGTATATCAAGCTGCCTCACGCCGCAGAAACGGCAGATATAGGGCTCTATTTTCGTTTGAAGATCCTAAATCCACTATTTGGGGATTTAGCATTGCGCAAGGGGCGTTCCCATGCAAAAGTTGCTATCTTCGGACACCAGCCTTATCCCTAAAACACCTGCGCTACCCGTTACATTATGCATAGGTGTGGTTTGGGCGTTACAATAATAAAACCAATCACCGCTTTAGGGACAGTGCCAGCTCCCTTGTGCGTAATTCACAGGTAGCGGGTAATGCCAACGGGTAAGGCACCGGCGAAAATAGAACCCTATAGGCTCCTGCCCTATGGGCCACATGGCTCGGGAAAGCTTACTTACAAGGGACTCCCTCTTCCTTGTGGCGCCCAGGTGGCGCCTAAACCCTAACCTTTAACCTCACAAAAACTATGCCTAAACCTAACCATAACCATAACCCTAACCTCACAAAAACTATGCCTAAACCTAACCTAAAAACTACGTCCAACTGTGCGTGCGTGCGCGTGCGTGTGTGTTTTCACTCACCACTGACATTGAGGCTGACCGCGCCCTGGGTGTCCTCCATGCCGTGCATGACCTCACAGCGGTAGAACCCGGCGTCGCTGGCCCTCAGACTGACGAGCAGCAGCGACGCGTCCCCTGCCGCCTGCGGGTGGCCGGGGACGGACACCCGGCCCAAGTACCCCGCCCCCACCTTGACCACCCCTCCCTGGGACACCAGCACCGTCTGCTCCGCGTCGCCCTCCAGCCGCGTCCACTTGATCCTCAGCTGGTCCTCGGGGCTCTGGGTGTGCCACGGGGTGGTGCCACTGGAGGGGTGCAGAGGCTGGGTGGTGGGGGTGGCACTGCCAGGACTCTGGATCTGGATGTACGGTGCGTCGGCACTGAAGATGGAGAAGTGACAGGGCAGCTTCACGCTACCGGCCAGCGAGCCACTGGCCGACCAGCTCCTCTCCACGGCGCCATGGTTCTGTGACGCTGCTGAAAAACAGCAAACCAAGAGTTCATGCTGTAGGCTACTCTGTCGCATCATTTATCATATCGTTAGCCTCATAGCATGATTGACAAACTCATATTTGTAAGGTTTTCAGGAGAGACAAAACAAAAAAAAACGTTTTGCCTAAGTCACCTAGATGACTTAGGCAGAAAGTGATTTTTTTTTCTAAGACAATGCGTTTGTCTGCCTTTATTTACATCTGCCTAACTCTACTCTCCTAACACTGCTGATTCATCCTGCCTTATGTTCTCAGTCTATCAGAATGCTTGTTACAAAAAAAAAACATTTTCTGACTAAGTCATTTTTGGTATGTAATAAGCATTCTGATTGGCTTAGGACATATGCAATAAGGCACAATGATGCAGCAATGTTAGGAGAGTAGAGCTAGGCAAAAATGTCAATTTCACCAGAAAGGAGTTAGGCAATTATGCTATGAGCATATTTGCCAGGTCAACAATATTGTAATTTAAATAGCATGCTATTTAGACAGATGACAGGTTCATTTGTTGACCTGGCAAATATTGCACTTTTACTCCACAATTATTTGACAGCTTTAGTTGCTATAGTTACTTTATAGATTTTGATTATTATTACAAAACATACATTAACCACTTCAACCCTAAATACATGGCCATTTGAGAATAGCAGAGCTGAAAGCTCACAATTGTGAGCTTGTAGATCTGCTATTTTCAAAATATTTGTATACATTTGAAAACCTGTGAAATGGGACATTCTGCATGAGTCCAAGTACATTTTTATACCAATAGTTTTGTAATTTTACTCAAGCAATTTTTTAACTCCAGACTTACTTGTAAGAGTAGAGTATGTCTATTGCAGATTGCAGTATTGATACTTTTACTTGAGTAAAACATTTGAGTACTTTTTCCACCACTGAATATGTATAGTACGTTAAACTTCTAATAATCAATTATGAGCAACATATATGAGACAGACAGTTCTAGATGAGATGTAGAAGAGGACTTACATGGTTGAGCTGAGGTCGTGCACAGACACACAACACACACCACCCACAGCAGGTGTCTGATGAAGACATTCATCCCAACGCAATCTGGAAAGCACAATCATATCAACTTTATTTAATGACTCATTCATTGATTGATCAATCAATCAATCAATCAGCACCAACATATCCACTTTGTTTAATGACTAATCACCAAAGTATATGCTGTATTTAATGACAAATCAAATGATCAAACTTAGACAAAATATGAATAACTTCAATACAGCCTATAGGAAGGACAACGTTAATGCGTTGTGAGAGTCACGTTGTATAGGCTCATAAAGAAGCGCATTATTCTTAAGTTCTTGTATCCTATTTATAGTTCCGACGGTGTCACGTCGTGCCGAAAAATATAGTCGATCTACAAGCTCGTAACAGCATCCCGAGGTAGCACTTTGTGAGCGTGTAGATCGGCTATATTTTCGAGAAGAAAATCAAACCATAGCCTACCATCCAATCACACCAACAAGCTTCACGAAACGAAAACGGTCACCGACCGAACAGCATCAACCACATGCAGTGGTGGAAAGTAACTAAGTACATACTCAAGTACTGTACTGAATTACAATTTTGAGGTACTTTTACTTTACTAAAGTATGTCCAATTTTCAATACTTAATGCTACTCCACGAGGGAAATATTGTACTTTTCCCTCCACTACAATTATTTAAAAACTTTATAGTTACTTTGTAGATTTTGATTTCTTAGGCTATTTGAAAATAGCCATCTACAAGCACACTAGTGGTTGCAATGCCATGCATTGTGAGCTTGTAGATCTACTATTTTCAAATGATTTTTTAAAAACATTTTATACATTTGAAAACTTGTGAAATGGGACCTTCTGCATAATGAGTAGTTTTACTTTTGGTATGTTTAAGTATATTTTGATGCCAATACTTTTGTACTTTCACTCAAGTCAATTTTGAATAGAGGATGTGTAGGCTGCTTGTAACAGAGTATTTCTATATTGCATTTATTGATACTTGCATTATTGATACTTTTACTCATGTAAAGAAAATGAGTATTTTCCATGTATACATGTATCTTTTAGACCACAAATACCTGTTTTTACATGATTGCAACGTTTCAATTTGCCAAACAACATTAATGTGTAACAACCGCTGACAGAGAGAGAGAGAGACACACACACACACACACACACACACACACACAGAGAGGGAGAGAGAGAGAGAGAGAGAGGGAGAGACACCCCCCCCCCCCCCCCCCCACACACACACACACACACACACACACACACACACACACACACACACACACACACACACACACACACACACAGAGAGAGAGAGAGGGAGAGACACACAAAACACAACACACGCACACACACACACACAGACAGAAAGAGAGGGAGAGAGAGAGAGGGAGGGAGACAGAACGGGAGGGAGAGAGAGAGAGAGAGAGAAATTGACACAGAGAAATAGGCAGACAGACAGACAGAGACACACAGATAGACAGAGAGAGTGAGAGCGAGAGACAGACACACAGACAGAGAGAGAGGCAGAGAGACAGAGAGAGAGAGAGAGAAGCAGAGAGGCAGAGACAGAGACACAGAGAGAGAGAGCTTTTGTCATAAACAGTCATTATACTAGACTAGAGGGAGAAATCAATGATGTCATTCTCAACAATACCTTGCAGGTCTTATAAGTCCAGAATAAATGAAGTCCACAGAGTCCTATAGAGAGGTGTAGAGGTGTCTGTCAGGTCCAGTCAGAAGGTTGTTGGTTCTGTTCCCTTCTCTCAGATTCCCCTCCTGCTCACAACTCTCTCCTCTTCACTCTGTTCTGCAGCCCCGGCTGCAAGTTCAAATCCATCACACCCACTGCTATCCGTCATTAGGAAGAGGAGGGACCTGCTCTCTCTCCCCCTCCTCCCTCTCTCTCTCTCTCTCCCCCCTCTCTCTCTAGAGCTCGCTCTCCCTCTCCATGTCCCTCTCTCTGGGCATTATCTCTCTCTCTCTCTGGGCATACACTCATATCGCTCTGAGGGAGAGTGCTTCTCTTTCTCTCACACACACACACACACACACACACACACAATATTGCAGTATACTGTATATTGTCTTTCTTAGCTGGTCTCTCCCTCTTCAAACACAGCCTACACACACACACGTGTGTGTGTGTGTGTGTGTGTGTGTGTGTGTGTGTGTGTGTGTGTGTAGGCTGTGTGTGTGTGACTATCCAGCAAGTCAGTAAATTCACAAGGCTGCTGAACAAGCGGGGCTTAGAAATGCAGCACTTTGTCTTGTTCACATGTTTTTGTTATTTAGATTTGTCTCGCCTGATTACAGTTGTTGAGAATGTTATGCAGATAGCGTGCTGTTTAGACAGATGCTAGGTTTCATGTTTACCGTGGTGCTTGAAGCACTGCTTCCTCTATGCACTCTTAGTGCAATTGTGTGACTATTTACCCAGTCGTTTGTTGAACAGGGTTCATATAATGTACTGATACCACACTTATAAGTCACCCTGTCTGGATATGAGAGCATCTGCCAAATGCCTATGGTAAATTGACGTAGCAGCAAAAGACACATTTACAAGTCCTCTTTTATTTTCATGACAACATAGTACATGAGCTACCTGTAAACCCTCTAAAATATTGGATATCTTTTATCAGTAACCCCCACACATTCAAATAAAACATCACTATAAAATACACTGGAACTACATTTAAAACATGAATATGAAAGATAATCATTACTTAGTGTCTTATATTTCAAATGTTTTTTTTGTGTATTTTATCATCTATAAATTATCTATCTAAATTAAATCTACTAAAACTCATGATCCATAGCTACTCTGTACGTCAACTCTCGCACTGAACCCAAGTCAATAACAAAATAATGATGGCACTTTAACTGTCCACAAATGTCCTACAGTATGACTGATTGCTCTCTGTAGGGGATTGGCGAACAGTGAAACGAAACTCAAGTTAAGAAGGGTAACGGATGATTTGTGCATGTTGCACTGTGACACGTTGTGAGCTTGTAAATTGGCAATTTTTGGTGCGTGATACCGGTGTGTGACTGAGTATACAGCAATCTCTCAAGACAGATTCTGCTAACAGCAGAATATGTCAGCACCACTGCCCTAAACATGTAGTGTTGTTGTTAGTAGGAGTAAACACAGAAGGAAGGAAAGGAGGAAGTGGACAAAGAAAGGGGAGGAGTCAAAGCAGATGGTGGCCCCAGAGGCAAAAATAAAGGAAACCTAAAGTATTTTCCCCCCTTTATTTTACCAATTAGGTTCCCACTTCCCAGATTGGGCGAACAGTGAAATGAAACTCAAGTTAAGAAGGGTAGCGGCTGATTTACGGCGTGCACCGGAAATAACCAACTTACAAGCTCACAATGCGTCGCAGCGCGACACGTTGTGAGCTTGTAAATCTGCTATTTTCGGTACGCGACACTGAGTATACAGTACAGAGCATAAGAAGGGTGACGATAGAGGATTAAAGGAAGAAGAGCGGTGTGTCAGAATTCATCAAACAGGTCCTCTGCACAGGGGACTGTTGCTGGCAGAGGCTGCTTCTGGGGGGCTGGCTGCTGATTGGCTGCTGCTGCGCTGCTGACAACCTGGGGGGAGCTCCTCCTGTTAGAGAGAGAGAGAGAGAGAGAGAGAGAGAGAGAGAGAGAGAGAGAGAGAGAGAGAGAGAGAGAGAGAGAGAGAGAGAGAGAGAGAGAGAGAGAGAGAGAGACAGAGAGAGACAGAGAGACAGACAACACTGTTCAGTTCAATCCTGAGTCTGATTAACACCAACATACTGACAACATTACCCAGTGAGAGAGAGAAAGAGAGAGAGACAGACAGAGAGCGGGAGTGAGAGAGAGAGAGAGACAGCGGGAGAGAGGGGGGAGAAAGAGAGAGAGGAGAGAGAGCAGGAGGTACAGAGAAGGAGAGAGAGAGGGGAGGAGAGAGTAAGAGGGAGTTGGAGAGAGAGACAGATAAAGTTAGAGAGAATTGGAGAGAGAGACAGAGTTAGAGACAGACAGTGTGTGAGAGTGAGTTGCGGAGACATGAGAGAGAAAAGAGAGAGAGGGGCGGGGGGTGAGGGGTGTAAGGGAAAACAGGTCAGCGGACTAATGAGGCACGTTTACAGCCCAGCTTTCCTTTTGAGACAGGAAGTATATCATGTGGCTCACAGGGCCCAAGACTGGAACCACATGGGCATGCTTTATAGTGTGTGTGAGCGTGTGTGCGTGTGTGCGTGTGTGTGTGTGTGATTGTTGCGGATTGTGCAATTTTAGTTGGGCTAACATGACATGGTCTTCATCAAGTGTTTATGATTATACAGCGTGTTCACATATTCACAGCTCAAATAAAAAACGATGTCGGAGCGGCAGACATGTTAAACCTCATCTATTGTAACAGTCCCGACCTAATTAATGTATGTTCTGAAATTAGAAACACACAGTTTCAAAAGGTTAAAAGAAGAGAGTGAAGAACATGGGATAAAAAGGGAAGTGAAGTGACATTGAGGCAAAGATGGATTATTTAAGGACAAGAGAGAAAATAAACAAACAGGATGATGAATGGAATCCAACAGTGGCAAAAGTCATTTCTTTGCACCTATGGGTGCTTGGATTGACATGCAAAAGGACACTTTTTGCACAATTGGGTGCGTGGACTTTGCTAATGCATACATACAACACATCACAAGACATCATTTGCATATACATATGAATTGTGGCATAATTTCCGCAATGGAAATAAGCTGCTGGCTTCTTTTTTTTTTGCGTTTTATCCTTTTGAGTTTTGATCGTGGCGAGACAGTGTATGTATTTTACATATCATTGTTGTCGGGTAGAAACCTCTCCATATTTTAACCTTTTGTGTTTTTTCAAAAATCAGCGCCCCACTTGATCACACTACAGCATCACACAAAAGTATTAAAGGTAGCAGATCTGCAAGCTCAAAACGCAGCGCCAAGTGACACGTTTTGAGCTTGTAGATCTGCTAATTTTGCCGTTTTTAAAAATGTTATCCTGAAAAGTAACCGTGTTGTGACATGTGGGGTTTCCACCCGACAGAGACGATTATGTTTATTATCAATAAAGGGGTCAAAATGAAGTCAAAGTCAAGCATAATATACTGACCTGTAAAATGCAACACATTTAATCAGTTAAAACCTTAATACTTTGTTGAGTGGGGTCCCCCAGGGATCTATACTTGGGAACCCTCCTGTTCCCCCCTCTATACAGTACCAAATCTGTTCGTCGAAAATTGCTGATCTTGCGACGCGTTGTTGTGAGCTTGTGGAATGTTCGCTTGAATTGCGGGAATCGTGTCGCTCCACTCAAACTGCCATTCTGTGGATGTGGTCGTGGCAACATCAGCCATCATCACCAGTGTGTTTGTTGAGCAGTTTACAAGCACAATTTAGGCGTTTAAGCAGACGCTCTTATTTATTCAGAGCGAATAACAAAGTGCGAAATCAGAGTAAGCAGGGTTAAGCGTGAACCCTAGTAAACCAACAAAAGGGTCAATGGTCCCATTAGTAGAGTGCAAATAAACAGTGTAGTGTCTCAAAAGAATCTCTAGGAGGCCAGGTGAACATCAATCCCTAGCGTCTGTCCAAACAACATGCTATCTAAATAACATTCTTTCTTAACATTTGTGGTCCAGCAAAATAATAAATCTAGTGACCAAGCAACCAACATAGATCTGCATAGCATCTGTCACAAAAGAGCATGATAAGTGTAAAACAAGTGACCACAGCGTGTGCTAACTGGAGACAGATAATTATCTCTCTCTCGCGCTAAGACAAGCAAGCATCTGTGTCATTTTAAGATGTCTTTGGCTATTCAAAAATAGCAGATAAAATAAGCTCTGTGCTGTGCTATGAGCTTGTAGATCTATTTTTTTTTTTTAATCTTGACAATTGTGCAAATCTTTGAACATATATATTTTTAAGGTGAACATTTTTAACTCCAATATTTGCTTCTGGGGGGTCCCTGGAACAAAATATTTTTGAGATGGGGGTCTGCGGCCAAATACATATAATTTTGGGGGTCCTTGACATGGAAAAAGTTGGAGCACCACCCACAGAGCAACATAATGTTAGGATTTAGAAAACAAATTTAGATATGTATTTGGCCGCGGACCCCCAGCTCAAAATGTTTTGTTCCAGGGACCCCCCAAGAAGCAAAGATTTGAGTTGAAAAATGTTTGCTTTAAAAACATATATTCAAAGATTTGCACAAATGTTCATGATTTTTCAAAAATAGAAGATCTACAAGCTCAAGACAAGTAGTTTGTTGTTGATGTGTGTGGATTTGCTAAGGTGCTATATGATGCAACACATGTGAATGGACTAGAACATTTTTTATATAGGACCCTTACTGTATGTATAGGTCGCATGTAAATATCACATTTTGTTATTTTTTTTACTTTTCCTGCAAACCATTCGTAGAAGAAATAAAAACAAAACATTTGCAGAGACTTTCAGGTTTTGCTGGGGGTCCCCAAGCAAAATTAGTTTCACAAATCATTTTAACCACTTTAACCATTATGTTATACGTTCTACAAGCTCATAGCACGTCACTTCGTGCCACACTATGAGCTTGTAGATCTGCTATGTTTTGAAAAATCTTGAAAATCTTTTTTCTATCTATTTTTTAAAGCAAACATTTCATAACTCAAATCTTTGCTTCTGGAAGTCCCCCTGGCACAAAATATGTTTGAGATGATGGGGGGTCCTGCAGCCAAATACATAACATTTTCAGGGTCCTTGTAGACATGAAAAAGTTTGAGAACCACTGGTTTACGGGTCTTCCCCTGGACTAGAGACAGAGAGAGGGAGAGAGAGAGAGGGAGATCATTATCTGTCTGTTTTACCATCATGCTTCAGGCCGCCACCAAATTCAAAATGTTATTTTTATGGCGTCCGGTGTGAAAGCACCTCTCTCTCGCCGACCTTTCTGACGTGGCCACGCACTGAAAGCCAAACACGCAGGAGAAGAAAGACGATAGGGTAGTGGGAGCAGTGTGAGAATAAGAGAGGATGGGGGGGGGGGGGGGGGGGTAGGTTAGGGCCCTGGGCTTTCTTTAAATCATTACCAACTGTATGACAAACACTGCATGCACCACCCCAACCAACCCCCCTCCTGGAAGCAGTTAAGAGGAAACAAGAGATGTGTGCAGCGATGGTGGGGATGGGGTTGTGTTGAAACACACTGCTATATAGGAGACCACCAGACTCTCTCTCTCAAACACACACACACACACACACACACACACACACACACACAGGAGAGAGAGGGGACGTGAGGTGAGCATTGTGAGGAGTGACCCCCAAGAGGTGGGGTTAAGCTCCTAGACATGGGTCATATGAGCCCCCACACACAGAGGAGGTAGTCTGGTGACATACCACAGGCACAGGCTTCTATACCACCCCCCCCCCCCCCCCCCCCCCCCCCAAATCATGTGTTAGTTTATGGGTTTCAAAAAACAAGAGGTTGTCACGACGGAATGCCTGTTATTTTAACTTTTCCCCCTTTTCTTTATATATATATATATATATATATATATATATATATATATATATATATATATATATATATATATATATATATATATATATATATATATGAGTCTCTGTCAGGTGTAAAACCTCATATGCCCAAAACTGTTACTTTTCAGGATTCAAAATTCTAAAATAGCGCCGTGTTTCGAGCTTGTGGATCTGCTACTTTTGATAGTTTTGTGTGACGATTGCAAGTAATATGATCGAGTAGGGCGTTCATTTACAAAAAAAAACAAGTTAGAATATGGACATAAGAGGTTTCTGCCCGACAACGACATGACAAAATGCGAATAAAGCAAGAATGCATTGATATTACAAGGAAAATGTATTTTTGGATGCTTGAGGAGTTTTTTTAAAGCAACTTTTACTTGTAGTTGACTGAGGTTGAGTACTTTGTCTGCCACTGATGAGCCAACCCCCAACCCCCAACCCCCCCCCCCCCCCCCCCCCCACCCCCACCCCCAACCACTGTGCTAGTTTATACTTCCAAACAACAGAGGTTTATTTTTCAACCAATCTTGACAGTGTGATTACATCTGGGGCTTTCACATTCATAAATCACTTCTCAAAAAAGGCTCAAATTAACTCATTCAATCCGGGAACGCATCTGTGTCATTTTAGATTTCTTTGGCTATTCAAAAATAGCAGATATACTAGCTATGAGCTTGCAGAACTGATATTTTTGAAAAATCTTGAAAATGTATGCAAATGTTTTTGTAACATTTGTAACTCAAATCTTTGCTTCTGGGGGTCCCTGGAACAAAACATTTTGAGATGGGGGTCCGAGGCCAAATACATATCTAGCTGACCCACATCTCAAAACATTTTGTTCAAGGGACCCCCAGACGCACAGATCGGAGTTAATATTTGTTTTGCTTTAAAACATACTTATATTAAAAGATTTGCACTCGTTGCTGCGTTATGAGCTTGTATATCTGCTATTTCTGAATAGCCAAAGAAATCTTAAAATGACACAGATGCGTTCCCGGTCCCAATGTCTCTCTCAAAAAGCTGCCTGCATCCATACACGCCATGCCAGGTGCGAGGGGCAACATGCCATCCCCTGGAACCCGAAATGATGGCCCTGAGGGAGATTCAGCTCCACATCATGCCAGACCAGGGAGAGCCAGCCAGGTATGAATCATGCCACTTCGACCAGTGGCTCTCAAAGTGGGCTCTGGAGACCATCCAGGGGTCCTTGAGGGGATTCCAGGGGGTCCCCAGCAAAATGAGGAACAGTTTAAACCCTTTGTATTGTTTTTGGCTAGCTGATCTACAAGCTCAGGCGTTGCGATGTGATGCGCTGTGAGCTTGTAGATGTGTTGTTTTCTGGAGAAAAAAAGGCTGGGCGGTCCCTGGCGCGAAATATTTTCAAATGGGGGGGGGCAAATACATATCAATGAGAAGATCCTTGACAAGATGTTTAAGAATCACTGCTCTAGAGCAGGGGTCTTCAACAGGGGGTCCACAACAGGGGGTCCGGGACCCTCAGAGTTACAGGGGGGCCGCCAAATCTTTGTGTGATAGGATTTTTGGGGCGGTGTAACCCTATAAGTGAGGTTTGGACACTGACCAATCCTGCACCGTGATTGGCCAATAGTCTACAACGCAGTCTACAACGCTAACCCTTCCACAGTCAATGCAAATCTATACTTTTGCAAAGTCAGCCAATCACATTACAGCTAGTGTCATCACCACTAGCTGTAATGTGATTGGCTGACTTTGCAAATTCAGGACTGTGATTGGCTAGCGAAACACATGACACATGTGCAGCCCTATGAATAGCAGTATGGACTTAAAAAAAACATTTATGTTTTTTCAAGTGAGTCATGTTGTGATGACCACACACCACCCACTTCACACTGGGTGTGATTTTTTTTTTACGTTAACCTTGAACCCTAGCATCCCTATTCTGAGGAGAACTTAGCCAAAAATAACAGATCTACAGTGCTTGTAGATCAGCTAGTTTCGGCAAAGAGGTTTGGTGCAGAGGGAAAAAAGAGTAGACCAAGTACAGAGCCAACGGTCAAGTTTACGATAAGTATTGAGAGTTTAGGTGGTTAAATGTCTGAAAATACACATTAACATGAATCCAATAATGAAAAGATAAGTCAACAAACCCAACAAAAACGTTGTCGACAGTGTTGTCAAACAAGTCTATGAAGCTATGAAATCTATGAAAAAGTTTTTAAAATATGTAGTAGGGGTCCCTGCTTCATCTCTCTCTCAGCTAAGAGGTCCTTGGCCTGAAAAAACCTTGAAGATCCCTGCTCTAGAGCATTGGTTCTCAAAGTGGGGTCCGGGTACCCCCAGGGTCCTTGGGGGGGATACCAGGGGTCCCCAGCAAAATTAGTTAATAAAGAGTCACAATCATTTTAACCCCTTTATCCATATTTTATATTATTTATTGGCTATTCAATAAATAGCAGATCTACAAGCTCATAGCGCTACGAGCTTGTATATCGGCTATTTTTGAAAAATCTTGAAAATGTCTGCACATCTTTTTTTTTTTTAATTCTCGAAAAGGCGACCATTTTTAAACACAAATCTTTGCTTCTGGGGGTCCCTGACACAAGATATTTACAGGTGGGGGTCTGCGACCACATATATATATATATATCAATTTGGGGCTCCTTGGCACGAAAAAGTTTGAGAACCCCTGCTCTAGAGCGATCCAACAACATCCAGCCACAGATGCTGATGTGCTGCTTGTTATTGTAGCTGGCACTAGTCTGGGTAATGGCCATCCCTGCCAACCGCTCAAAGCAGCTGGGGATGTATGGCACCACTTTGGGCCATCTGTGTGTGGTACAATCACTGGCACTCTGACCACGCCGGGCAAAGGATATTCATTCTCTCTCTTGGAAAAAAGGGGACTAGAGGAGGTTTGATCCAAAAACAATGTCAGATTGAGACATGCCTTGGGACTTTTTTCTAAGTAGCCCCACATCTAAAACAAGACATTGGCAAATGAGAGTTATATGGGCACAAGGAGGGTAGTATTGTGGGGGAATTGGATTTGGAGCAAATGGCAGTCAGAGATCTCTGAGTGTGTGAGTTTGTTAAATAGATATACACACAGAGACGAAACACACTATGGTGCGAGTGAAAGAACTAAAAAACAAGCATGAAAAAAAAACGTTGCATAATTGTTTCTTTGAGACTGATAGCTGACTGGGGGCTTTCTGGGGGACTTGAACACAGAATTAGCCACTGCTGCTAAGACAGAAATAACAATATTTCAATAAACAGCCTAGTGAGTTGAATCGATAAAAAAAACACCTGGATGAAATCACCCCAGTTAACAGATCCACCAATGTGAATCCCAAACATTTTCAGCTCCAGACCCATACATTTGGTGTCTTCCCGGGACCCAAACTTACCAGGGCAAAAATACATTATAAATTAATCATTTAATTTCCAACATAGCGAATATAGCTGCTCTACAAGCTCACAACACATCTCATCATGACACGCTGTAGGCCATTGGTTCTAAAAGTGGGGTCCGGGGACCCCCTGGGGTCCTTGAGGGGGTTCCAGGGGGTCCCCAGCTAAATGATGGATAGGAACCAAATGGACCCTTATGGGTCTGTAACTCTGAGAGTGTACAAATGGAACCAAATGGACCCTAACGGGTCCATTTGGTTCCATTTGTACACTCTCAGAGTTAAATTAACATTGATTTTACAATATAAATTGGGGTCCCAGAGGTATAAATGCCATTAAATGGGGGTCCGTAGCCTAAATGCATGTTAAACTGGGGGTCCTTGAAATTAAAATGGTTGAGAATCACTGCTAGAGCCGTAAAAAAAATCTTCTCTTATGGGGGTCCCTGGCATATCTTTTCAAATGGGGGTCCACGGGCTAATAAGTGTCAATTTGGGGGTCCTTGACATGAAAAAGTTTGAGAACCACTGCTGTAGGCTATTGTTTTTGTTCTTGTAATTACTCTATCTCTTTGTTTCGGGTGTTCTTGTCAAATTGATGTCGGGGCCATCATGAAGTGGAGGCTTGATGTGGGACTGTAGAAGTTGGGTAGAAGAGCAGCACTATGCAGTCTCTGAAGCACGGGTCTTCAACATAGACGAAGGGAACTGTCACATGACCCATTGGTTTCTACAGACCCGCTTTGAAGCAACTTTTTCGGCAAATTCAATCTTGGAACCATCTTGGAACTTCCGGTCCAGAAAAGTAACCCGAAACCGCAGCTAATAGAAGTCCACTCTACCTTACTTTATCATAACTTTCAAGATTAAACAGACCATAATTTACTAAACGCATATCATGATAAAAGTCCGGCCAAAACCTTGTTCACTAGAATGGAGTAAAAATGCTTCTGCAGCCAGAAGGAGGGGAAATAGCAACATCTGCTGGGCCATTAATTAGAACTGCACGCTGATAATGACTCCCTATTTAGCCTCAAATCCAGCGGAGCTTCCTTGTATTGCCGTATGGTCTTCAACAGTGGGTCTGGGACCCCTAGGGGGTCCTCAGAGTTACTACAGAGGGGCTGCCAAATATTTGAATGATAAGAATTTGTATGTATTTATTCATTCAAACAATGCAATTGTCTGAAAAGACACATTAAAGGACAACTTCATCCATATTCATATAATCGGTTCTCACTAACGCTAATGGTAGAATTTCTTTCTACTCGGTCTGTGTCTCATAGGAGAGCCGTGGATACTTCAGAAACCCGCCTACCAGTGACATCATTGTTAGGCAGGGTTTTAAAATGTTCTTATTTTGTTTTATTAACGCGAGAACAATGGCTTCCATTATAGTAAGCTAACGTTCCACGAATAGAAAGCCTGCAGTTTCTATTAGCTTGGATTCCCCATCGATGATGTCGCTGGTAGGGGGGTTTCTGAATTGTCCACAGCTCTCCTCTGAGACACAGAGTGAATAGACAAAAATGGTGCCATATTATAATGAGCATTAGTGAGGACCAATGATATTGTTGCTGTCAGGCAGAAACCTCCATCTCCATATTCTACCTTTTGTGTTTTTTCGTAAATGAACGCCCTACTCGATCATACTACAGCGGCACACGAAAGAATCAAAGTAGAAGATCCACAAGCTCGAAACTCGGCACAAAGCGACAAGTTTTAATTGGAAAGCTTTCCCTCTAAAAAAAAAAAGTTTAATTTACAACACAATATATACAACAATATATATATTTATACAATATACTACATGTAGTGGAGGTCCCGTCTCTCTCTCTCTCTCTCTCTCTCTCTCATCATGTCCATCTGAGCAGCAATCAGGTGATTAACTGACCAATAAAGGTCTATCTTATTTCTTACCTGGTAGTTTCAGCCATTTTGGTCCCTTGCCAGCATAAGACCTGCTAGGTCTGGGCTCCTGGTTGCGTGCGGAGGGGGAGTTTACATCGTCCTGTATGGGACCACTGGTTTCCATGGGGACGTATGATGTAGGAGGGAGGCTTGGATTATCACGGACCAGGGTGGAGAGGTGGGTGGGTGCTGAACACCTGGGTACACAGCTGGCAATGGACTCGTTGGCTTGCAGGGCAGAGACCTGGGCTTCTACAGCAGCACTCTGTAAGTAACAATCGCTTTTAACCTCGGTGCCAAAGTAAACCAGCGCACCGGGGAACAGGTTTGCCTGGTACAGCGTGGCTGACAATTCGTCCAGGATAGTTTTAGGCGGAACGGTGAACAGATGAAAACACAGCCGAGGGTCCTCCAGGTGACCCTTCACAAAGCACCTCAGGGCGGCGACCGTTTCCAGAGGTCCGAAGAAGCCCTGCAGAACGTGCCTGTCCGGGAACTGCACCCTCACGACCGCTCTGGGATACCGTTCCATCTTCTCCCTCATCCGGGCTTCTCTTTGGGTCTTCGTCATCAGAGGAGCTTCCTCCAGCCCTCGCCTCTCGCTCTTCAGCTGGGCGAAGCGCTTGCGCACGTCGTCCGCCGTCACTTCAAAGAAGTCGTCGGGCAGGTCCTGGTGGCGGTTGTTGTCGCCGTGGTCGTCGTGGGGGTGGTGAACCCAAGAGTCCTGGTGGTAGACCAGGGGTCGCCTCTCCACCGGCTCCCCAAACTCCTCCGTCTGGCCTGCCCTGGCTTCGGTACCCCCAAAAGAATTACCCAGGGCGGACAGAGACGAGACCGAAGATGATGATAACGATAGTGACGAGGAGGATGGCCGTGGTGCTCCCCCTCCCCCCAGACGTTGACCTCCACCAGAGAAGGGGACAACAGGGGGGGTGGGAGGTGCCAGAGCTGCAGAGGAGGAGGAGGAGGCGGGTTGGTCAGTGGAGTCGAGTCCCAACGGCCCCGCAGCTTGCTCTACATCCTCTACCCGTGTGGGAGGGGCCTTAGGCCACACGGCATTCTGGGGTCTGGGTTTCACGCCCTGTTGTTTAACATAAAGAGTGTCGGTGGCAGCAGTTGGGGCGGACCTTGGGTCTGGCAGGCTCTCCACTGGCCTGTCAGGATGGGGAAGTTTGATTGGCACGTGTGCCTCGCAGCCAGGGTGCAAGGGATCAAGGGTGGGTGGGGTTTCTTGGGCTACAGGCATGGCTGGTGTAGCAGTTTCCATGACATCGCCCTCCTTCTCCTCCTCCACTGGGCCTTTGTTGTTCTTTTTGACTGAGAACCTGATGACGGCACTGCCTCCCGTTAGTCCCAGAGACTTCAAAGTGGTTGTTTTTAAAGCCTCCTCACCTCTCACCTCGTCTCCCATGTAAACACAGACCGGAGTGGCTCCCGGTCCACACTGCACCAGGAAGTTTGCGAGCAGGTCCCAGAGGTTCTGTCCGCAGGAGAAGGAGCCCTGCAGTCGCGAGCCGCTCTCCATCTGGAGGGCGACGCGCACCTCCTGGCTATCGCCGGGAGTCTGCCTCCTCCTGGCGCTCGCGACCATCTCCAGACTAGCGTTGTTGGGCAGACTGGCAAACCTCCACTGTAGCGTCAGGTCCAAAACGTTCCTCTGAAACTTCAAACCGTGATCGTCGGCATTGAATCCATGCTTTCTGCAAACATCTTCGAGCACCTGGAATAGAGGTGTGTTCGCTGACACTTTGACCGTCTGTCTTCTTCCGTTTGGAGTGAGAACTGTCACAGCCGTGCTGCTGGCTGACATTGTGACGTGAATGAAATGTTATTCAAATTTTTGGAATATCTAATAAAAAAAATAATTTTGATTATTATTATCCTTTTACGGTTAAGAAAAACGAATATTTACTCACGAATGGGTCTTGACACTATGTTTGGGAGACACTGGTATTTCACAACCTGCTCTCTGCGAAGTCAATGAATGAACTGGAAGGGCTCCCTCTGTGGACTGCAAATCTCCACCAGAGAACCGCTGACATCATCAGTATGATGTCATATAAACATGCGAATATAGAGTTACACATATCTTCATACTTGGGCAAAAAAAACGATCAGTGGTGGATCAACAGGATTGTGCATTTGAGAATACGCTAACCCTAACCCTTATATGGGCATATACTGATGACATCAGGGATCTTCATATATGGGCATAAAAGGGACACAGGCAGGAGACAGACAGACGGACAGACAGACATAGATATCTCCATATATGGGCATGATAGGGACATAAGCAGACAGACGGGTACTATGGTGCTATACAACTTACATCGTTCCGAATTTGCATCATTCATGAGTAGGCCTGTACCCAATGGGCACCAGTCTAGAATATTCAGGGTATTTATAGTACTGGGCCTGTTGGCCAAGGTAATCTATGGCTCAGCTCTCTATTCATCACAACGGTGTGGTACAGCGAACGCTGTACTACTCCTGATGCTCTGTCCTCCCCTCACTTATGAACAAGACCACGGACTCCCATCTCAAAATATTTTGTTCCAGGGGCCCCCCCAGAAGCACAGATTTGAGTTACAAATGTTCACTTTAAAAATATATACATTAAAAGATTTGCACACATTTTCACGATAAAAATAAAAAGCAGATCTACAAGTTCATAGAGCGGCACTCGGTGCCGTGCTATGAGCTTGTATATCTGCTATTTTTGAATAGCCAAAGAAATCTAAAATGACAGAGATGCGTTCTCGGATTGAATGGGTTAAGAAGAAGGAACAAAGAAAGATGAAATATGACACACTTGAGGTTCACATGCCCAGGCAGCAGCAGAAGCTTATTCACTTTTTACAAGCAATAAAGACAGAGGTGAATATGATATTCCCTTTAGGTGGAAGGCTATAAATGACATCTGCCCTGAAGGTGGACAGCTGGACATTTTTCCATGAACCCGCCAAAAAACAGGGACAGGACTGAGTGCTACTCCTGAAGCCAGCTTGTACACAGTGTCCAATAGTGAAATGGCGATTGATCCATTGATCGAAATTGCGACCAATTCTACCATTGTATTTTTTTGTTTTGCATAATTGTTTCATACAAATAGCTTCTGCTTTAGCACAACATGCTACACATAAAAATAGAAAATTAATAACATATGAATATGAATATGAATAATTTAGAGAAGAGAAGGAAAAAAAAAACACAACTTTTGGTTACTTGAAAATGTATGACAAAGGTTTTCTAATGAAAATATTTTGGTTACAACCACACCAAGCTGTTGTATTGTGTTGTGTGATGATGGTAAGCAGGGGCATCCGGTGGTGGAAGTAGACTGAAGATCGTGTCTGTATTTCTGTCCCAAAAATCCAAATGAAGCCGAACATTAAGATGACATGACGACAGTGCAACCGTCCACAATGATGAGACAGCAGAACGAAGACACGCTACAGCTAAAGACTCCCAGAGCGTTGCTTCTGAAAGTGAGCGGATTGTTGGGACAAAAATGCAGATCATCTGGAGCAGTGATTGAGCCTTCAGAGCCAATCATACAGTATGGTCCAAACAGCAGGCAGCACAGCAACCCCTCTGGTCATCTTGTCTGGAGAAAACCAACGAATGCCAACTCGCCGAAGCCGTTTCAAAGTTTTCTTTTGTTTTAGTTTTTTTTACCCCCTTTTTCTCCCCAATTTATCATTTATTATTTATCATTATGCACTTGATTCCGCCCCACACACACTTTGTGTGTTGTCACTGCTGCTGTATCCGAACTGACTCACCTGCCAGTGAGGAGCCCCCACCGGGAGGACGTAGACTAGAGCCTTCGCCCTACTCCTCCCGCCCAACACTCCCCGCTGACAGGTTCCTCCCCCCCAGCCCGTAGGAATACGTGACAAATATAACCCTCCCCCTAACACAGGCCAATTGTGCTAAGTGTAGACGCTCGACAAAGCGTGTGTCTTTCCGTGTGTTGCAGACACCTTGAGTTTATGCACTCTTTGCGCCGGGGCGCCTCCAATAAAGAAAAAGCATTTTTGAAGCAGATAAATGCTCGCGACATTATGCTCTATCAGATCAGTCGAAGACGGACCGGCCTGGCAAGGTCAAGACAGAAGGGGCTGCAAGCTACTCCGTTTCTTTAGGCTGCGCATGGCTGCACAAAACAGGTGGCCAGCGCAACCTGCGTTTATCAGCCTGCAGCCTTAGTTCGGTGTGATCGGACCCTAGGAGTTTAAAAATCACTGCTAGTTTACCCTAGAGACTGTGCTGCTCCTTAAGCTGAATTCACACCAGCAGCAATAGCAATCTTTCCACTAAATGGAAAAAGGTGTGACACACCCTGACATCACCTTCATTTCAATGCACATACATATAGTCCATGCCTATTTTAGACCACATCGCACTTCTGGTTGGTTGGCTACCGCTCGGTTTTCCTTCCCACACAGCGAGAGCAGAAAAGGTTGTACTTTTCTCAACTTTGACGCACCTCTTTTTCACGGGTTTCCGCCTTGCGCTGCAGCGGGGAAAAGAAAGCAGCGGTTGCTCTACCTTAGACAATGCATTGAACCTCACCTCTTTCTCAGAACGCAGAAGCGGAAACGCATTCGCTGCTGGTGTGAATTTGGCATTATGCCCCGACGTGCCCCCCCAAAGTGGTTTGAATTTGTCTGTAATGTGATACAGACCATCATGCAGAATGTTCTTGTGTCTTTGTTGTGTGTCTTCTACCTGTGTTTCCTGACTGTCTCTGTCTCTGCACTCGGTCTCTTGGCCTCGGGGGGGTCCGTGGCTCTGAGGTGATGGATGCGTCGCTTGCGACTGGGTGCCACGTCTGTGATGTCACTCACACTCATCAAAGGGCTATGGCTACGCGCTCCTAAAGACAACACAGTCATTCAGTCAGTCAGCCAGACATACAGACATTCAAAAAGCCTAAAAAAACATTTAAACATGGATTAAAGCAAAATAAAATAGAATCTCACTGCCAATTCTAATTTGCCACATGTGAAACAGTGTGAAAGCAGCCCCACCCCCCACACGCTGTGTTTCCTAAACAATATCGTATTATGTAGAATTATGATGTTTAGGAATTATCATTCTAAACGTATTGTTCTTGCTGTTATAAATACAGACAACAAGTTGAAGAAGTTGCTGATTGAGGCTTTAACTTTGCTTTTATGAAATAAAATACTAGACACACTCTTTAATCTATATTCTATTGCTAGTCAGACCAGTTAAAATCATCTTTATTCTTAAAATAACTAATAACCGAAAATAGCTGATCTACAAGAAGAAGATGTGCCCCCTCCCCCCCACATCTCATAATATGTTGTTCCAGGGACCCCTAGAAGCAAAGACTTGAGTTAAAAATGTATGTGTATATATATATATATATATATATATATATATATATATATATATATATATATATATATATATATATATATATATATATATATATATATTCAAAGATTTGTACACATTTTCCAAAAAAAAGCCCCCCAAATATAGCAGATCTACAAGCAAATATAGCACTATGAGCACTATGAGCTTGTATATCTGCTAAATTTTGAATAGCTAAAGAAATCTAAAAATGACACAGATGCGTTCCCGGATTGAATGGGTTAAACCAGGGGTTTTCACAGTCTGAGACGGACTAGTCTGGCATGACCAGCCCTCCGATCTCGCTCCACTGCAGAATGGAGGGTCTGGAGAAACTCTCTTTGGAAACAGTGGATAGAAGGAGCCAGCAGGTCACTCGCTGCGGCGTGGCTCAATTGAGTGGTGATAGGACCAGAGACTGTTTCTGTCTCTATTTTGTTTTGTTTTTTTTACCAACCGAGGAGCCAAAATTAGATCAAACTATTTAGACCAGCAAAAATGGAAATATTATGTATTATAGATTGGCTATTTTCACAATGTTTGCCTCTTTCTTACATAATATCTGACAATTTGGCCAATTTGGTATTAAAAAGGTCTTTAAATCATTAAATTGTCACTTTAGAAATGTGCAGATACCCTGTATTATACTGTGTGCTGGTTTGTTTACTGTTGAGTTAGAAAACAATGTTGCACATTAAGCTAATCATCTGGGGTCCGACCCCCCAAAATAATTTGTGGACCCCCCTGGGTAACCACTGTTCTAGTGTTCTGATTATTGATGTTTTGACCGCTATTTGTCAAAAAGTGCAAGTTGAAATTTGAAAAACATTGATTTGATGAAAGTTTCTATTTGAGAACATTTAACTTATAAGAAAACATGAATAAAAACTAGAAAAAGTGCTCCTCGGAGCACAGGTCTCCGCCAGGTCAGGTAGGCTATTGTGGCCTCCTGGTGGCGCTATAATAGGCCGCGTGAAAAGGTTGCCATTTCTTCTTAGGCCTTGCACGACAATGGGACACTGACTGTATTCATGATTTGAGGCATTTTGTTAAAAACATGTTTTGCTAAATTAGACCTGCTGGTGGCGCTATAACAGGCCAATGTTAAAAGTGTGGCATTTGTTCCTCAACATAGTGTGAATGTGCGTGCAAAGTTTGAGCGCAATTGGACGGTGCGTTCATGATTTGCGGAATTTTGTTCAAAACAAGCCAATAATGCAAACTTTAGATGTCAATCTTAGCCAATCAGTATGGCATATGAAAAATCAAACACATCCGTCGTGATCACATGACTATAGGGATCATGTGTACCGATTTGCGTGAAATTTGGATACAATTGGAAGGAGTAGTATAAAATAATGTGTTTTACATAAGTCGGCCTCCTGGTGGCGCTATAAAAGGCAGATGTGAAAAATGCAGGGCAAAGGTTTTTCCTTGACCTCTAGGGAGTGTGCATACAAAGTTTTACACAGATCGGTGCAATTATAGGTAAAAACACGAACCGGCCTGTTATAGCGCCACCATGAGGCTGATTTGAAAATGTTCAAATGGTAGTTCTTCCTCGGCCTAATGGGAATGAGCGTGCAACATTTCACGGAAATTGCATGCTGTGTTCATGATTTGAGGCATTTTGTTCAAAACGGAGCACTCCTGCAAACTTTGGAAGACATTTTTAGCCAATCAGGATGGAATATGAGAATCTGAAAGACCTATTTTGTTTAATGACTACAGAGATACTGTGTACCGATTTGCGTGATTTTTGGACAAAATCTGTAGGAGTGCTGTCAAAAAATATGTTTTGCACAAATCGGCCTCCTGGTGGCGCTATAAAAGGCCCATGAGAAAAATGTGGGGCAAAGGTTCTGAATTGGCATCCAGGGAGTGCGTGTGCACAGTTTCGCTGCGATCAAGACAACGGTGCCGGAGATTAGCTGGTCACAGACGGACGGACACACGGACACACACACGGACGGACACACGGACGGACGGACGGACGGGGTGGAAAACATACTCTCTCGCCATGCCTTTCGGCCTGGCGGAGACAATAACTAAACACAAACTGTTTTGATGGGTACGAAGGCCCATGGCAAAATCAGTTGTAATTACTGTGTGCACACTGAGCCTGAAACATTATAGCCTGGCCACAAAGTCCATCAAACTGACTAGATTGTGTGTTTTGGAGCGGTTCTGTCGGCTGCCAAACTGCATGGGGTCTAGATTTGGCGAGATGTCATTATTAGAATCCAGCTCCCAGAAAAAATGTTCACATATTTTTAGAGAGTTGAGCTGTTTAACCCTTTCAAGCCGGGAACGCATCTGTGTCATGTAACATGTTTAGATTTCTTTGGCCATTAAAAAAAATTGCAGATATACAATCTTGTAGATCTGCTATTTTTGAAAAATCTTGAAAATGTATTGATGTACCACTGATAGCAACATACTGGTAGGATTTAGAAATCATTTTTAGATATGCATTTGGCCGCGGATCCCCATCTCAAAATAGTTTGTTCCAGGGACCCCCGAGAAGCAAAGATTGGAGTTACAAATGTTGTCATGCTGTCTATGAACAAGCAAACAGTAAATCGTCTCTGTCGTGGTGTAAACCTCATATGTCCAAAACTGTATTTAACCACTTAAGCCCCAACGACATGCCCAAAATAGGGTGAGAGGGTTAAAAAAAAAACAGGAAACATCCACTGCATAATTGCTGATGTGGTGAAATAATGACAGATCAGTCAGACCAATATATGGGTCGGAGCACTATAGTGGACACTAGTGCACCTGGGTTAGCCACAACTTTTCATGTAAATCTCACTTCTCCCATAAGAGGTGGCATTAAATGTATTTGGCCGCGGACCCCCATCTCAAAATATTCTGTTCCAGGGACCCCCAGAAGCAAAGATTTGAGTTAAAAATGTTCTTAATGGATTGAGGACCCCTTAAGAACCACTTTCTCTGTGGAACGGCTCCTAACCGCATACTGTACTGTCTGTGGCCCCTAGCTGCTAACTGCTTCACGGTAACATTCCCCAGGGCTGGTTTCTGCGAAAGCGTGCCTGTGATGTGAGCTTACACACACACACCTGCATTGTTTGTGTTAGATTAGAGTCCAACCTCTATAGATAATAACAGTAACTAATAACGTAATGTTTTTCTGTTCATGGCGACCAGCTGTCCCTTTCACCTCCAGTCCCTCCATGCCTGCCCTGCCATGTTCTGAAAACAGCTGCTTTCTAAACCAGGCATTTTCAATACATAGCAGCCCAATGGTTCTCAAAGTGGGGTACAGGGACCCCCAGGGGTCCTTGGAGGGGGGTTCCAGGGGGTCCCCAGCAAAAGCAGTTAATATAGCATCACAATAACAAAAATTAACACTTAATCCATTTGTATGTTGGCTATTCAAAAATAGCAGATCTGCATAAATTATGCAATTCTTTTTTTATTATTATTATTATTATTTTATTTGTAAGATTTATTTTTGGGCTTTTGATGCCTTTATTGATAGTGAAGTGAAGTCAGACAGGAAATGGGGAGAGAGGCAAAGGCCACCGGGGGCGGGACCCGAACCCGCGACCACAACGCCAGGCTACCCTGGAGCCCAGGCACCCGGACCGCCAGGCCAGCGGCCCGGGCCGACATGCGATTTTTTGGAGAAATGAGGTTTCCACCCGACACAGCGACAATATTGTTCAAATGCAGGAGACACAGAGATAGATGGCAGGTGACAGCACACATGTTGTTTGCCTCTCTCTCTTTTCATCACCTCCCTAATTGCTTCCACACAGACACCAGGCCAAACCACATGAAACGAACACAACTCTCAAATCAACGCAACATGGAAACAAACCCAATGGCAGACAGGAAAACAAGTGGCAGCTAACCTTGTAGAAATTAAGCATTTTATACTGTATTGCTGTGTCTTTCCTGTTTGTCACATTTGCTGAAAACTGTATACATCAGTGGTTCTCAACCAGTGGTCCGAAGACCATCAATGGGGGTTCCCACGGTCCCCAGCTAAATGATGGAGTTGGTAACCAAATGGACCCTTATCGATCTTAAACTCTTGAGTGTAAAATGAAACCAAATGGACCCTTACGGGTCCATTTGGTTTCATTTTACGCTCTCAAGAGTTAAATTATTGTTAAATATCTGCATTACTTAATTTAAAATAAGTCAATCAACGTTTGCCTGTTATCTCTCCTATGCTACCACTGCCACATCAATACAGCATGGAATTATGGACAAAATCCTATCCAACGATAACAAAATATTCTAAGTTTTGGGTCTGAGAGTCTAAATCTCATCAAACGGTCCGCGGCTCAAATGCAGAATAAATAATGGATACCCTTGATATGAAAAGGGTATATATCATAAATTAACCACGTTCAACCTGGCAAACAAATACCAAAACATTTAAAGAAAATCCAATTCCCCCCCCTGCCTTAAAACTACATGAGTAAGTGTGTAGCCTTGGGCAGCTTGATGTACAAGTATATCCTCTGGACATGATGTACAAGTACACCCCCTGGACATGATGTACAAGTACACCCGCTGGACATGACGCTAGTATGTCACATGGACTTAAACCCCCAATCCAACCCTTGATGCTGAGTGCCAAGCAGGGAGACATAAGTTCTCTGGTATGACCCGGCCGGGGGATCGAACCCCAACCTAAAAACTCTCAGGACAGACACACTCTACCTACTAGACACTGAAGGTATACAGACTCTGTAACCGCTACACAAACACATTAAACGCATACCTACACCACAAAATGTCTTTTAACTACAGTACTTAGACCCTGGCGTCCCCCTCCCCCTATTTGGTCTGCTCTGACTGGCAGCACACCACCGGTGGCTGAGTCATTGTCGTGGCAACGGAGACAACACAGGAACCTGTGAGATTTTCCTGTACACCGGTTTTTGGGTGTACAGCCGGTGAAGGACAGAGTGCCAAGGGAGTCGGAACAACGCACATACATCGCCAAGGAGGCCCCAGTCCTGCAGCTCAGCTCCAGTATATGGAGGACTATACCATGAGTAATGCCTGGCTTTACACCTCAAGTCCACATAAGGGTTGTGTGACGTCCGTAATTCCATTTAATATATCGTCGTTGTCAGGCAGAAAACCTCATATCTGATATCTCCATATTTCAACGTTTTATATGTTTTCGTAAATTAATGCCCTACTACTACTTCATCATACAAGAGTGTTGCACAAAAGTAGTGAAAATAGCTGATGTACAAGCTCACAGCGGCTCGCATCGCTGACGCCGACAAAAATGTTTTTGTTTTTTTATTTGTGTAAAGTGTAATTGAGTATCCTGAAATCTCTATGAACGCAATGATGTTATTACATGGTCAAGCAACCAAATTGGATCCTGGTACATGATGTACAGTATACAGGCTTTCCGAAATCCATAGCAAAAGTAAACATTTTGGGGGGCAAATTTCGCAAACACATCAGAAATCATGGAGGTTCCTGTAGGATTTAACCCATTCAATCCGGGAACGCATCTATGTCATTTTAAGATTTCTTTGGCTATTCAAAAAATAGCAGATATACAAGCTCATAGTGCAGTCCCCAGGTCAAATATGATTATTTTGGGGGGTCCCCGCAGTTCAAATATGATTATTTTGGGGGGGATCGCAGCCTTAAAAGTTTGGGAACCCTTGCTACAGGTTCAGGTCTGATTTAGTGCAACAACAAAAAAAAAGCCCAGTACTAACAGTTACTGTCTCTTTTTATTTGTATGTATTGGTGTTTTGGGGATGAACAACGTGAGGCCCACTACTCAGCGTTGCATAATACTGTGGTGATGTCATGGTTGGTTCCTGGGCAGGAATAATAACACCCGTCACCCAGTGGAATCCCCCCGAGTCCGAGTGACGCATAAACACACGCGTTCCCATGACAACAAGTCCAACTTTTTAAAAAAAAATAATAATTCAAAAATAGAATAACGTATGTGTCATAAATCTTAACAGTTTTCTGAAAAAAAAACGTATGTTGCTATATCAGCGGTTCTCAAACTTTTTCATGTCAAGGAGCCCCAAAAAAGTATTTGGCCGGGGAACCCGATCTGAAAATATTTTGTTGCCAGAAGCAAAGATTTGAGTCACAAATGTTCCCTTAAAAAAAAATATATATATATTATTCATAGATGTGTACGAATTGTCAAGCTTTTTCAAAAATAGCAGCTCTACAAGCTAGGTGCCAGGCTATAAGATTTTATATCTGCTATTTTTGAATAGCCAAAGTATAAAATAATGGTTATAGCGAAAATCTAAAATGACACGGATGCGTTCCGGGATTGAATGGGTTAAGGAACATAACACATTGAGACCTTAACCCATTACAACCGGGATCATCTGTGTCGTGCGCGCGCTCGCGCGTGTGTGTGTGCGTGGGTGTGAATGCACGTGTGAGAGCACACACAGAAAGGTTATTCTGGGCTACATGATATGTGTGTGTGTGTGTCGTTTCTCTGCATAAACTCTTAAGAGGAAGTTATTGCTCAATATTACTCCATGTGCTCCTGGGTCCTATTTTTCATTTTATTAGAGTTTTTATTTTTAAAGACATTTTGGTCAGAGATATACACAGATATTCTCCCCCCCCCCCCCTTTTCTCTCTCTCTCTCTCTCTCTTATGCACACACACACACACACACACACACACACACACACACAGATTATATCACTGTTTCTCAATTTTGAGTCCAGGGACCACCAAGGGGCCAAATGGACCCTTACGGATCTGTAACTCTGTGAGTTAAAGTAACACAGGATTCTACAGTGAGGATTGGAGTCCCCCCCAATATGCATATTAATCAACCTGTGGGTCCTTGAAGTGAAGAAAAGTCCATAAAGCAGTAATTCTCAAACATTTTCATGCCAAGGACCCCCAAATTGATATATATTAGGCCGCGGACCCCCAACTGAATTTGTTTTTGTGCCAGGGACCCCCCCAGAATAGAAGACGTGTAAAACAAAAACATTTTTCAAACACTTTGAAGATTTTTTAGCAAATAGCAGATTGTACAAGCTCGCAGCACGGCACAAAGTAAGTGACATCTGCTATTTTTGAATAGCCAACCTATAAAAGGTGGTTAAAGTGGTTAAAATGATTGTGATGCTATATTATTAACACATGTTGCTGGGGACCCCTTGGAACCCCCCCCCCCCCCCCCCCCCCCCCCAAGGACCCCACTTTGAGAACTAATGATTTAGATCAAACCGGTTTATTCATAAAGCAGAATGACTTGCTTTAGACCAGTGTTTTTCAACCCTTTTCATATCGAGGTCCATTATTTATTGGGCATTGGAGCCACAGACCACCATTTGATGAGATTTAGACTCTCAGACCCAAAACGTAGAATATTTTGTTATCGTTGGATACGATTTTGTCCACAATTCCATGCTGTATTGATGTTGGTACTGTACCAGGAGAGATAACAGGCAAACGTTGATCAAAATAACAATTATTTAATTAAGTAATGCAGATGTTTAACAATAATTTAACTCTTGAGAGCGTAAAATGAGACCAAATGGACCCTTTTCATTTTACACTCTCAAAAGTTAAAGATCTATAAGGGTCCATTTGGTTACCAACTCTCCATCATTTAGCTGGGGACCACCTGGAACCCCCTCAAGACCACTGATGGTCCCCGGACCACTGCTTTAGATCACTCAGGTTGGTTCATAAAGCAGCTTACCCTGGGAGGTTGACGTGGAGGTGTGTGGTCCCGGCTGTTCTTCATCGGTGCTACCACCATACTCATCATCCCCCTTCTGGTGGAGTGCTGCTGAAGCGCTCTGTTTGGCTGCTTCTGACCTACATATATATGACACATTAAGAAACCAGGAGGAGAAAAGGCTGAAATGTACATGTACATGTACTGTACACACAACACAACATTTAATCCATTAACACCGGGCACCAAGCTCATAGCGGCACCAAATGCCACGCTATGAGCTTATATATCTGCTATTTTTTTTTAAATTGCGGAAAGATCTTTGCAAATCTTTGACACTATATATATATATATATATATATATATATATATATATATATATAAGTGTGTTTTAAAGCGAACATTTTAAACTCCGATCTGTGCTTCTGGGGGTCCCTGGAACAATATATTTTGAGATGAAAGTCTGCGGCCAAAACAATATCATTTTGGGGGTCCTTGACATGGAAAAGTTGGATATTTCTGGAACGACATGGAATATCTAAATACTGAAACAACAAGCAACTTAAAAACTGTTTGGGGAGCTCACAAAAAGCCAGAGTAGATGTTAAAATGACCCCAAACATGTTTTAAAGTGAAATTCCCCTTTAAGGTACGGTAACTAAGTAGTGATGGTGATAAACATAATCCACGCGTACCTGGCTTCCTCTAATTGTTTTATGGTTTCTTGAAGATGCCGGATCTTCTTCTTCTTCTCGTTGAGGATCAGGAGGAAGCGAGAATAGAGCTCGGTTTCTAGAGACTCCTTTCCATCGACATAGCGCTTCAACCTACAACCAGGAAACACCAGTTAACACAGTAATAATCGTCTCTGTCAGGTGTAAACCTGACAGAGACGATCTACGTCTCTACGTAGATCTACGTCTCTACGTAGATCTACAAGCTCGAAACGTGGCGCGAAGCGACACGTTTTGAGCTTGTGGATCTGCTATTTTTTAATTTTTAATTTTGTGTGACGCTGTGGTATGATCAAGTAGGGCGTTAGTTTATGAAAAAAACACGAAAAGTTAGAATATGGAGATAAGAGGTTTCTGAGGTTTCTGCCCGCAACAGCGATATGTTACTCTATATATGCTGTATTTCCACAAACCAGTCACCGCACCGCACGATTGTGCCGTTGTTTCCATATACAAGGACCCAGGCCAAAGTGGGCTCAGTCGGGCAAAAAGGGCCCGAAAAGGATGCCAAGTTTAACCCCACATCCCTGAGAGGTCTGAGGCAGGCCTAACAGGGACAAACCGATGACGTGCAATGCTGCTTGCTTACTGATCGGCCGTGGTCATGATGTTTTGGTAGACTAAAGTGAGGACTTTGCTCTCCCCCAGGACTTCAGAACATGTACATAGTTTGCTGTGTTTTAGTTTTTATTTGTATACAATTGTTTTACACTATAGGTTTACAGACCTATAAGGGTCCATCTGGTTCGTAAGGATAACTTGAGTACTGCCTGCGTACAGGTGATTTGTATTGGTGTACAGGACATTGGCCACTTACATTACTTTATTAGGCAAGAAGCAACGTCACATCCTGGCATTATCCTTCTAGCCTTAAAGGGGAAATCCACCCATTTTCAATATTTAACTATGTCATTAATATAGCATAAAGGAGTTGTGTGGAAATAAGAAAAAAGTTCCCCCCTTTCTGTGTTGCCTTGAACTGGAGGATTGATTGTGGGTTTAACATTGCAAATTACAACGTGATGACTCATCATGTTGTAATTTGCAATGATGAGTGCTGTTTTTTCCCACCAGCATTTTCCGTTCTTTTTCCCCCTTCTATTCCTCTTGATAGCAATATATTGTGCAAAAGATTGCAAATCATGGCAGTCACCCATTCTAGTATCGTTATCTTACAATAACATAGTGTAAACGATTTAGTGTCAAATAAATGTGTTCTGTATTTCACCGTCCCATTGCGAGTTTGTAGATCAGCTATATCTGCTGGCTATTTTGTCCAAAACCTGGCATGGTTCAACACAACATGTAGATCATCCATAAAGCTCTAAATCGCTTTAGTATCAAAAATAGTAACGTGCGTGCGTGCGTGCGTGCGTGCGTGCGTGCGTGCGTGCGTGCGTGTTTGCATGCATACTGTATGTATGAGTAGTTACTCTGCAGTGATGTGTTGCTGTTCAGTTGCGAGTCTGTTGTTGTGTTCTTTCAGCTCCTGGTTGCGTGTCTTCAGTGTGCGTTCTCTTTCAACACTCAGAAGAAGCAAGTCTTTCACTGCTTCAGCTGGATCTGGGACCGCTCTCAGCAACACAGAACCCAAACGCAACTGGGGGAAAAAAACAACAACAGGAAAATAGGAAATGAGGGAAATTTGTGCAAAAGTTAATAGCTGAACACTGCAATTTGTAATTTGTAATTGTTACCTTGTTCCAAAAACAAATTGCATTGCTTTATCACTGCGTAATATGTGTGTTCTGTGTGGATGTAGCGTACTGATGACAACGGCTCATTAAACTAAAATATTTTTAGATGAATTAATCACACAAAAAACGCTCCTGGCGTGTAAGGGACCTTTAAAAAATAAATTGGCAAAAATGTAATTACATTTACAAGATCGCACAACATCAAGATCTACAAGTTGTACAAGGCGACGTGTTGTGAGCTTGTAGATCGATTCTTTTTTTGCTTTTCACTGTACGAACTACGAAGAAGTATAAAGGGCTTAACCTATTCAATCCAGGAGAGCATCTGAGGCACCATTGATATAGCAACATACGTTTACGCTTACTGTTGGGATTTAGAAGACATTTTTAGAATCAGCCTCAGGTCTTGATGGGTTTGAAGTAGTTCATTTTATTGCACAATGGAGGAGGGTACTATTAAATGCTTTTTTCTCCCCCTTCCTATTTTTTAGACCTTGTCTGACCTGTAGCTCAACGCACCCAGACACAAAGGGCCTCTGTCCCCCAAACATCCAGTTTTTCCCTCTAAAAAACATTGCTTCTTGCCAGTTTCACACAAAGATAGTAGCCTGTGCTCCTAGTGTCACTATCACTGCTGATCTCCATCCATACAGCTGTGAACTCCCCAAATAACTGACCCCTGCTCTGGGAGGCAGGGCCAAGTCTGTTTGCAGCTGTGCATAAAAAAGGTCTATATCTGATAACAGACATGGCAGGGCGAAGCATAATTTTACTTGTATTATGAGTAATTTAATCATGGTACAGTATGGCACTCCTGCTAGAGGACACGGGTAGCATTGCCAACTACAGTACCTGAAATTTAGGTCCATTTGGCTCCATTTGTACACTCTCAGAGTTATACACCCGTAAGGGGCCATTTGGAAGCCCCTCAAGGAACCATGAGGATCCCTGGACCACACTTTGAGACCCACTGGTGTAGCGGAGTGTTTCCAGTAGGCCAAGATGTGGTGAAAATAGCTAAGCTAACAAGCTCACAACACTTCGCGATAAAGCTATTTTCAAAAGGTTTCAAACTTTTTTTTTAACCTGCCCCAACATAGGGGCAGCAGGTTCAGAGAGTCTTTAAACTCAGGAGTGGATGAAGAGACCATCTTAGAAAGAAAGCGAACGGCCTTTTTGTATGTAGTTGAAGCGCAAGGGGGCGGGGGGCGGGTGGGGAGAGAGTCAGCGCACTGAAGTCAAGGCACAGACTACTGTGTTGTTGACAGACAACGGATGCACGCTTATGAGAAACAACAAAAATAAAACCTGGCAAAACAGTTGCGTGCATTAGCGCAAGATGAGGATAAAAGAAACATTCAGTCTAAATGTCCAGTAATTCGCAACTACTACCAATACTTTTGTATTTGAAACTTTACATTTCTCTAAATATTATAAACTCTCAGGACAGCCTAATACAAATATAATTTATGAAAAGGCTACTAGGCTACAGTGAAGTCGGACTGAATGACTGAAACGTTTTTTCTTTCTTAACTCTCTTGGTGATTATCTGGCACAGTAGTTGTGGATTAGCAAACTGGACATTAATGTTTCCTTTTCGCATGCGAATTACTGGACATCTAGACTGAATGTTTCCTTTATCCTCATCTTGCGCTAATGCACGCAACTGTTTTGCCAGGTTTTATTTTTGTTGTTTCTCATAAGCGTGCATCCGTTGTCTGTCAACAACACAGTAGTCTGTGCCTTGACTTCAGTGCACGGACTCTCTCCCCACCCGCCCCCCGCCCCCTTGCGCTTCAACTACACGCAAAAAGGCCATTCGCAGAAAGAAAGGGGATGCGAGAGAGGAGAGGTAAACAGTAACACTGTGGTATGCTAACCACGTCAGGTAACACCTGCAGCGTGTGAGAGCCCTGCTAAAGAGAGTGGGACAGGAGCTGCTATTACAGGACAAAATGAGCAGGCATTAGGCCCTGGAAAGACCTCTCATTATGACTCATAATAACATTATGACAGATCCATTTACTGTTTGTGATGTTGAGCAAGAGAAAACCCCGGGGTAGGGTAACCTCCGTCCACTCCGCCCCGCATCATGCACACGTCTCAGCGGAGTTCCGTAAAAATCTGTTCTTTGAAAGTCTTTTTTAGGACACAGAGATCTATTCAGTTCCTCTTTGCCGTTTGTTGCACACTCACTTGGCTTTCCATTCTGTCATTGTTTCCATGGTAACAGAACACATGTTTTGTGTATGCGTCTGTGCATGTGTGTGTGTATGTGTGTGTGTGTTCCTGAGTCCAGATCACATCTGATGCAGTCCTTTTGCTAAATAACATCATGTTTTTTCTCCACTTCCATAGTGAAATAAGAGAAATAAACCACCTCCATCCTGACCTCCATACTTGACTATTAATTGACGCTCAAATAATTGCAATTAACGATTTTATTGCGTTTCTGTCGTTGAACATTGGAACATTGTGAATTAAAAATAAAAAGTTTGACTTTTAGGCTTCGTAAACAAAAGGCATGACAAATAACTCAATGACTTTATACTTTAAAAAAACATGCAGATCCGCTATTTCCTGACACGTTTTGAGCTTGTAGATTAGTCTATTTACACTATTTTTGAAAATGTTTGAAAATATATGAACATTTTTCAAGATGGAAATGATTATGACGATTATGCAAAATATTGTTGCACATCTCAAATATTTGCGATGAGGCGATTATGCAATAATTGTGACCGGCCCGGCTAACACACCCAAGGTCCGTATTGTCACTGTTGGAAAGAGACCATCTTTCATGTTTTTCATTTAACACATATACTGCCAATCCCGAGATATCTCGGGACATTAAATCGACCCGTTACCTGCGTATCCCGAGATATCTCGGGATCGTCTTTTAATGTGGTTTAATAACGAAAAAAAAATGTTTTGGTACCATCCTTGATTTTTTTTTTTCCCCATGACGCTTCCGACCCATCCTATGAGAAAATTTCCGACAACCGTTTCCGGTTCGTTTTTTATCCTGAAAAAACAGTTTTTCCCTGGTTTTGGCTAAAGATCATGGTTTTCACACGGTTTAAAAAACGAATGGTAAGCTCCGGTTGTATTTTCTTTTCTTTGATCGACGAACGGTTATCCTCTTTGTGTTTAAAAACGATCTGATAGCCGATCGGAGGCTAAGCTAATCTAAGATGGCCGGTGGGGAAACGTCACAGCCACGTCACAGCCAAACGGATATGACGTTTGCAGCCTCTTTTCGCGGCTGATAACACAGAAGAAGAAGAGGGAAAAAAAGTGTAAACATTATGAGGGCTCGTACGTCCGTCGTTGCTGTTTATAAACACCATCCGATCGCGGATTTTAATGGATATATGTTTTTTGTGAACGGTTCAAAAGGCTATAAAACTCAAAAACGCTGGCAGTGGGTGAGTACCTTATGAATAAACTCTGGCAGGGAATGTGTTAATCTACTTTGTTATATGACTGTGTCGTGCAAAAGGAGCAAAGAATTGATGATCTACAAGCTCAAACACGTCACATGTGAGCTTGTGGATCTAATATTTTCACTATTCCATTGCCTATAATGACATGCTCAAAATAGGGATGTCAGGTTGAAAGTGATTAAGACTCTCTGTGTGTCTGTTTATGAATATTTAACCAATCAAAAGTATAAAAGGTAAGTAGTAAGTAGTTCACCGAAAAAATTACTTATTTTCTATCAATTACACACCCCATGAAGCATTGAATTCATGGAGATTTCTTAGTTTTTATCGCATTCCTAAGCCAATAATTTGATAACGGTCTCTCCGTTAAGAGACACAAAGGGGACTCTTTGTGTCTCCTACCGGAGAGACCGCCGGGTTATCATTGGGTGTAATGTGTAATTGATAGAAAATAAGTAATTTTTTGGGGTGAACTACTAGACTACTAAGAGGAGCTTGTGATGAAATAATAACTACAGTGGATCCATTGGAACAGAGGTTATTTTTTGTCTTCCTATTTAGTGAATAATAACAGTTTGGAACATGCGAGATTTACACCCCACAGCGACCATACAGTATAATGTATGTACTGTATTGTATACTGTACATACTTTTTGCATAACGTTTTCCAAAACAAGCCTCTAACACAGTGGCTCCGAAACGTGCATTTTGATGTCTTCCTGTGATCTAAACTAGAGAAAATAGCAGATCTACAAGCTTTCTTACAATTTTTAAATGCATAGAATTTGTTAGATTCTTTTCTTCTCCCTTTTTTCTTTTTTTAATTAAATTATTTTGAAAAAGGTTGTGAATTTGTTTGGGATTTTTTTTGAAAATATTTTGAAGTAATAATTACAAACAAAATGTAGGAAACCCAAAAAATAAAGGGATATTTACTCCACGACAGCTGACCCAAACATAGGTCCTGACCCACTGTTTGAGAACCACTGCTCTAACAGACCTGTACACATTTCCTCCTTACAGTTATAGAGCAAAACAGTTTGAAAGCGCACAACATGCAACATCTCTAACTGCTGATTATGGATATTCATAACGTTGGACTGTGTCTCTCATTGCTCAAGCATTGGTAAATAGACAATAGGGCAACAACAGTGCCGTCCAAAAATAAAGTTGAAACAAATGTCCCCTAATACAGTGGTTCTCAACTCACAACGTGAGGCGTTGAAGAAAGATCTGCTATTTTCACAATATTTATCCATGGAACAGAGTCAAGCTAAAAGTAATGCCCCAACAACAATTCCAAGTGCTTGTCAGGGTGGAGGAGTCCCCAGTTCAAATATGATTATTTTGGGGGGGTCACAGCCTGAAAAGGTTGAAAACCACTGATCTAACAGACTTGTACACATTACCCTTCTACTGCTGGTTATGGTAATTCATAACGTTGGACTGTCTCTCACTCTCATTGCTCAAACATTAGTAAATAGACAATAGGGCAACAACAGTGCCGTCCAAAAATAAAGCTGAAACAAATGTCCCCTAATACTGTATTAAAATAGAACAAACAGTAAATCATGATTACACAGCTGGAGAGCAGTGCGATGGCTGATGATAGGAGAACAATTCCATAACTGCTTCAACAACATAACAATGCTGCCTTGTCTGTTGTTTGGGCACGCACCAATTCTCAGTGAGAACTAGGGTTTTAGGATTTTGACGCATCTGGGTAACCACTTGAACCATTATTTTATAATTTGGCTATTCAAAAATAGCAGATATACAAGCTCATAGCGCGGCACCGAGTGCCGCTATGAGCTTGTAGATCTGCTATTTTCGAGAAGAAGAAAAAAACGTGAAAACGTGTGCAAATATTTGAATATTCATATACATTTGAACTCAAATCTTTGCTTCTGCATGGGGGTCCCTGGAACTAAATATTTTGAGATGGAGGTCAGCGGCCAAATACATATCATTTTGGTGGTCCTTGACATGAAAAGGTTTGAGCACCACTGATATAGAAACATACGTTTTTTCAGAAACCTGTTAGGCTTTTTGATTTGTAGATGCGTTCCCGGATTGAAGGGGTTAAGAATTATTTTAATAATTGGTCATGTATTGGTATGGTGGTGATGAAAATGGTCAATCTACAAGCGACAAGTTGCTATATTGCTTTTTTTTATATAGATCAGTTATGTTAATACATTTTTGACACCAGGCTGAAAAACCTTAATGACATGAACCCTAGCATGACTAAATGACTCAGAGGTGAACTCACAGAGAATGCATGGATTGTGGCCACTGACTGCAGCATGAATTTCACATCATTAGCGCCTTGATATCAGCACCGTAAGAAGGATCGATTCCCAAAACGATATTGCACTAATGATATGCCGGCGCAAAAAAACCCACGCCCATAAAGTTTTGCAGCTGAGTGCAATTTGCCCTCGTCCTTTAACCCATTCGATGCGGGAACGCATCTGTGTCATTTTAGATGTCTTTGACTATTCAAAAATAGCAGATCTACAAGCTCATAGCTATGAGCTTGTAGGTCTGCTATCTTTGAAAAAGAAATCTTGAAAATGTGTGCAAATCTTTGAATATGTATATACATTTTTAACTCAAATCTTTGCTTCTGTTGGGGATCCCTGGAACAAAATGTTTTGAGATGGGGGGTCCCCTTGACAAGAAAAAAGTTTGAGAACCACATTACAGCAACATAAGTTTTTTTTTTAAACTGTTAGGATTTAGATTTAGAAGACATTTGTAGAATCCCCACAAGCAAAGATTTCTTTTTAAAATACCAGATCTACAAGCTCGTATCGTGAGCTTGTAGATCTGCTATTTTTTAATAGCCAAAGTATAAAAATAATGGTTATAGCTGAAATCGAAAATGACACAGATGGGTTCCCGGATTGACCCATTTAGACCTGAGGCCGATTCTAAAAACGCCTTCTAAAACCTAACCATAGTTTTCTGAAAACGTTCAAATTCTTACTAAAAATAAAAAACAAAAAATGTTATAGCAACAACTAATGAGACACAGAGGTGGCATCCGGATTGAAAGGTATAACAACATATAGGTAGCAACAGGTCTCAATGGGTTAAGGCCAAATTGTACTCAGCTGAAAATGTGTGTCTGATTGCAATTAACCATGTGGCACGATATAAATAGTGGCTTTACGCCGCACAGCTACTTAGTGCTGATGCATCTTTTGACTGTCACTGAAGAGTCTGTGGAAATGGTGATGTCTTTATGTAGGCCTAGCACAAAGTAGTAATGAAAACCATTCGTTTGATTAGAGCCAGTCGAGTCAGCCATCAGCAATTTGAGATAAAAAAAAAATATATTTAGTTTGCACAACCTAATGTGCCACATTGAAGTCTCCTTGTTGGGCAGAAGCTTAAATGTTCAAACCTTTCTTCCAATTAGGCTACATACAGTACATCTGGAAATTGGACTATTAGTGAACAATATTGTTGTTAATACATACTGTGTTTGAATCGGGCCGGTAGGACCTACCAGTTTGGGGTCATCCCTATGTTCCCCAGGTTCTATGTTCCCCGGGTTTTATGTTCCCCACGTACCTTACGGTTAGGGTTTAGGGTTAGTTTTAGGGTTGACCACTTGAACCCTAGCTTCCCTATTTGGATAGAACATTTGCCAAAAATCTACAGATCTACAGCTCGCTGCGACGCCTTGTATGCTTGTAGATTGGCTATTTTCGGCAAAGACATTTGGTGTAGGAGGAAACAAGAGCAGACCAAGTACAGAGCCATGGGACAGTATTGAGGGTTTAAGTGGTTAAATGTCTGAAGATACACATCAACAAGAATCCAACACTGATGATAGTGCTGTCAAACATGTCTATGAAGCTATATATGAAATATATGAGCTTAAGTTTAATCTGCAACACAATTTTATACAATATGTAGTGGGGGGTCCCTGCTCCATCTCTCTCTCAGCTAAGGGGTCATTGGCCTGAAAAACGGTGAAGACCCCTGTCTTAAAGTGTAAGAATTTTTCCACGAATATAGTGGCATTCATTATTCATTCATTATTGTTACAAATTAGAGCTTGTAGAAAGTAAAAGGGGAACAAGTACAGTATGTTGAAATGATCACTCATAGAGAATATTCACACACACCCATGATCTGAACATGAATCACAGAATATTCACTCACACACCCCATGTGTGTGTGTGTGTGTGTGTGTGTGTGTGTGTGTGTGTGTGTGTGTGTGTGTGTGTGTGTGTGTGTGTGTGTGTGTGTGTGTGTGTGTGTGTGTGTGTGTGTGTGTGTGTGTGTGTGTGTGTGTGTGTGTGTGTGTGTGTGTGTGTGTGTGAATGAGTCCATGTTCCGTTAACCCATTCAATCCTGGAACGCATACTCATGTCATTTTATACTTAAGAATATTCAGAAATAGCAGATCTACAAGCTCATAGCACAACACCGGGTGCAACGCTACGAGCTTGTATTTTCTTTGAATATTTTTAAAGCAAATTATTTTTACTGAAATATTTGCTTCTGGGGATTCTACAAATGTCTTCTAAATCCTAACAGTTTTGTTTTTTTTAACTTATGTTGCTTCAGTATATGATCAGTGGTTCTCAAACTTCTTTCATGTCAAGGACCCCCAAAATGATATGTATTTGTCAAATGTGTTTATTCAAAGATTTGCACACATTTTCAGGATTTTTTTTTTTTTTTTCAAAAATCCTGCAGATTCAAAAACAGCAGATCTTGTTAGATCTGCTATTTTTGAATCGCCAAAGACATCTAAAGTGACACAGATGCGTTCCCGGATTGAATGGGTTAATTATGCGATTGCAACCTCTGAAATTGGTCACTGCAACACTGCACAGATGTTGCAAGTAAAAGTGTTGCAAAGGTCAATGTGGGACAGATGCATCACTTTTGTGATGCGAGGGAGAGAACATCGATCTGAGAGGTCCACTCCACACTCACTGACCCGTTTGAGAGGTTGTGATCACAAACGTTACTGGAACATTTACTTAAACAAAACTAAAACATGACTACTGTAAATGTTGGATTGGAATGTATGGAAGTTTGCAGCTGTCATTGTATTTATGAAATTGTCAATCTACTAATTCACTGACAGGACTGACAGGCAAACCTCATATGCTTACAAATTGTTAACCCATTATTTTACATTTTTGCGTTGGCTATTCAAAAATGGCATACGTACAAGCTCACAGTGCGTCACTTCATGTCACGCTGCGAGCTTGTACATCTGCTATTTTTTAACATGTCTTGAAAGTGTGAGAACTGATTTAGAAGGCATTTATAGAATCGTTACTGTAGTATATAAGTGTGTGGTGTGTGAGTGGTGTGTTTTGCACTGTACAGTATTATATGTGCATACGCGTGTGCGTGTGCGTGCGTGACTGCGTGTGTGTGTGTGTGTGTAAGTGCGTGTGTGAGCCATCATACCGAGATCCCTTTCTGCACCTTCTCATAGGCCAGCGTCACACTGCTGGAGGAGTCGCTGCTCGGTCGAGGAGGAGGGGTCAGGGTGAAGCTGTACTGTGTGGTGTTGGAGGTCTCTTTACCCAGAGCCTGCTGCAGGTCCTGGATGTATCTGTCCTTCTCCATCTCCAACTCCTCCGCTTCAGCCCTCACCACAGCCTCGCTCACTGTAACAACACAACAGAACGGTAGAAGAAAAAAAAAACTATCATATGGAGTACCAAAGTCCTGACGTCACTCATGCTAAGTGGGGATGGTATCCCCCCCCAAGGACCCCTGGGGGTCCCCGGACCGCACTTTGAGAACCAATGATGTACAGATCAGTGTGTATACTGCATACCTAATTAATCCCAAAATTGTAAACAGGTGCTGAGGTCAGTTACACGCTCTCTCTCGTAAACAACTTCCAACCTGGCGTCCCTATTGTGGGCAAGCATGTCATTATACGCCAAAGCTTTCAAAGATTTTCTTTTTATTTGGTTTAGTGACTAAACTAAATAAAAACTAAGCTATGATGACTAAAACTAGAACTAAATATACTGACAATTTCATCAAGGAAATAAAAACTAGACTAAAATGTTAGAGAGGGACTAGTGGAGAAGAGATCCAGTAGAACTAAGACAAGTCATTTTGTACTTGGCGGCGCGTGAGTGTCGCTCTCTGAAAATAGCCGATCTACAAGCTCACAACGCGTCACAGACACGTTCTGAGCTTGTAGTTGGGCTATTTTTGGCACACGGCCAAGTATACAGTAAATCAGGCATTATGACGCCATCAAGGCACGCCAACATAAACTTTAGTCGACTAAGCTGTAGATTTAGTCGACTAAAATATTATGATATTTAGTCTAACTAAAGCTAGACTAAAACTAAAACATTTCAGATGACTGTGAAATGTGACAACAACTAAATGGAATTTTATTCAAAAGACTAATGACTAAAAACGAAATCAAAAGTTTGCTGTCAAAATTGTAAACGCCTTTACCTTTTCCTCTCCAAGCATTCTGTCCATCGGTCAGCAGCATCCGGAAGGAACATCTGGAAGGAAGGCATATCTCTGCCTTCCAATCCACACGCAGGAAGAAGGTCTGCTGAGAATCGCCTTCCACGTTGATGTGGATTTCTCTGACTGTCGCAAGCATCGCTGTATGTGCATCTGTAAATTAATAATATTTATTAAATCAGATTATATCACATAGAGCAGGGGTCGGCAACCTTTTTGACATGGAGTGCCATGTTTTTATTGTCTTGATAGTCAGTGTGCCATGGCAACCTTAAGCCTCCCGGAGGACCTTCTTACCTTCCAAACTCTCCTTTCTACCTTTTCCTCCTCTCTATCAGCTGCTAAAGCTGCTTTCTTCTGCACTAAAATTCAGGCTTCTGCTTCCAACCCTAAAAAACTATTTGAAACTTTCTCCTCTCTCCTGCAACCACCTCCCCCTCCTCCCTCCTCCTCCCTCCTCCCTGACGACTTCGCCAACTTCTTTGACAAGAAGGTGAACGATATCCGATCCTCCTTCACTCCTCCCCCGGCTGATGCCCTGCGCACTACACACACCTGTCTGCCTTCCACCCCTCCCTCCCTATCTTCATCTACTCCTCCTCCCTCTCCCCCACCCTCTCTATCCCACTTCTCTCCCCTCTCCTCTAACGAGGTCCTTCTCCTTATTACCTCTAGTCGCCCCACCTCATGCTCCCTGGACCCGGTCCCATCCCCTCTGCTGCAGTCCTCTGCACCTGAACTCCTTCCCTTCTTAACCCACCTTATTAACACCTCTCTGACGTCTGGCTACTTTCCCTCTGCTTTCAAGACTGCCAGAGTCACCCCCCTCCTGAAGAAACCGACACTTGACCCCTCTGAGATCAAGAACTACAGACCGGTTTCCCTTCTATCCTTCCTATCTAAAACTCTCGAACGTGCTGTCTTTAAACAACTGTCTTCCTACCTCCACCAGAACAACCTCCTGGACTCCAACCAGTCGGGGTTCAAAGTGGGTCACTCGACAGAGACTGCCCTCCTGGCAGTGACGGAGTCGCTCCATGCCGCTAGAGCGAACTCTCTCTCCTCCGTCCTGATACTCCTGGACCTGTCTGCAGCGTTCGACACAGTGAACCACCAGATCCTCCTCTCCACCCTCGAGGGGATGGGTGTCTCAGGCTCTGCACTCTCCCTGTTTGCATCCTACCTGACGGGTCGCTCCTACCAGGTGATGCTGAGAGGGTCTGTGTCAGAACCACACAGGCTCACTACTGGGGTTCCCCAAGGCTCGGTTCTGGGTCCTCTTCTTTTCTCTCTCTACACTACATCTCTTGGTGCTGTCATCCACTCCCATGGCTTTTCCTACCACTGCTATGCCGATGACACCCAGCTGATCCTCTCATTCCCCCCCTCTGACACACAAGTGGAGGCACGCATTGCTGCTTGTCTGGCTGACATCTCGGAGTGGATGTCGACGAACCACCTGAAGCTCAACCTGGACAAGACCGAGCTGATGTTCATCCCGGGGAAGGGCTGTCCTCACCGAGACATGGCCATCACCATTGAGAATGCTGTGGTGACGTCAACTCGGACTGCGAAGAATCTGGGTGTGACCCTGGACGATCAACTGTCGTTCTCGGCTAACATCGCATCAGTGACACGGTCCTGCAGATTCCTCCTCTACAACATCAGGAGGATTCGCCCCTTCCTCACGGAGAAAACAGCCCAGGTGCTCATCCAGGCTCTTGTCATCTCCCGCCTGGACTACTGCAACTCCCTCCTTGCTGGTGCTCCGGCATCAGCCATCAGACCTCTGGAGCTTGTTCAGAAAGCTGCGGCTCGTCTGGTGTTCAACCGCCCCAAGTTCTCCCACACAACTATCCTTCTCCGTTCTCTGCACTGGCTCCCCGTAGCAGCTCGCATTCAGTTTAAAACCCTGGTGCTAGCCTATAGAGCAGTGAAAGGAACAGCTCCTTCTTACCTCCGGGTTTTGGTCAATGCCCACACCCCTGCCCGACCACTCCGGTCTGCCACCTCGGGGCGACTGACTCCCTCGCCACTCAACGGTCCTTCTGGTCGATCGACACGGTCACGACTTTTTTCTGTTCTGGCCCCACAGTGGTGGAATGAACTTCCCACTGATGTCAGGACAGCAGAGTCACTGCCCATCTTTCGCCGCAGGCTGAAAACCCACCTCTTCAGGAAACACTATCCTTCCTCTTTGCCTGGCCTACTTGTTGTTAACTAGTTGTACGAACTCTTGTTTTATTTTTGTATTGTTTTATTGGATCTTGTTTAGTCGATACACTTATTTGTTTTAGCTCGTGCTCATTTGATTTTGCCATTTTTTGTCTCATCTGTTTAAGAAAGTAGGTAGCTGATATATTGCACTTTTACCTTAGCGCTAGGTATACTCTTGGTTGCTTGTTTTTGCAGGAAATGTACTTAAAACTTCTGGTGATTAGTAGTTTTCGTTCCCTACCTATGTTGAATACACTTATTGTAAGTCGCTTTGGATAAAAGCGTCTGCTAAATGACCGTAATGTAATGTAATGTAATGTAATTATGATCAATCAAAATAAAATATTTTCGATATAGCAACCTTAACTTTGTTTTCTTCTTCTTTTGAAACATTTTCTTTCACATCAGGACATTGTAATGATCATTAGACATTAGATACAGTGTGCCAATGATCACCCTCCCCTGTGCCAATGTTGGCACCCGGTTGCCTAACCCTGACATAGACACACAACAAAACACAACAAAAAAAGTTCTGTTTCATTTTCTATGAACTAGTTTGCGGAAGATGCCATGTTGAAACTGAAACTCTTTTTTGCAGATAACTCGAGAAAATGTGTCTTCCTTCTTCCAATCAATGTTTTTGGCCACAGATGTTTTATCTGCAACATACAGGTAGATAGATAGATAGATAGATAGGTACTATTTCTGGAATGGTGTCAAATTGACAGTGCAGACCTGAAAGGAAGTCAAAGCAGCAGACATAAGCTTGGCTATTAGGAAAGGTTCCTCTATAATAATAAATAATAATACTACATCACACTTATATAGCGCTTTTCATAGTACCCAAAGTCGCTTTACAAAATAAACAACTATATCAGGAGAAATAGTTAAAAGGTTAAAAATGTTGCAAAGAGAAAAACATTAAGCTAAGACTAAAAGGCAGAAAGGCAGATTTTCTATGGATAGATAGTTCAATGCTTGTTTTTTTATGTATGTTACTGTCATTTATTTCTATTGTAAAGTGTTTTTAACTTTTTAATTGTTGCTGGTGAGAGAGGAACCACAATGGAAATAAGTCTTGGGGCTTTGTTGTTTGTTATCAAACTGCTGTAACCCTCTCATTGCATTTCAAATAAACTAAACTAAACTAAACTAAACTAAAGCTGCACACTCCTAGCTTCAGTGCCTTAATATTAGATTAATGGATGAACTACAAAAACATCACGTTCAACACGTTACTCAGGCTCAACAATGGTTTATCAGTGCAGATGTTCACATCATTCTTTTTTTTATAGTTATCTTTTATACAGTACTTATCATTCTTGGGGACTGGCGGCCCTTCAGGCATACGATAACACTGTAAAACACTCCCGCAAATCAGCCTGGAGAAAATAATTGCCTCCCAGCATGTGCTTTTGTTTTCTGTTTTCATGTTTCAAAACGTGGTTTTGTAACTGTATCTGTGTAACTTAACACCTGATTTAAACTTACTGTAGTTGTGTGCCGGGTGTCGCGCACCGGATATAGCCGTCTGTGATTTGTGTTTGTAAGCTTTGTAGATCGGCTATTTTCTCGCAGGCGACTCCCGCTACGCAGCTAAGTATAAAAGTCAGGCTTTATGTCTGTATTGGTGGCTGGCAGGGATTGTGATGACATTGGAGAGAGAGAGAGCATGGAAGGATTCTGTGAGGACAGTAGGGGAGAGTGGATCTGGATCTGTAAACCATTACAACCCCCACAGGGCTTGGCTGTAATCTAGGAATCAGCGAGCCTCCACAAGAGCAAATGAAAACAAAAAAGCTCCTGGCTTCACTCCTTCAGGTCCTCTCTCTAACCACACAGCAGCAGCACAGCAGTGGTTTTACCTGAACAGCTGTCTCTCTTTTTGTGTCTGCCAGAGGATGGTGAAATACCTCTTCCAAAATGTTTAGACTTGACTGGCTATTAACTTGGTATAGTAACAGACAATTTATGCCAACTCGTACATTTGAGTCATGTCACTGTCAAACATTTATTTTACTCTTAAGTTTCATTTGGACATGGCTATAACACAGGGGCATGATGACTGTTGTAAAAGATTAAGCCTGCACCATGCAACCATGTCATCAAAGCCACAAGCACTGTAATACAGTTTGTACACAAAACCTTGTATTAAGTCTAAGTACAGGCTTAAGCCCTGCAAGGCAAGAGAATCTGGCTCATCAGCTAACATGTATACTAATGACCGACTACAGTAGTATGCTCCACAGCACTTACTGTATAGACCTGTGTTTTTTGCACACCAGAATTGCAACTTTATCTTTAACAACATCCTTTAAAAACACCTGCTTTAGGAAGCAATCAATGGACAATTTCAGTGACTTTTTCTTTTCTTGCTTTCTGAGCATATGGGAGCTGTATTCGGTTACATCTAATCTCTTAACCCTGGTCCAAGTAAAATCTCAAAGTTAAATGCTTGTAATGTGACCTGTGTTGTTGGTAAATAAAGCATCAACGTGCCAATTGGAGCATGATGATTATTGTGCGTGGAGAATGCGGTCAACCTGAACCAGCTAAAACATCAATGATGTCTCTCTATCCTGGGAGTCTGCTGTGTCAAAACTAAAAAAGGGACAATGTTAAAGAAAGGTTGTATTTTGGGGTGCCTTGTGGCTCAGTCAGGAGGAGGTGCACTGACCATGTGCTCCCTGTGAGCCACGAGGACCCGAGTAAAGGGCTGTCCACTCCCAGAATGAAAACTATAATGATAAATGGACTGCATTTATATATTAGCTCCTTTCGAGTTTTTTCTGATCCTTCAAAGAGCTTTGCACAATGAACATCAGTTCACACGTAGGATACAACTGCGTGACAACACACAAGTGTTTGGGGGAGGAATTATTTGGCTTAACGACTAAATTGGGGAGAAAAAGGGGTAAATGCAAAAGATAATCATGAATGAATACATATGCAAGACAAAAAAGGGTGAATGTTGTTCTCTGATATAAATAAATACTCAATCTGGAAACAGATTCACGCCCGATACCTTTACAGGGTGTACAAAAAAAAGGCTCCTCATCACAATGACCTCATGGTTGATTAGAAAACATAAGGCCTGGTGAGAAGATAATTATGCAGTCAGTCAGCGAGACACATGGAACAGCAGATGAAAGGGCATTCATTGCATGAGGCTGAGTCACCAGTTTAGTGCACAGCTTGTATCTGAAATGTTCTTGTTTTGTCGTAGAGTAAAACGTACCTGACCGCCCCAAAGTGTTGCCAGGTTTATTGGGCTACGTTTGATTTGAATCGATTCGGTGTTGGGACTGGAAAACATACATAACCTCAGGCGAGTTGATACAGGACGTTGCTACCACTTTTTTTTGGAAGGGTGATTGTTTGAAAATAATGTAAAAAATTGTAACACTGTATTATGTCACTGTTGTCTTATTGTGTGAATAGTTTCTGTCACCATACAAGGACGTAGCCTAATAAAAGTCTGATTTATACTTTGGTCACACGCTGGTGTTGCAAGCCGTAAATAGCAGATCTACAAGCTCACAACGCGTCACATTCGTGACGAGTAGTGAGCTTGTAGATCTGCTATTTACTGAGCACGACACCAGCACGCAACTAATAAATCAGGCTTTATAACAGGCTTTGCATGAAACACAGACAGACATTTTGACATGGGAGTCACGTCTCAAAATGACCCCATTCTGAGTTTCTGCTGCCACCTGTCTCCTCCTGTCCATAACACACATATGTACTACGGTATATGATGGACAGACAGTGCTACACAGCAGTGGTTCTCAAACTTTTTCGTGTCAAGGACACCCAAATGAATGTGTATTTGGCAACGGACCCCCATTTCGTGCCAGGGATCCCCAGAAGAGAAGATTCGTGTTTCCAAACTTTCCAAACAATTTCGGTACGAAAAACATAAATCAGAAATGGCAGATGCAAAAGCTTGCAGCGTGGCACTAAGTGTAGTGCTGTGAGCTTGTAGATCTGCTGAATTTCTGAATAGCCAACAAATAAATGGATAAAGAGGTTAAAATGATTGTGATGCTGTATAATTAACTACTTTTGCTGGGGACCCCCTGGAACCCCACTAAGCACCCCTTGGGGTCCCTGGACCCCACTTTGAGAACCACTGCTATAAGCTGCTGTAGCAGTGGTTCTGTATGGACCAGAGCTACTGTAGTAAAGACAGGAGTATCAGTCAACTAGCCGCAAACAGCTACACTATAAGAATAATCGCAGCACAGAGTTTATTGACAGAAAGTTGGACAGTGGATTTTTATGAACCAAAGACTTGACAGAGGGAGACAAAGAGGAACATCCACGCTGTCCGTGTCCGTACGGGTGCAATATTGGTGAGTTTATCATTGTTTAATACAATTAGATAAGACTTTTGTTTTCTGTTTCATGAATGGGCTGTCAATGGGTATTGCAACGTGCACAGGGAACTGGAAGTACAGTACAATACAAGGTCTGTTTTTAAACCCAAGGATTTTAAACCTAAGAAAGCACTATGGCTTGTGGGGTCCTGTATGTATCTATTGCTTGCGGCTACAGTCAACATTGCAGCAACGTAACAACTTTCCTCTATCAGCAGCATGCAGCAACACACATAGACATATATAGTGATAGTTTATTACCTACACGACACGCGTTACCGTGTGTTGTTGTAGTTTCTCTGGTCTGGTAGATGTTGAATGAATTGTTGATAATTATGTTTGTCGGGCGCGTGTCTATGACGTACGGCAGCACGTTGTGCTGTTTGTCTCTTACGTCATCACAATGCGACAATGTTGTGGGTTTTTTTCAAGCACGCACGCACACACGCACGCGCGCGCGCGCACACACACACACACACACACACACAGAATTCTCAAAAAGAGAGACAGCAGAATTTTAGAATTCTCAGATTTTATATTGTATTCCATTCCCTTTTATCTGTATTAGCCCATTTGTAAAAGTATTATCTTTAATGATAAAGATATGCCGAAATTATTTTCTGCTAACTGATTTGTAGGACTAAAATAGTGCCAATCATTTGTAAAAAAAAAAAAAAAAAAAAGAATGAATAAATAAAAACATTTTTTTTAAACATTTTAACAACACACATATTGCAAGAGGGCACAAAATATTTTCAGATACAATTCGGGGCGGAGGTCCTTGACATGAAAAGGTTTGAGAAATTAAACAACATTAGGAAGCCCAAAGGAAGTCCAAATAAGCAAAAAAAAAACTATTATAGCTATAGCCCATATAAGCAGACATGGCAACAGTGGCTCATTTCTTGTCAGAGGTTAAGGCAACAAGCATGTTGACTCGAGAGGGAAATGAAGGGATTACAAGAGCTTCATGATTTGAGTTCAGCAAACACACTCCCTCTCCAAGACAAATAAGGCAGGATGTGCATTAATTTGTTTTTACATTATTATCATTATACACATACTGTACACTATACACAGCCCTGTGTTGTCAGCCTGGCATGGCCAGACAGACTAATATCACTGCATAGATATTAGTCTGGGATCTCTGTGTGGAACCTGCCTTTCCAAGGGGCAGAGTTTTGAAAGATGCCTCTGGTGATAAACCCACCTAACATTTGCATACTGGGCCCTGAATTGGTGCCCCACAACTTCGGGGGCAGCTAAATCCAATCACAACCGAGCAGGGCCAGAGTAATTTTGTCTGGTTTCCAGGCTACTGTTGTAGCCATTGACCTCTTTAAAATAGATACATTGTCACACCATTAGCAAAATGATAAAACGCATGAGAGCCAGCGGCTTATTTCCACTGCGGTCCTTTCATATTTATGTGCAAATTATGTAGTGTGTGTGTGTGTGTGTGTGTGTGTGTGTGTGTGTGTGTGTGTGTGTGTGTGTGTGTGTGTGTGTGTGTGTGTGTGTGTGTGTGTGTGTGTGTTTAAACTCAAGTCCACATACGCAATGGTGCAAAAAAGTGCAGTCAGCACCTATACAGTATATATAGGTCCAAGTCCTTGTAAGTTGTGGGAAAAACAATGTTTGTGCTGTTAAAATGTTTCACATATTCAAAATGTGTCACTTGTTATGTTTAAAAAAATGGTATATACATTTTTCTTTTTCTTTTCAAAATCTTCAGATCTACAACCTACCAACACGTTTTATTTTTCTTGAAAAAGCTGATAGTGTAGTGTTAAAGTGGTTAAAGTGATTCTTAAATTCACTAATTGTGCATGCTGGGGACCCCCTGGAACCCCCTCAAGGACCCCTGGGGGTCCCCGGATTCCCCTTTTGAGAACCACTGTTGTATATAGGCCAGTGTAAAGACAATACAGTATACACTCATTTGTTTTATTGTGTTAAAATTTGTTTTCAACATGCAAAAACGGGATAGTCCGTCATGACAGCCAGTGGCAAAAGCAACAAAATGGTGCCCTCATGAGGCTTTATATACCACAGTCATTCTGCTCCCAGGAATCAAAAGCAACAATTAACATTAGACACTTTTCTCTGTGTAATACTGGAAAATCAATCTGGGAACCGATTCGGTAACAAAGGTAGAAACAGGAACTCAGTTTGGCTCCTCCCCTGTCTTAGTCCACTTCCTCCCGGGTGCTTCTGTGTTTATTCCTACCATTCCTACGAACAACAACATTACATGTTTAGGGCAGTATAGGTGCTGACAGAGATTACTGGAAAATGAGCAATATCAGCTTCTCCACTTGTAGTGAATCCGCCCATTACTGCTATACATGCATGTGCTGTCGGGTAGAAATAAACCTTGTGTATCCATATATCAACTTTTTATGTTTATTTTATTAATGCCCTATTTCACCAAATAAGAGTGTTTGCACAAAAGTAGTGAAAATGGCAGATCTACAAGATCTACTTGGAGTTTTTGGGCATACTAGGTTTCCACCCAACATCAACGAAAGTTTTAACGTAGCATATTAATGGACATGTTTCATCCACGCCTTCATCAGCCTTGCGATGCAACGTGTTGAGAGTTTGTAGATCTGCTATTTTTGAGAGAAAAAGTTTAAAATGTATATACTATTTTTGAAAACATAATTGACCCAAGAATGCAAGGTTTGATTTTGTGCAACATGTTGACACATTTTTCGGCCACCTCCAAACACAACAGACAAGGGGTCTCACTTGTGATCTTTGGCGCTCCCCACTAGGAGGCCCCGGACCGCAGGTTGGGAAACACTGTATTAATTTATGACATGCCCAGAAAAGGGACGCCAGGGTTCATGTGGTTAAAATAACGACTTTGACTTGACAGGTTCAGTACCCATCATGCTCCATGGGCATTTACGGCATGTTGGCCTTGATGAAGACCAGATGCATTGGACTGGGGCGGCCATCTTGTTCCATCCATCGCGCCCCGGAGGTGTGACACCGCCCGCCGCATTGGTCCCTGATGTTGTCATGGCGTGTACGGTGCTGTGCATGTTGTACAGTGTACAACATGTGTGTGGTTAACCCGTCCAATCCAGGAAGGCATACTGTGTCATTTTAGATTTTTTATAGCCATAACCATTATTTTATACTTTGGGCTTTTCAAAAATAGCAGATATACAAGCTCCTAGTGCGGCACTCGGTGCCGTGCTAGGACTTTGTAGATCTGCTATGTTTTTTGTGAAAAATCGTGAAAATGTGCAAATCTTTGAGTATGTCTTTTAAAGCAAACATTTTTAACTCAAATCTTTGCTTCTGGGGATTCTACAGAACGTCTTCTAAATCCTAACAGTTGAAAATGATGTTGCTATAATAACAGTGGTTCTCAAACTTTTTTCATGTCAAGGACCACCCAAAATGATATGTATTTCGCCGCGGACCCCCATCTCAAAATATTTTGTTCCACGGACCCCCATGCAGAAGCAAAGATTTGAGTTAAAAAATCTATATATATATTATTCAAAGATTTGCGCACATTTTCTCGATTTTTCTTCTCCAAAAATAGCAGATCTACAAGCTCATAGCGAGGCACTCGGTGCCGCGCTATGAGCTTGTATATCTGCTATTTTTGAATAGCCAAAGAAATCCAAAGTGACACAGATGCGTTCCCGGATTGAATGGGTTAATGATGGGGGGGGGGGGGGGGGGGGGTCCCGCTGGTTGGAGGAAGAGCAGTCAGTGAGAGCGCCGTGGCTCAGCTGTGTGCCCTGCAGAACCAACATGAATGAACCATGTGTCACAGCTGCCTCTGATTCAACACCATCTCCCTAATAGTTCACTAGTAACCCTTTCAGCTCAAGACCCAAAAGAGATCTTCTCCTCTCCCCCGGGACCCAAACTTACAAAAATCTGCAATTATAGGAATTAACCACTTTAAGGTTAATTCTCCCCTTTTATGAGGGGGAGCTGGGACACTGCCGGAATCAGTAAAGGGTAGGGGGGTGGATGGGGTTTTAAGAGGGTTTTTAATATCAATGTTAGGCCTGCTGTTAGGCTAATTTATTTTCTGTATTTCTAGAGGCTCCAGGTCCTTTCAATTGTTAACACCATTCTGGAATCCTGTGGGCATTTATCAGTGGGAGCCTTAAAGGGCAAGACCACTTTGGTAGAGGTTTGGGTTGTGTCCTCATTGACTTACATTGTATGCTGAAACTGCTCTCAAAGTCACTCTTTTAGCACATAACGAACACAAACAAAGTTGATTCAGACAATATAGAGTATCACCAAACCCAGTACTGTTTGTTTTTTCTAATACAAATAAAAAACAGTACTGGGTTTGGTGATGCTCAATATTGTCTGAATCATCTTTGTTTGTGTTTGTTTATGTGCTAAAAGAGTGAGTTTGAGAGCTGTTTCACCGTACAATGTAAGACAATGAGGAGCATATATTTTGAATTATCAATTTCTAATCACTGGAGGAATTATTTTTGATTTCTTGTCCACCTTTGGGGTTACATCATGGCAAGGTAACTACACAACCCAAACCTCTACCAAAGTGGTCTTGCCCTTTAAGGATATGTTGACTGGGTATGTTGTGTTTTGTTGTGTAGTTTAGTTGCCCAGCTTTCAGTCAGTGATAGTAATAACCCCCCTTCCCGTTGTATTTTAATCTGAGTTATTGGTACATCAGTTATATAGACTACTGCCTCTGTGGTTTATGGAAACTTGTTGAATGAACTTGTTGAATGACCTGAACCGGCCTCCGGTCAATCTGAGCCTGTACCTATTCGGGGTCCCTTATCGTGTTCAGTTACATTGTCCAGTATATTATCTACAGCATGTATGGTTAATGGGTTTATTAATGGGTTTCACTCCTGTGAGAGTGGCATAGTCACTGATATAGCTGTGCCACAACTAGTTTCAGAATAGTGAGTTGATTTACTGTCTTAAGGGCTAGTTGACGCTTATGGACCTCAGAGAGACTGGCAATACACAAGGTCAACAAAGCATCTCTCTCCAAGGCCTTGCTCATATATTTACATTGGCAGACTGGACATGGCATTAGTCTCTCCCCCACTTCCCTGTCTGGTCAAACAGACAGACTGGGGGCAAAAGAGAAAAGGCAGAAACTGTTGTACACAGTAGGTTTTTTTTTTGGAATTATACAGCCAATATGTCCCAATTTTAACCACTTTCAATCTCGCATCCCTAATTTGGGCATGTGCAATTAGGTGAAATAGGTTACGTTGTTTTTTATTATGGCTTAAGTGGTTAAATGAAATACAGTTCAGTGTATGCATATGTTATTTGCTTGTCTGCTTGACTTGTTCATTGTATAATTAAAGTTAAATGTTCTTTTCATATATTGATGTTTAAAGTGGTACTATGTAACTGTTTGTTAAATGAATAAAATGTAATGTTATTTTATTACAATATAACTTAATACAATAATGACTTATACAATTCTCTCTCTATCTAGGTCGTCCTCAGACGAGCCCTCCATTGTCACTTCCAGACATCCCGGTTCTCCATACATCTGGAGAACTCGTAGGTCTGCTATTTTTGGTGAGGAGGTTTGGTGTAGAGGGGAAAGGAAGAGCAGACCAAGTACAGAGCCGAGGGTCAAGTTGAGGGTTTAAGTGTTAAATGTCTGAAAATACACATTAACATGAATCCAACATAATAATAGAAAAGATTATGTGTAAACAAAAAAAAAACATGAATTTACACAACCCTGATGATGGTGCTGTCAAACAAGTCTATGAACTATATCGTCTATGAAAAAGTTTAATCTGAAACATCATTTCATACAATATGTAGTGTGTGTGTGTGTGTGTGTGTGTGTGTGTGTGTGTGTGTGTGTGTGTGTGTGTGTGTGTGTGTGTGTGTGTCGGGGGGGGGTCCCTGCTTCATCTCTCTCTCTCAGCTACAGGGGTCATTGGCCTGAAAAACCTTGAAGACCCCTGCTCTAGACACACAGGAACCTGTCCGATAAACAAGGCACCACCAACATGTTCAAAGAGGCTCCCAGCGTCACCAGAGGGTCCTTCCTGGCCATGCGCCAGTCGGTACAGCTCTTACTATCTCCAATAAGACTTCTGACACAGAGGCCAACGGGACCCTGCAGAGTCTTCAGCTCCATGTCTTCCCATCATTAACGAAAAAGCCACTTTCATCTCTCCCTCCTCCACTCAGGGATGCTTCCTTCTTCCGCCTGACTTTAGCATCGCTGCACTTATGAGTCCCTAAAAAGTGCACCTAATAGCCTCAGGTATAAGCATATGTGCATGCATTTGTACAGCTCTCTCTCACTCACACACACACACACACACACACACACACACACACACACACACACACACACACACACACACACACACACACACACACACACACACACACACACACACACACACACACACACACACACACACACACACACACACACACATGTTCCTGCAGTAATGACTTCCAGCATGATCTTTTGGTTAATAAGCGTGGCCCTGGTTGGTTGGCTGTATCTGCCTGAGGACTAATCCTTTACTGTAGGTCCATGTTTCAGGACCAGTAGCTGGGCTGTCTCCTTCTACAGCAGTGGTTTTCAACCCTTTTCATATTGAGGTCCATTATATATTCGGCATTTGAGACACGGACCACCATTTGATGAGATTTATCCTCTCAGATCCAAAGCATAGAATATTTTGTTGTTGTTGGATAAGATTTTGTCCACAATTCCATACTGTATTGATGTAGTATCATAGGAGAGATAAGAGATGTTGATCAAAAGAACAATTCTTCTATAATCTCTAATTGTGTAGCCTATATAGAAAAAGAATGATAAAAATATATATATAAATACAGCAAATAGACATTTACAAGCTCACAACGCATCGCGATGTGATGCGTTGTGAGCCTGTAGATTGCAGTGTAATTTTGCACTGCAAACCTGCAATACACTGTTAAAATTGGGCTTAAGTTGGTTAATCAGACTAATTGATTTTGTCGATTAGGCTATCCACAAGTTTCCTAGGGCGTCGTGGGCATCACTTCCTGTTGATTTGATCCCTGAGACCTGATCAAATTGACAGGAAGTGATGCCCACAACCCCCTAGGAAACTTATGGATCCATTTTTTTTATCAGTTCCAATTTTTTCACATTGGTTCACTAAAGAATCGCATTTCAAATAATCCCAAAACACTTGCTTCTGGATCATTCAATGAATCGAAAAAGTAATGGACAGAATGATTGCTAAGAAGACAATCGTTGCGACCCTAGTTCTGTCCGTAGGGTGGACTTCTTGTTGACATCAACAAGATCAAGGGACATGACTGAGGGGTCTTAGGTTATTATATTGTTGCTGTCGGCAGAAACCTCCTATCTCCATATTCTAAAGTTTTTTGTAATTGAATGCCCCTACTTGATCATGCTACAACGTCACACAAAAATTGCAAAAGTACTGTAGCAAATCTGCACGCTCAACCTGACAGAGAATCAGGAATAACAAAAAGATGAATTTGAGGCTGAACAAAGTTTAAAACATGTATTGCTTCAACAGTGACAACAAAACCAAAAATGTAAATGAGCTTTTCTAAAAACAAATGATTACAATTCATAATATTTCACAAAAGACTCAATGGTTTGAGAAACCCATATACTGTAGGCGTTTTGCACTGAGATTAAGACCAACAGAGCCAAAGATGGTAACTTGGAAAGTACCAGGAAGGACCCATGGCTACAGTTCTCCCTCTGAGGGTAAATTTTGATGGCATTAATGGGCCTGTTTGGCCAGAGAAGAGCACTCTGTGTGAAGAGAGGCTAAAACAGTTGATTTAGGCCTATGGGTAGGTTGCAGTTTTGGACCCGTTGGTTCACTGACACTGTGGGTGTTGGATTTTGGCCACAAATAGAGTAGCTTAAGTACTGCAGTAACTCTTGAACCGCTCACATTCTTGTGTCTGTGTACATTGTTATGAAGATACATTGTATGGGCAGAGTAAAGCCTTTGTCGTACGACGGAGCCGATATACAAACTCACAACACGTTGCGGATGTGAGCTTGTAGGTTGGCATAGTATAACTATACTATACTATACTATACTATACTATACTATACTATACTATACTATACTATACTATACTATACTATACTATACTATAACAATGGTTTTAAATTCAGTATCCATGGATGGCTAGATGCATAAGGGGTGCATATCATTTTATATTAGAATTCAACTTTAGGAACTGGATCTTTTTTTTTAGACACATATATGGGTATTTGGGGGTGTGGACAAATACACATACATTGTCTTGGGGGTGTCTTGACTTTATGAGACGGATTGTATACAGTGATGTATGTGTTTTCTGTCCTGACGCAAAACTATGGTTACGTATTGTAGAGTAGGGACCTTGGAAAATGTTCAAAATATTAGTTTTCCAAGTACCGGAGCAACAAATAGGAGCCAAATGCAGGCAAGAAGCACCTTTGTCGAGCGTCTATACGAACACAATTGCCCCGTGTTCGGGGGAGGGCAGCCGGCACCTGTCAGCGGGGAGTATTGGGCGGGAGGAGTAGGGCGAAGGCTCTACGTCCTCCCGGTGGGGGCTCCTCACTGGCAGGTGAGCCAGTAGGATACAACAGCAGTGACAACACACAGAAATGTGTGTGTGGTGGGGAGGAATCAATTGGCATAATGACTAAATTGGGGAGAAAAGGTTGTAAAAAGCGGGGGGGGGGGGGGGACGACAACAAAAGAAGCACCTTTGTTTGCATGTCCAACACCCTGACGTGACTTTGATTCCCTGCTTCGCACATACTAGGGCGTGACGTCACTGTGGATGAAAGAATTCAGGGCTTAAAATGTGAATCTGGGAAAGAGTCCAGGGAACCGTAATTCAGTTTCCAATTCAGCTTCCAAAGTTAACAGCAATAAACGCAAAACGAGAAGCCAATGTGCTTTATCTACATGAAGTTAGATTCGGTTGGCATGTTTGTGTTCACGTTTTAAAACCATTTTTCCTATGCAGTGGTCCCGTTGCCTCAGGCCCGCTCAATCTCGATGTCAGTAGGGCAATGGGTCTTACATCTTTATAGTGTCATAAACAGCTAGAATGTTTAACAGCATTCCCATTAAATTGGTATATAGTAGCTCCCAATGATGTTTAGTTGGGGAGGGTCCAGTAGGGTCAAGATGATTAACCTCTGATGGTGCTGTGAAGTTTTGCTTCATCAGCAAAAAAAAAAAAAAGGCAAAGTCCTTCTCAAGTCTTATTCTGTCCCGTTGCCATCTAGGCTGTCCCTCCACAAGGAGGGGGGCAGTTCAAACAGACTCCATAAACATAAGCAGTGGAGTTTATTAGGTTCTGGCCTAGTTTTGAGAGAGCACGGGATGACGCTACATTCAGACCAGCTGAAGAAACACGATTAATACTTAACTCCCCACAGAGGAAGTTTCCTGTTTGCATTTGTAGGATCAACGGACGCCGAACGCACTGGGAGCTCTGTGATGTCAGAGAGGTCAAGTCAGAACAGTGGGTCTATAGGCCTCGTTCTCCGAGGTCAACACCTAAAGCAGACTGTGTCGTCCATAGGGGCGGGACTTCCGTCGTATGTATTTCCCCAGAAACAATCTTTTTCGACCAATCACAACACTTTCGTTCACGGAGAATGTAAACAGATTTGTAAAGCCTCTACGAAGTTTCCTTGGCCAGTACTTCCGCTAATATCCGGTACCTCCATTTATAGACACTCAACCGGCTAGGTCTTGCTAGCGTGGGTTCTCAAGCTTGATGTCAAGGACCCACAAAACAATCAAATGTTTGGCTGTGGACCCCCATCTGAACATATTTTGTGCCATACAAGTTTTATGTTGTTAAAATGTTTTAAAAATATTCAAATATTTTGAAAAAGGCAGATCTACAACACACATGGTAAATGGTGCATTTATATAGCACTCCTCCAAAGCGCTTTACATAGATTGTGCATTACAATCACCCATTTACACACACGGAGGAGGAAACCATGCAAGGCACCAACCTGCTCATTGGGAGCAAGTAGGGGTTCAGCGTCTTGCTCAATTACACTTCGACAATCGACACTAACTCTGGGGGAGCCCGGGATCGAACTGGGAACCATCCGGTCGCTCTACCGGCCACTCTACCCCTGAGCCACTGCCGCCCTTGCCCGAGCCACACGGCAATGTGACATGTTGTGAGCTCCAGGATCTGCAATTTTAAAAAAAATAAAAAATTGAAAAGAGTGAAATGATGGATGGTGTCAGGGCATTCCACATTTTGGTGGCAGAGTAGTAGAATGAGTATATTTGGGTGGTACCATGGTCGCTCCCTCTAGTGCTGTGGTTCTAAAACTTGTCAAGGACCCCCAAAATTATATGTATTTAGCCGCGGACCCCCATCTCAAAAATAATAACAAATAGTTTGTGAGGGACCTCCAGGGGCAAAGATTTTAGTATAAAACGTTGCTTTAAAAATACATATTCAAAGATTTGCACACATCTTCAACATTTTTCAAAAAAGATCTACAGATCTACAAGCTCATAGCGCGGCACTCGGTGCCGTGCTAAGAGCTTGTATATCGGCTATTTTTGAATAGCCAAAGTATATGGTTAAAGTGGTTAAAATGATTGTGACGCTATATTAGCTCATTTTGTTGGGGACCCCCTGGTACCCACCCTAGGACCCCTGCCTGGAGGTCCCCGGCAAGTGTCACTCACTTTGGAGAAGTAGTTAGTCGGGTATGAGGGTGTTGAGGGAACGGCCCCTTTGACTATCTTAAATACCGATCCCATTTTTATTTGCTTAACCCTGTCTTCTACCCTGAGCCATCCCAGACATAAAAAAATCATGCATCCCATGTGCTCTAACAGTTGGTTGAAGGGGGGGGGGGGGTATTGGACAGTACAGTGACAGAGAGACAATGGTGGGAGGCGAGAGAGAGAGAGAGCGAGACCCCCTCTTAGCTTCTCTTAAATTGGAACCAGGAGACTTTGACTGAATGAACCCTCTGTGTATTCATTATGAACCCCACACATAAACACAACACAACACAACACACACACACACACACACACACACACACACACACACACACACACACACACACACACACACACACACACACACACACACACACACACACACACACACACACACACACACACACATACATGCACGCATGCACTCCATAAACATAAGCAGTGAGTGGAGTTTATTAGGGCATGCACGCACACACGCACACACACATCCCTCCCTGGAGGATGAAAGGTTTGGGTAAATTGCGTAATGAAGCGCATAGATGTGGGCTGCCATTGTACAGCTGTCTGGCTGCAGTCCTCCTGATCACCACGAGGCCACAGTTACAGGCCTCTCTCCGCAGTCATGATAACCATGATGAGGCCCCAGCTATTCTACTGGGGCGGCAGTGGCTCAGGGGTAGAGTGACCGGTAGAGCGGTCGGATGGAAGCCGTGAGGTTTCCAGTTCGATCCTGGGCTCCCCCAGAAGAATTACTGTCGAAGTGTCCTTGAGCAAGACGCTGAACCCCTAATTACTCCCGATGAGCAGGTTTGTGCCTTGCATGGTTTCCTCAGCGTGTGTGTGGGTGAATGTAATGCACAATCTATGTAAAGCGCTTTGGATAAAAGAGCTATATAAATGCACCATTTATCATTTACAGGCCTCTTTCCACTGTCCTGATCGCCACAGTTACGGGCCTCTCTCCCCAGTCCTCCTGATCACCATGACTAGTACACAGGCCTCTTTTCACAGTCCTGATCACCATGATGAGGCCACAGTTACAGGCCTCTCTCGACAGTTTGATCACCATGATGAGGGCCACAGTTACAGGCCTCTCTCCACAGTCTTGATCACCATGACGAGGCCACAGTTACAGGCCTCTCCACTGTCCTGATCACCACAAGGTCACAGTTACAGGCCTCTCTCCACAGTCCACCTGATCACCACAAGGTCACAGTTACAGGCCTCTCTCCACAGTCCACCTGATCACCACAAAGCCACAGTTACAGGCCTCTTTCCACAGTCCTGATCAGTGATAAACCATGAGGCCACAGTTACAGGTACAGCTGTCAGACTGCAGTCTTGATCACAGTTATACAGGCATCTTTCCACAGAATGCAACAACCTCTATGGCAGTTGGTTCATTAATTTCTGCTCGTTAATTTCAAGGACTCCCAGTTTGATATGCATTAGACCTGTGGTTCTCAAAGTGGGGCCCAGGGACACCCAGCGGGTCCGGGGGTTCCAGGGGGTCCCCGGAAAAAGTTAGTTTTAATATAGCCTAAAAATAGGTTAAAACATTATAGAATATTTTTTCTTTAATATATTCTAATCAACTTAGATTAGCAGCAGGTGAGCTTATTTGTGACAGAGTGGCTGCACACACACACACACACACACACGCACACACGCACGCACGCACGCACGCACGCACACACATAGACAGACCATTCCCTCCTCTCTTCCATTCTCACTACTTTAAGTGGGCTAAATGTTAATCACATTTGACAGAAAATGTCCATCACTGAACCAGAACCGTGTGTCCCACGTTTCATGCTGCTAGCAACACTAGGTGGCACCATTTCATAAGATCCTGAAAAAGAATCCAATAATTCCTGTCTCCCACTACAGCAACTGTGTGTGTGTGTGTGTGTGTGTGTGTGTGTGTGTGTGTGTGTGTGTGTGTGTGTGTGTGTGTGTGCGTGAATGCGTGCGTGCCTGCTCGCCTGGGCACGCGCACGCGCACACGCGCGTGTGTGTGAGTGTGTGTGCGTGTGCGTGAGTGCGTGAGTGCGTGCGTGCCTGCTCGCCTGTGTGCGTGTGTCGTACGTGGGCACGCGCACGTGTGTGTGTGTGTGTGTGTGTGTGTGTGTGTGTGTGTGTGTGTGTGTGTGTGTGTGTGTGTGTGTGTGTGTGTGTGTGTGTGTGTGTGTGTGTGCGTGTGTGTGTGCGTACGTGTGTACTTGACAATACCATTGCCATGTGTTTTTAGTTATAGTTTATCCAAGGTTAAATAGAGAAACCCATGTTAACAATGGACTCTTTCAAAAACACATATCTGGGGGACATCTCTGTGCCTCTCACACTCATTGTCAACATATAGGCCCTATTTTAGGCATACGCTGTATATGACAAATCCCCATAGGCTATATGACAAATCCATATTGAACTTGCACTGTATGTATGTGTGTCATATCTTTACACCCGACATATACACTAATCACAAAGAAACTTAAATGCTTAACCTAAACCCCCCACACTTGCCGACTCTAGTGACATCACTGATGATGTCACCCAGAGTATAAATACATGATGTGGTTGACCTCTTGGACATACTCAAGCTCATTACGTATGTGCAGATAGAAGTGTAGCTTCGTGAGAGCTCTGTACCGATAAACCAAAGCGTTCACTCGGTTTCGATCGAACCGAAACATAACATCACAGCATGTCGTCGAAATGTCCCAAATGTGAGAAGACGGTGTATTTTGCCGAGAAGGTGCAATCAATGGGGAAGGCCTGGCACAAGTTGTGCCTGAAGTGTGACCGCTGCAACAAGCTCCTGAACCCTGCGGGGCACGCCGACCATGAGGGAAGGCCTTTCTGCCACATACCATGCTATGCTGCCCTCTTTGGGCCGAATGGATTTGGGGCAGACAGCAAAGTTCGAGGGGGAACGTATGATACTAGTGGGCAAGTGTATGATACTAGTCCCGTCAACACAAGCCACCCTGTTCCTGCTATTGACCCAGAACCCAAGCCTAAGGAGGAGAGATCCTATATTCCTGAGGCACCACCACTAAAAGGTAACGGTGCCTTTGCCGAAGACAGCCTTTGTCCCAGATGCAACAAGAAAGTATACTTTGGGGCGAAGGTGAAATCACTGGGCAAGGACTGGCATAAGCACTGCCTGCGCTGTCATAGGTGTTACAAGAGATTGGATTCTGACAGCCACGAAGAGCGTGACGGCGAGCCGTACTGCTACGTGCCGTGCTATGCTGCCCTCACGGGGGCAAAAGGTGTGAATCTTGCAGACTCCAATATGTTTGGGCCTCGTGGGCCAGTCTCTGATCATCTATATGATAGACATCAAGATACACATGATAGAAACACTTCTCGAGGAGCAGCCCTCGATGTACATGATAGAAACACTTCTCGAGGAGCAGCCCCCGATGGACATGATAGACACACTTCTCGAGGAGCAGCCCCCGATGATAGACACACTCCTCGAGGAGCAGCCGTCGATGCGTTTGATGGACACGATAGACACCCTCGAGGGCCAGGCTCCGATGGGCACGATAGACACCCTCGATGGCCAGGCTCCGATGCACACGATGGACAACCCCTTCGAGGGCGAGACTCCAATGTACAGGATAGATACCCTCTTCGAGGGACAGGCGGCGATGTACATGATAGACTCCTTCGAGGGCCAGTCTCCGATGGACACGATAGACAACCCCTTCGAGGGCGAGACTCCGATGTACAGGATAGATACCCTCTTCGAGGGACCGGCGCCGAGGTACACCCTCGAAAGCCAGGCTCGGAAGATAGACTGAACCACACGCACACACATCATCACACACACCATCACACTCACCATCACACACACAGTCAAAAGTAGAATGTTACCTTGGTTCAGGTAGCTGGATGTATGACTAATATGTGTGACTGGTTCACAGTCGGTGAGGTTTTATATTGAGAGAGGAACTGTGAGACAGGGGTGTGGAAAACCTCACCACAGCAGCTAAACCAGACTGGTATTTTACCATCGGCAGTAAATTTCAGATTGGCTGTTGATGTTGGTATCATCAGTTGCCAAAAGATGATTTCTCATTGTCGAGAAAAAGGTATACTGACAGTATAGCATTAAACCTAAGACCTGTTGAAAATGTTTCAAATTGGCCGATAAGTCCTATAGGAACCAAGGGGCGTACAATCAAAGAGGTTTTTTTTTTCCTCCTCTGGATTCCTTGGATCATGATGCAACTTCTCATATAGTCCAATGCAAGATCTGCGCTCTGAAGAATGCACTTTTCTAGTGTTTCATTTGAAATATGTTATGATTTTTTCCTGAATGTATGATATCTATCGAGCTACAAATGTACAAAATCTTTGCATGTCCTTGTGCCCCCTCCATGCGTCTCCTGCATATCGAGAAAAGATTTTTTGTTAGTTCAGTTAGTTTGTTGGGTATTTCTTTAGTTCACTATGCATTTATTTTAACCTGTCTTAGGTAAATAGTCATTTGTAATGCCTCTGCAAATATTAGTGCTGTTAGATGGTGTTTTACACAGCTAAAGTTATAATGGCAGTGTCACTCTGCCCTTCACTGTGGAGGTGCTGGTAGAGGCTGAACTGAATGTTGTGTAGTCCGACTTGGAGACACCGTCGGGGCCAGTCTGACTGGAACTGCAGGAAACATGGTCCACTGTAGTCCGGGATAGGGTTAGGTGGGAGTTTTCCAATAAAAATAAAATACAAAAATGAAAAACAAAATATAAAAACACTAAGCTCGTAGTTCTGTTCTGCAGACAGGATTTGAAAAACAATCCAACACGGTTTTAATTTTTCGGGATGTTCACAATGTCTTTTAATGATTTGTAAAGAAAGCTCAAGCTCAAGTTATAATGTTTTGTGGACAGGATATGTAATTGGTACGAGAACAACAGTGATTTTGTATAATAATAATAAAACAAAAAATAATAAGAAGTAGACTTTATTGTCACATCACACTTAAAAAGTGGGTGAAATAATTGTTTTGTGTGAGCTCTCAGATTTTGCAGTTACAGCAAAAGTTAGAATAAGGAAGATATATAGGGCGCGGCTATCGTACGGTAAATGTAATAATAATAATAACTAGAAAAAGTGCTCCTCGGAGCACAAGTCTCCGCCAGCAGACTTGTGTTGGGAATGTTGGGAATGTTCTAATTCTTATGTTCTAATTCTTACAAAAAATAGAACATGTTACTGTGTCATAGTAACATGACACAAGTGTCCTATCCGTCTGTATAAGTGTCCTATCCGTCCTGTCTGTATAAGTGTCCTGTCCGTCCTGTCTGTGTAAGTGTCCTATCCAATTGTTACAGTATCCGCCATTTCTCAGCCATTTCGTGATTATTCCTGTCTTACCTCACTTTGAAAGAGGCACAGACTCTTTCAAAGTGACACATGTATTTATAGGCCGCTATACGTCACTAGCCAATCAGATCACACTATTTCACCGTATTGTCACGTGTCACGTGAGGCTTGACCAATGTTAGTCCCAGTTTCAGAAAGTGAAAACAAACTCTCCTGGCGGAGACAATAATAATACATCAGATTTTTAATACAGCGCTTTTCTTACTACCAAAGTCGCTTTACAACAAATCAAAACAAAATAAACAACTTTATTAAAAGAGAAATAGTTAAAAGGCAACATTTTTTAGCATAAGTACTGGGAGCTGATGGTAGGCGTGGCGCTCCACCTCAGCAATCCATCTCCCAGGGGTCCATAACAGACTCCTGTGTTTTAGACCAGTGTTTATCAACCTTTTTGGTGCCAAGGCACACCTGGCATAGCCAAAATATCCCAGGGCACACCTAGAATTTAGCGGCTGGCCCTGGGTGCATCTCTTCTTTGCTGGTGGAGCTCTCATCATCTTGTAGTAATAATACTGAGTGCCAAAGCATGTACCCTGTGCCCCTTTTATACATACCAGGTAGGACAACATATTTGCATTCCTATGGGTGATGGTCGCTACACTGAATGGCCGTATCGATTGACGGACAATCACCGCTATTGTTCTCAAGGGGCTGGGTTCACACTTTCTTCAAACGTCGCGGCACACCTCAGCAGTACTCGCGGCCCAAAATTGGGCCCTTTGCCAGGGTTGATAAACACTGTTTTAGACAATAAGCCTCTCTATTTACTTAATAATATCTAAATATATATTCTCAAGTACACAGACCAAACACTTCACAAGACAATCTAATATACACAATATAACAGAACAAACCCAAATGTCTGAACTGAGTCAAAACAGAAGACGCTAGAATCAAATTAAATGACATTAAATACAACACAGTTTGATAAGAGGAAATATAAACTCCTCCTATAGCTGACTGATAGGCTTTAGTCCAGGGATCTTCAACATTTCCAGGCCAAAGACCCCTTGGCTGAGAGAGAGAGATGAAGCAGGGACCCCCAGACTTGCAGATTTAACTTTGCTATCAAACATAAATGTGTGAACACATTTATGTTTGATAGCAAAGTTAAAACCCTCTACTCTGTTATTTTTTCCCCACTAACCTCTCTGACACATTGTGAGCTTGTAGATCTACTATTTTTGGCTAACGTTCCCCTCAGAATAGGGATTCTAGGGTTCAAGTGGTTTGTGTAAAAAAAAAAGGGGGGAAAAAGTTCCTACACAAAGATTTGGCAGCCCCCCTGTGCTGCAGTAGGCCTACATTGTGTAGATCATAAGGTGAAACATGTAGCCTACCTTATGAGCTCTATGGTTTCAAATATTGACGGGCTACACAGACTTGTAGGAAGCACAAGCATAGCAGTATTGGGATATTCAAAAATACCTGCCACCAAGTGTAGTGTAAGGTGCAGTAGACAACATTAACCACTAGCTGTCGCACTTTTACAACACCTAACGGCCTAACTGCTGCTCTGCAACAGTAAATATCATGAAGGATAATCACCTGCTGCTAGAAGTAGGCTATGACGTTACAGCATGGATTCAGGTGCTCATATTTTATGTCTGCAGTAGCAGACATATATATTTTAATACATTTTCACACTACAGGCCAAATGTACTTTTGTTTAGCCTGCAGGAAATGTAATGAACCTTTTAGGCAACATATACAGTACAATTGACTGTTTTGTTGGATGATCTCTGCTGTGCTTATGATTAAATGCTATGCTACATAGGAAATGAATAGTTTTATAGTTGATTGGATGTTGATACTGTAACTAATGCATTCTGAAGCTCTATTTAGACCGTTTTCTTTTTTAGATTTTGTTTAAGTATAAATGTTTGATCTTCATTTCAGAGTGGTAATGATAAACAGTTGGATATTTTTCCCAGTAGAAATAAAGTGACCTTCTATCATATGTGAGCCAGTATGATACAACAGCAGTGACAACACACAAATAAATGTGTGTGGGGGGGAATTAAATTGTCATAACGACTAAAATGGGGGGAGAAAGGGGGAGCCTTTACACTGTGTGTCTTCTGCAGTTTTTTCAGAGTTCCTTTTCTCCTTCTATACTTTAAAGGAGACAATGGGCTTATTTTTCTTCTTTTTTTCTCCTTTGAAGAGTAGACAGATAAAATCAGATCAGCTACATGCCTGTCTACTGAATTGCTGAATACATCTATACACACATTTACTACAGGTACCAAATTCAGCAAATATATTCTCTCACAGAGAGAGTATTATTTGCTGAATTTGGTCACACAGGCCAGGCTGTATATCTCTCTCAGGACTGACAGTCTGCACTGCATGGGCCTGATTCTCACATCCACTACATTCACTAGACTAGGGAGTACAGAGACTGGAGACTTCTCACATCCACCTCGTTCACTAGACCAGGGAGTACAGAGGCAAGAGACGTCTCACATGGGAGTGCAGAGACAGCAGATAGCCAGTGGGAGTTTAAACAGAGCTGACATACAGTATAGGGCTGGTAGAGGTGTCAATGGGACACCAATCAGAGCTAAGACACTATAGAGCTGGAGTCAGTGGGGGAGATGTTGTACACAATTATTTCACACAATTATTTTAGGGCTTTCCTTTCAATGATACATAAACATGGAACCAGGCAACATGACTCAACTTGTCACATCACAGGTTTAATTAAAACGTGGGTGGAAGTATTTGTCATATAGGCCTACAAGCTCCATCATTGCAGGTTCAAGAAAGGTGGAAAGAAACAGAAATAAATAGAAAAGCAGGCCAATATCTGGCATATCCGACCTGCTTATTGTATTTCAATCTACTCATATCAGGAATATCTGGAAAATCTGACGCATTTTTACTTGTTTTTCGTTATATCTCTTCTTCCCTTTCCTGAAAACTAACTAAAAAGTGATGGGAGCAAAAACACCTTTACAGATGTAAGCCTGAGATGTGACAAGAAGTTGAAGGTCAGATATCAACATAGCAGTGTAAAATATATAAGTTTCATGATATATACGTTACATAAGGTGCGTTGTTTAATTTGACTACTGCCAAGAGAACAGAGAACAGAGCTGTCTAAATAGAAATTCTAGTGGAACACTCACTCTTTTTTTGGGCGTTTTTTTTTGTTGCTTTTTACCCCTTTTCTCCCCAATTTAGTCGTTATGTCAATTGATTCCTCCCCACACACATTTGTGTCAGTGGGATACTGACTCACCTGCTAGTGAGAATCCCCCACCGGGAGGACATAGAACCTTCATGCCACTCCTCCCGCCTTACACTCCCTGCTGACAGGTGCCGCCCCAGCCCATTGGAGTATACCTGCAGTGACAAGTATCACCCTCCATGCCCGGCTTCCCTCCCCCGAACACAGGCCAATAGTGTTTGCATAGACGCTCGATATAGCCGGATGCACCACGGTGGATTTGAACCCACAATCTCCGTGGTGGTGGGCTGGAACCACTGTGCCACCCGAGTGCAGAACACCCTCTCTTATTGGACAAAACTAAAAGACACTATACATCATATTCTTAAGCCCGCTGGGTGCGACACTCGAGTATGACTCAGGCTTTAGGCTCCCTCTTTGATTTGGACTGAATCACCCTTGGAAAAAGAAGGGAGAAGAAAAGTGCTGCAGACCCCATCAGTGCTTTTGTTAATAGAATTCACACATGAATTCACTGACACAGTATCCTTCACTGAACATTCACGCTGAAAATGGATGTGCTTGTTCTTTTTGGACTCCAACGTGACAGACTTTTAAAGGTTACCCCCGAGAGACTTTCACGATATTTTTTTTTACCCCAGTTTGCCTTTTCTCCTACTCGTGTCCTATAATGACACCACTCTCTTTCCCAGGGGTGCTGCTTTCTATACAACAATGTCCAAACATCTCTTTGACACTATCCTAGTTTTACAGGCTGATGACTGACGGTAGCAGTCATTACAAACTATAGGTGCCACTGTGTGTTGTTTGCTATCTCAGGGTGTAGCCTATGTCCTGTCTTTTACATGTGTGTGTTGTGAGATAGAGGTTGAGAGGGAAGTTCTGTCTCAACTCAGGAAAGACCCTGATACTATAAGCATGTTATTTAGATAGCATGTTGTTTAGACAGATGACAGGTTCATTGTTTAACTGGTATCCTAGTTTCTTGAGGCGCTTCACTGTTCTCTTTATGTGATTACCTTGTTTATCGTAAGTCACTCTGGATGAGAGTGTCTGCTGAATGCTACCTGACACCAGGGTCTAAAATGTCTCAATGGAACTATAGGGAGACCATGATCCACTGCAGATGTACTGCTTATATTAACAGCTTAATTGAACTCAGAGAGTGTACAAAATGTAATGACCCGTAACTCCGTAAGAGTCCATTTGGTTACATTTCTACACTCTTGGAGTTACAAATGGATAACATATTTGACTGTTTAAGCACTATAACTATAATATTTATTAGCCTTATACCACAAGGAAGTACACATTAACCACATGATCCTTGGGCAAACTTTCAGCGTCGCAACGCGTTGTGAGCTTGTAGATTGGTGAAGATATTTTGTGTATAGAGTGAAAACAGCCGGAGGCCTGGCTAGCATGAAGCCCCGGGGGACTTCAGTCAACTAAGTATAGGGTTTATTAAATGAATAACAAAATGTATGTTATAAATCATAACAGCCCAGCAGAAAAGACAGACAGACACACCCAATCTTTCACAACAGTGGAGAATATCTACCCCTGAAGACATGCTGGGTGTGGATGTCTTTTAGATAATGAGGAAAATACTTTACTTGTTTATTTTATCTATAGAGCACAAAATAAGACCAAATCTGGCAAATGGCCACTTTAAAGTTACACTATATAAACATGCTATAGCCTGCTTCATAACGCCATCCAAAATACAGTAGAACAAGAGCCTTGTGTGACGTGATCAGAGTCAGTAGTGCTCCTCAACAAACAAACACAAAACAATTACAACTTGGACATATTATGATAATGGGCCACTCATCTAACTAATCTAACCCAGCGCACCCTAAGGGTGTAATTTAGGTATACTTTGGTGTGACTTTCTCATGCCTGAAGTTGTGAAGAAACAGGGTGTCCATCCCAGGCCTGAGGGTGATGATGTGCCTGGAAAATCCATTGTGGCAGAGAGGAGGTTGAGTGAGGGGTACTTGACATGAAAATATTTGAGAACCGCTGGTTTAAACAACATTTAGAAAGCTAAACCCAAGCAACTACACTTTAGAAACAAGCCCAAAAAACACTTACAATAAGCGGACATGGCAACCCTGGTTGTGATATTCCGTGTTGAACCTCATGCAATGTTGGTGGTGCTCCAGGAAGGTGTCAGCACTGCTCAGCTTGGTGGACACATACCTGGCACCCAGGTCTCCATTACGTCATTGACAGGGGTGTAACATGTTACTTTTTGAAGTGGTGGAGCGCATTTACACTGCTTTCTTTTCCCTCTTCACCAAATACCCACATACATGTCAAACTACTTCTCCAAAGTGAGTGACACCCACAGCCACAACACTAGAGGAAGCGACCATGATCTGGTACAGTACCACCCAAATTTAGAACAAACATGGGAAAGTTCTCATTGTACTGCTCTGCCACCAAAATGTGGAATGCCCTCCATTAAAATGTGTGTGACACTGGTTTCTTTCTAAATTGGCCTGAAAAAACACCTATCAGGAATCCAAAAGGGAGGTAAGTAGAATGCTCCCATTTATACATATAGGGTTTGTATTTGTTGATGATATGTATTAGGACTTGTTTTGTGTTATCCTTTTAGCTTTAATGTCTTACTGTACCACGTGCTGTTTACATTTCTGACTAATAAAGTATTCAATCAATCAACCAACGGGACGCGTTGTCAGCTTGTAGATCTGCAATTTCTTGGCTAATGTCCTGAATACCGATGCTGGGGTTCAAGTGGTTAATCAATCGACCACAACCAAAATCCTAGTGGGGGAGTGTTGCTCCCCTGCACTCCCCCTCCACTACCCCCCAAACATAGTGATGTTGTTGACCTATACCAACTTCCTGGTTTGGTATAGCTCCCAGCAGTGATCAGTCAGCCAGGGAACACCGTTGGGCAGAACTCCTTCTTCTGCTGTGTTGTCAAGGTCAGTGTTGTTGACCTCCGTTCTGGGGAAAGAAAGAAAAGAAAGAAACAAGCAGCTGTCATCATTGGCTCTATACCATCTGCTGCCACTCTTATTTCTTTTGAAACACAACTAAAAAGCTTTCTGTTTGCCGCTGCCTTTGATGGAGTTACTTTAATTTTCTTCTTTCTCTTCTGCACTGTAACTGTATCTGTTATTGTTTCCTTTGCTTGATGTTCCGTGTAAACCACATTGAATTGCATTGTTGTTGAAATGTGCTTTACGCATAGAACAGCCTTGCCTTACCTTACCATCACCAAGGCTGAGAGTTCAGCTGTCAAACTCGTCCAGTCGTGGGTCACTCACCAACGGGCCCATGTTCTCTGTGAGGCTGAAAAGACTTGGAAGTGTTGCCAGAGGAATGACTGATGGAGGCAGCTCTTCACAGTCTGGCCACCATTAGCCCCTGAGACCTCTGGAAGACACTGATGGAACCTCTGGAAGACACGGATGGAAGTCGCCGGGCCAAGATGATTATTTCCCCACCAAAGTGGATAGTCTGGCTCGGCCATCAGGTCCTTGAGCACCAAGCTCCATTTGGTTCCATTAAAGCTGGGTTGGACAACATGTAATCTGAGTTCCCAGAAGTTTTCGCCAGCTCTGGCGAGGAACTTCTGGGCCACAGCCCTGGTATTTCTGGGCGGGATGTACGTCACGCTCTGAATCTGAGCGGACACGCCTCTTACCGGTCTGAGAGCTGTGCAACTCGTCTAAAAAGTCCGACGAGAGGCAAACAGCAGTACACAACAATGGCGGCCGAAATTTCTCAAGGGGAAATTGCTTCCCGTCGATCCTATTTAGATGCATCACCCACTGCATGTGGATCCCGCCCCCTTTTCTTCATTGGCTGTTGATTTGAATCACAACGCAGTGGCCGCGCCCCTGCTGTCCAAGCTCCGACGCTAACCCTCCCAGACTAGACAACATGTGGTCCCTGGAGGCCCCTGGCGGTTGTAATGTACAACGTGTGGCTCTCTAAACCCTTTGTCTGTCTGTCTGTCTGTCTGTCTGTCTGTCTGTCTGTCTGTCTGTCTGTCTGTCTATCTGTCTGTCTGTCTGTCTGTCTGTGTGTGTGTGTGCGCGTGCGTGCGTGCGTGCGTGCGTGCGTGCGTGCGTGCGTGTGTGTGTGTGTGCGTGTGCGTGCGTGTGTAGGTGTGGTCTATGTTTCCTGCACTATTTGGGGTGGGGGGGAGTAGAACACTCAGAATGACTCTCTTTCTTCATACAAGGTATGATTCAGTCCATTCAGAAGAAAAAAGCACAAGAAAACATCACTGAAATGTTGCCTTGCCACAGTAGCTCTAATAGGGTGTTCCTGCTTTTTCCGTTTTGAATAACGATTGTGTCTCGCTTTTGTTTCAAGGAAATAGAAAATATGGCTATTGTACTATGCTTTGAAATATTGGTATAAGGCAGTGGTTCTCAAAGAGGGGTCCAGGGACCCTCAGGGTTCCTTGAGGGGGTTCTAAATGGACCCTTACAAGGTCTGTAACTCCGAGAGCGTACACATTGAACCAAATGGACCCTTACGGGTCCATTTGGTTCCATTTGTACGCTCTCGGAGTTATGAGGGTCCTTGAAATGAAACAAGTTTGAGAACCACTGGTATATGAGGTGTAAGGTGAAACATAATCACATGTTTCAATAATTCAATGTGTTCTATATGTTGCAGGGCGCGGCGCACCGCTATGATGTAAACAATTAAAGTCGTTAAGCATGCTGCTGCCGTGAGACACACTATTCCACTGTTGGACATGAATGTTTTCATATCATTAAACCTGAAACCACACCTTGACCCAACACAAAGACCCCCTGTCTCCATGACTCACTCTGCACGCACTGTGTGTGTGTGTGTGTGTGTGTGTGTGTGTGTGTGTGTGTGTGTGTGTGTGTGTGTGTGTGTGTGTGTGTGTGTGTGCGTGCGCGCGCGCGTGTGTGTGTGTGTGTGCGTGCGTGCGTGCGTGTGAGTGCGCTCGCGTGCGTGCGTGCGTGCGTGTGTGTGTGTGTGTGTGTGTGTATGCTTGTATTACTTGCAAGGGCCTAAATGTCCCCACAACTATTTGAGAATTAGACATTGTGAGCACCGTTTTCCTGGTCCTTACAAAATAAATGGTTGTTTTATGGTTTAAAACAGCAGTTTATGGTTATAGAACAATGCCTGATTTATGCATAGCTGCGTGCCAGTGTTGTGTACGCACAAAAATGAGCAGATAAAAAGCAGAAAATAACAAAAATGGTATTCATAAAGTTGCCGTCCTAAAATGGTAATGTCCACCAGCTAATGTGTTTCATAGAAATGTATTAATTGTTGATAAATATAAATTAAACAGATGCATGTTTTTCTGTTTTAGAACTTGGTTTGTTACGATCATAAGCCTGGTCATTACCAAATGAAAATGGTTTATTTTTTCCAAAACACTAATCAGATTGACTATTTTTGTTACAAACACGCTAAATGATAAAACCTCATGAATGATTGCTGACCTTTACAACTCATATAACACAACCACTTTGACCTTCAGCGCCAGCAGGGGGAAAGCTCTCTGACCTCAACGATGGTGCAGTTTAATGACCTGAAAGCAATCGTACCCCACAATGGATCTGTACTTGGGTTGATTGTCATTTGGTTGGCTTTCGAACACAGCCGTCAAGACATGGAATTCACTTAACTCTCACAGTGCTACAAAATGGACAAATTAACACTGGATTTTACCGTGCGTGTTGTGCGACAGTATTTAACTCACACAAGATCGCTCTCTCTTACTAAACAATTAAAATGTTTTCAGTTTGATATATTTGTGGCTTTCTACATCAACCATTTGTTTTGATTGTGGGGGTATTACTTCATACTGTGAGACTCTCGGCCCCTAGAGGAAAAAGATGATATCTGTACAGAGAGTGACTTAACAACACACATGCATCTGCGTTCAGCTATTGTTTCATCGGTTTATTCCCAATATTCTCATTTCTGTCAAGTCGCTGTTGATTGACTGTTTGATATGCCTTTGTGCCTGTTTCGTTATTGCCTTTCATAGACTGATTACTTCTGACTCAGCAACATTATTGAGTTTCCTTGTACAGGAACTGCACTGATTCCAGAGTGCACTTTATATCATAAATCACCACAATGGAAGAAAGTATGCATGTTATGTTTTAGTTTAGAAAGGAAACAAGATAGATGGAGAGAGAGGGGGTGAGTCTATGCCATTGACAGAGAGGGGGGGGGGGAGAGAGAGAGAGAGAGAGAGAGAGAAAGAGAGAGAGAGAGAGAGAGAGAGAGAGAGAGAGAGAGAGAGAGAGAAAGACAGAGAGAGAGAGAGAGAGAGAGAGAGAGAGAGAGAGAGAGAGAGAGAATGAGTATGCCATTGGCAGAGAGGGGGAGAGAGAAAGTGAGAGTGCAAGGGGGAATGAGTCTATGCCATGGATAGAGAGGGGGGAGAGAGGGGGATATACCATTGACAGAGAGGGGGGAGAAAGAGAGAGGGGAATATACCATTGACAGGGGGAGACTCGGGGAGAGAGAGAGAGAGAGGGGATATACCATTGACAGAGAGGGGAGAGAGAGAGGGGGATATACCATTGACAGAGAGGGGAGAGAGGGGGGGGGGGTATACCATTGACAGCGAGGGGAGAGGGAGAGAGAGATGGAGAGAATGAGAATGAGTGCATGCCCATAGAGAGAGAGAGAAGGGGTGGGGGGGGGGGGGGGGGCTGAGCATGTTCTACAGTACTTGTTTCATAAGAATGTAATTCAATCATTCCTGGGTGAGTTGTGTTGTGAAACATTCTCGGCAGAGTGTGGTTGGAGCCAAATCCTGATGAGCGACTCAACACCCACAGAGCTGTTCCTAATTATGCTGAGTGGATTCCCCAATGTAAACATGTTCTACGTACATGTCCTCCCCAAGACACTCCATCTAGTCCAGTCTGTAAAACTGCAATACAGAACTGATTTCCCTGCAATCTGCATGGTAGAGAATGTAAGCATTTAGCAGACGCTCTTTATCCAGAGTGACTTACAGTAAACAAGGTAAACACATACATCAAATGCATAGAGACAGTGTAGTGTGTAGTGTCTCAGTAATCTATTCACCTGTTTCCTAGGCTGTGTTTTCCACTTCCTGTCGATTTCATTGGATATCATTGGTCATCTTACCAGTTTCATTGGATTTCATTGTATCAAATCGACAGGAAGTGGAAAACACACAGCCTAGGAAACAGGTGAATAGGATCATTGGTAAACCGAGAACCAAGCACCAGGTTAAGCAATATAATATCAGAAAATAAATAATCTGTACATTGAAACTATAAGAAACTATAGGATGCCAGGTAAACAAATGAACCTATCATCTGTCCGAATAACATTATTATTTTAACCTTTACATAAGACTGTATGGTTGTCAAGGGTAGGTACAAATACAATACAATACAATACAATATAACTAGCACATGTGCAGTGTTTGGAGGTGGTATCTCACACCTTCTGGTTGACAAACCTCACAAGCAGTACTGTCTGAGCTCATCTCCTCCAGCCAAGTAGAGATGCCTTATCAGCAGTAGGTACTGTAAGTACCTAAGACTTAGTAACTCAAATCTTGGGCAGAGCGGTATGTGAATTTGTCATGTGGTGACAGGCTTTGAATCCCGGGCAAGACCACCTGGAAGTTGTGGGCTGCAGCTACAACTGTTGGTTGATGCATTCCAAAACTTCCTAGCAGTATGCGGTAGATAAAACGTGAAATTGTGATATCTAGGAGACGGATATTCATGTAGGGTTCACAAATGATGGCTATTGTAAGAAATGAACAACCCACCACCACCAGTTCCTTAGTTTGGGGTCAAGGTGTGCAATGGCCAATGGCGGAAAATGAATAAATCATCATTTGCCAAGAAATAATAGGTGCCATTATATAGCTACTGTAGGCAACCATGCACACACTTTTGTACAAAGCAACTCTTCTCAGATTATGAAAGTAAAATGGTATGATTGTGTAAAGGATTATGTTGATGTAGATAGACTTGTTTATTGGTTCATTCTAAAGACCAAGGGTGTACCAGTATGTGTTTCTTGAACTATCTGCACCGAGTGGACCTCTGACATAGATCTACTGCACGGAGCTACTACCTTTAAACGCATGTGAAATCTGAGGCTTTTTGTATAGTAGCCTACTATTTTAAATAGTTTTGGGAGAAAATGCTGCTAATTGTCCCAAAAGTGACGGCAAAATCCTGAAAGATTTCTGCTATTTGTTTCACAAAGCTTCATCCCAAGCTAGCCTTGCCAACATGTAGGCTATATATAACTTTCTAACAGCAAATTAACATTAGTGGTTTTGTAAGACAGTTTTTCCATTTCCCCATTTCTCTCTTACATTGTTTTATTATGTTTTTGACACTTGCTTTGGCAATGCAAACGTATGTTTTCTCATGCCAAATAAAGCTCAATTGAATTTAATTTAATTTAATTGTGTACCTGCAACACCTGATCACCCTTGGAGTGGACAAAAGTGCTCTATATAATAATAATCTCACAGTTTGAGATCAGGGGCACAGAGATATGGCTGCATCACATCAGCTATAAAAGTAATCAGTAAAATAGCCTCTCAAATTCCCCATTAAACAAGTGAAGAGTGGCTTTTAATGATAATGCATGTGACACTGTGTAGCTTATACAGTATGGCTGAAAGCCAGACAACATTTTAGCAAGATTGCAAATGGGAAAGTTGTTTGGAGTTAACAGGTGTTGATAATAAAGGGATGCAACATAATTATAGCCTAGGCTACATTGGCAAATTAATATTAGCATATCAATTAAATGTGGTTGAATGTCATGAGCAGGATTAGAATAGGTTGCAAAATAAAGCTCAGGCTATAATGACATAATATCTAAAATGGGGATAATAACTACCTTAACTTTATAGTGCATTAAAAAGTTAACCTGGTGAGAAAAATAAATAAAATAAAAATAGAGAAAACAAGAAAAAAAAATATTTATTTCACAAAACAAAACTTAATGTCCTATCCAAAAAGCAGCTGGTCTGGTGCAACAAGGTAATAGCCTATGCACACTTGGAAAACTCCAGATGAGCTTTTTTGCGAAAATTGGTCCGCGACCCTAAAAAAATGGGTCCCGACCCACCGTTTGGGAAACAGTGTTGTAGACAACATGCAGGGTGAAGTGAACCAACAACTGCATCGACTAGCCACCTGCTCCCTACAGACCTCCACAGCTCACAATCCTCTCCTCCTGTCAGAACCTGCTGCGACTGAAAAGAAACTTGTGGCATTTCCACTTCCATAAATGAAAAGTGTATTTCAAATGGCTCTATAACACCACCACCACCACCACCACTTCTAGAAGACCCTCTGGCTTCTTCTCTCAGACCCTAAAAGCGCTTTGTTTTGATCTTGGTGACGCGTGACGCGCGTCCTGGTCCTGCCTGTTGCCTGTCTGTCCAGTCTGTCCCTCCTTGTTGCTCCAAAGCTGCGCGCACTTCGTGTCACTGTGCAGAGGTCTGTCACCAGAACGCACCGTTACCACAAGGTAAGAGCATCTATTTACTTCACTGAACGGAGAAAAATGATACCGCACTGTTGCTTTTACATGCTTGCATGTTTGTCGGAGACGACTAATTATCTGTTTATTGACCCAGACTTGATTGGGAGTAGACGTGGGAGTTTTTAAAGTGAGATTTCACTTTAAAATAAAATAAACATTACAAAAAATATCATATTTAAAAAATACATAAAAAAGTAGTGGAAAAATCACACACATTGTGATTTTTCCATTACTTAATGTATTGTTTAATGTTTCTTTTATTTGAAAGTGAAATATCACTTTAAGAATGTATTATAGTCTCACATCTCATGACATTCTTTTGCAATTTTCACATTTGGGAATAATTGTGTGATTACTGGTTCCAACAAACAGCATTAACTATGGTGGCATTGTTTTGATGTGTAACAGATCTAAAAGATTGCTTTTAAATACCCCTGAACAGTTCTTACTCTAGGCTACTCAAATAAAAATAAAAAATTCTTTCTTCAGTTTTTTTTTGTTTTGTTAAGAAATGAGGAGATAAATATGTTCTTAATTTGTTGACCTGTTGTTCACAAATCCAGTCACTTTCCAAGAAATTCATCCCCAGCTGAATGCCTATTCAGTCAGCATTTAGAAAAGTCAACATTTAAATTGATGCTAGATCATTTCTAACAATGCTTTCATAGTGCTTTATAAACTGAGGTTCCTGCGGCTTTGTTTAGTGTTTTTTTTGTTGTTGTTTTTTAACTTCAGCATTCAATCATAGTCGTCCTGTACGCACTACAAAACTGCCGGTCATATTTGTAAAGTTGATCATACTTGTGGTGGACCAGTAAAGTGCAGTTTGGAGACCACTTCATTAAGCCAGAGGAACATCTGGGCTGTGTGCTGCCTTCAGCCCAAACAGCCTGTCTCTGTTTGCTGCTTTAGCATTAGAGGATTGAGTGAGTGCTCCACCCTGAACCCACCCCCACCCCCTTACGCCCCCCACCCCACTGAGGCCTGTCCCAATGGGCTCTGTCAGGGCTCGCTGAAAAGGCAGCCAGTGTTGACAGAATGGTCCGCCTACATGGGTCTCAGACATACACGCGCACACACACACACACACACACACACACACACACACACACACACACACACACACACACACACACACACACACACACACACACACGTGCACGCACATGTACGCATGCACATGTCTCGTGTCAATCAATAGCTGGTAACGGGAGGACAGCTGGGTCAATACACACACATGTGCATTTTGTTTTCACCTGACCACGATTTCTATTGGAAGTACATACAGGGCAGAAGCTAAAAACATGTAGGCCTAATGCAAAGTATTTCTTAAAAACAACGTGTTTACTGTCTGATGTTTGTTGTTTAAAACAAACGTGATTTTGATTGCAGGGGCCAGTCTGTCGACGTATAACGTCATACATGTTTTAGATTAGATGACGTTCAGCTGAATTCACAATTTCACGCTAAAAAAGATCAAGGCGTTTCAACCGTTTCAAATCATACCCAGCGCTCTGCACTGCATGACCCGCGTGACCCCTGCGCTTTGCCGTTGACCTCTGACATACTGATACAGCGTAGAAAAAGGGTGTGCTGCCGCATAAGACAAGCCTCTCCTTCTTTAGAAGTAGCTGTTCATGCTTAGATGAGGAACGACATGAACTTTTTTGATAGTGTGGGTTTTGTTAAGGGTTAACGCACACTCTCAGGGAGAGGCCAGTGCACAATGGACTGTCTGTATGCAGGTCAGGAACGCAGTCTGTCAGTGTGCGTCGAGAGGTGAAAGCTACCATGATGGTTATAACCACTTGAACCCCAGCATCCCTAGTCTGGGGGCGAACATTCGGCAAAAAATAGCAGATGTACAAGCTCACAAATGCGTCACAAGCTTGTAGATCGGCTATTTTTGTAAGATGTTTTGTGTAGAGTGAAAACAAGAGGCGGCCTTAGTTCCTAAGTACTTTTGAGCCTGTTTGGGATGGCGAGATGTTACCCTTTTGAAGTTAATGCAATACCTCTTGTTAACCAGTAGTGGTCCTACCTGTTCTACCTAGAAGAGCAGGGAGACCAACTACATGCACCACTGTTGTGTTAGTTATATTGTATTAACTTACAGTCTATACCATACATACAATAGGTTAAAATGACATTTTAGTCACAAAAAAAATTATTGATTGATTGATTGAATATTTTATTAACAGTTTGCAAAAAGTACAGTAGCACGATTATACAATGATGCTAAAAGGATAACACTTGATATAAGCCTTTAATCCTACAAGTCTATAGCATTCAATTACCAGTATTCATTGTGAAATCAACTTTAGAATGTTCAGTTCTCAACCACCTGAAAAGGCTGCTCTCTCCACTGTATGCAGCAGCAGACACAGTTTCACAATTTCATGTTGAGAGTTGGTCTCAGATTGTTGAACAAATACCAATACTAGACTTGCCTCTGTGCTTTTATTCTAACTTTGCCTCATTATGCTAAACTCAGACATTCACCAATAGACGTCATCTGCTTTGAGTATACCTTGTGTTGCTGCCATCTATGCAGAAATATGTCTTGGATGTTATTAGCTGTACAGTAAACAGGGGTTGGTGAGAGTGTCAGGCCACCTCCCTGCAGCTTGTTTGTTAAAGTAGTCCCACTGGATCTCCAGAAAGTTCAACAGTATATTCAGATACACACCCTTCTCCACATACTGTACGTGTGTCTAAAGTACCCTGCTATAGAGTACACTGTACAGACACTATATCGTCTATGTAAGGTGGAAACCTCATATGTCCAAAACTGTTACAGTACTTTTCAGGATTACATTTCATTAACAGCAAACAGCAAAAGTAGCAGATCTACAAGTTCAAAGCGCGTTGCTTCGCGCCGCATTTCGAGCTTGCAGATCTGCTACTTTTGATACTTTTGTGTGACGCTGTAGTACAGTGGTTCTCAAACTTTTTCATGTCAAGGACCCCCAAATTGACACTTATTAGCCCGCGGACCCCCATTTGAAAAGATAAGCCAGGGACCCCCATAAGAGAAGATTTATACGTCTTTCTAGCAGTGATTCTCAACCATTTTAATGTCAAGGAGCCCCAGTTTGACATGTATTAGGCTACAGACCCCCATTTAATGGCATTTCTATCTCTGGGACCCGAATTTATATTATAAAATCAATGTTAATTTAACTCTGAGAGTGTACAAATGGAACCAAATGGACCCGTTAGGGTCCATTTGGTTCCAATCCATCATTTAGCTGGGGACCCCCTGGAACTGCCTCAAGTACCCCTGGGGGTCCCCGTACCCCACTTTGAGAACCAATGCTGTAGTATGATCAAGTAATGCCAAGTTTCTGCCTGACAACAGCGATAAACTACCTTGGTATTGCTCTTCCACCTTAGCTTACGTAATGCTTCATTTGTTGGTGGTAGCCATAGCTAAGTGGGTAGAGGGGCCGTCTGGGTATCCGGTCCGAAACCCTGGCTCATCCAGGACCAGTGTACATGTTTTAAGTGTCCCAGAGAGCAAGTCACTTAACTCCTAACAACCACCACCCCATACCCCAACATGTGTGCTCATCTGAGCTGTCTGAGCAGCACATCAGCTGGGTGAAGGTGTAATAGCAATTCCCACTCTCCCTGTGAACCAGAAAATGCTCCCTCCTCTGACTAATGTATACTCTGTTGTTGTGGGATGGTGTCGTGATACTATCTATGTTAATTTGTGGTGCATCTGTAAATTAAGTTATAGAATAGTTTTGTTTGTTTTGTTGACCTTTGTTGTTTTGTGTTTTCTTGGGTTGTGTGTGTGTGTGTGTGTTTAGTTTCTACTCCCTGCTGTTGCGACTGACAGGCAGTGTGACTCAGTTGTTTTTGTCCTAGTCTTAGTCTAGTCTTCTTTGTCTTGTCCTATGGTTTTCTCTTGTCTCTTCCTGGGGACTGCGCCCCGGGCCCCAGGGTAATAACTGGATGGGGGGCGCACTACAAATCCTGAACCTAACCTTTGTTCTTAGATATTTACTGACGTGACAATACCATTTTTGGGTTTCCAGAGAGAACTATGCACAAACAGTACACTATCCATAATCTATACAAGCTAATAATCATTGATCTTGTATAGGACCTGTATAAGAAGTAATCCTAACTATTGTTGGATCACTAGCTGGGTCATAGGGCTGACTTGACTGTGATGTGAAACGTCACCCAGATTTGAGACATTGTCAATATGTTTTAAGCACTTCTCAAACACTGGCTGCAGGCAGTGGTAGCTCAAAAATGTATGTTAATTGTTGAAACTCGTTGAGAGCTTGTAGATCAGCTATTCTCGCAATTCGTCATACAACAAAGTATATATAGGGCTAGTGGGCTACGGGTTTGAGGGTGTTCCAAATCTGGACCCTTACATGTAACTCTGAGGGTGTACAAATGGAACCAATGTTCCATGTGTACACCCTCAGAGGTATGGGGGTCTTTGAATTTAAAAATATTTGAGAACCACAGAACTAAACTGTGACTGTTGTAACAGAAACCATGGGAAAATGAGCCATTAACGAACACTTCACATTTTCGACACGGCCCTGGGCCTGGTTGGCAGGATGGTGTAATTCATTCATGAACTGGAAACGAGTTGTCATAAAACTGCATCCTAACTGTCAGTGTTGTGCTGTGAATAAAACCAATCATATGGCGAGAGGCTGGATGCCTTATTCTTACTCATCCAGCACCCGACCTGACATCACAGACCTACTGTGTTTCACACTGAGGCCTCTTTGTACAGCAGTGGGCCATGGTGGTGTGAGAGTGACGTAGGATAAATCTACATAGGGACCGGTGAGCGTGCATGCATGCGTGTGTGTGTGTGTGTGTGTGTGTGTGTGTGTGTGTGTGTGCGTGCGCGCGCGCGCGCGCGTGCGTGCGTGCGTGCGTGCGTGCGTGCGTGCGTGCGTGCGTGTGTGTGTGAGTGTGAGGCGCGTTGCTAAGGTAGTGGACCAATTTGAACTCACTTTAACCGCTGAGAAAATATGTCTTGCCGTGCAACAACTGCACTGACTGCCTCTATTTGTGAGAAATCCAAAGGCTCCACATGTCTGCCATTGGAATAAATACAACCCCGCCCAAGGCTAACTACCCCACCCACCCCACCTACTGGGAAATAGGTGTTTGTGTTCCGTACGGCTAAACAGAAAGTGTTACATGGTGTGAAAGTGTGCGTGTACATTTTGGCCTTGGCGTGTTTTTCCAGTTTTATTTATTCCACGATTAACTGGAGCAGAGTGTGTCACACTCAGCAGTTACGACACAGTAATATCCTCAGTGTTCATTTTTCTATTTTTAACTCTCAGAAAATCTGAGGATTTTTACTGTGCATGGATGATATAAAAAGCTCTTTGAAATGACTACATGTTATATTTTAACCACTTAAACCCTACTTAGTAGAACCAGGGTCCCCGGGGGTCTATATACGTCGGTCCCCTCGTTTTCTCCTTAGACATCAAATCTCTTTCTACAAACAAACTCAAGCTACAAACGCGTGGCCTTGGGAGCTTGTAGATCAGATTTTTTCACAGAATGTTCGCCCCAGACTAGGGGCAATAGGGTTCATGGGGGGAAGATATGAGTCCTTCCCAACTCCAAACAAAAGACTTTTGTTGGAAAGTGAAACCTGCTTTTTTTTTCTTTCTCAAATTGGTCTTTAAATACATTATACGAAACATGTTAATAACATGTTGTTTTTAAAGCTGCAAGCTGTAACTCTTTAGTCCTATACCCTAGTACCCGGGTTTCAAACCCGATAATTTCTACCTACCGATCAGTCAAGAGGCGATCCCCTGCTTGGCCTTGGGAGTTATTCCGCTTATGAGCTCCAGGCTGTACTACTTGTCAACTAGGAGGTGTCCTTTACCAGACACCAGGGTCTAAATGTATCAATAGAAGAGAAGGGAGACCACCTCCAACCACTGCACATGTACTAGTTATATTGTATTAACATACTCTACCATACACTAGCTATATTCTATTAAAGGGATAGTTCATCCAAAAAAAAAGAAAATCTATCGATTAGTCACCCCATATAATTCATGGATAGTTTATTAGTTTTAGTTTTTGTCGCATTCCTAAGCCAATAATTTAACACAAAGGAGACTCTTTGTGTCTCCTACTGGTCATCAAATTATTGGCTTTGGAAAAACATAACCATGAATTCAAGCCTCCATGGGGTGACTAATCGATAGGAAAAAAAGTCATTTTGGGGGAGAACTATCCGTTAAACATACTCTACCTGATACTAATATACTGATTGGTTAAAGAAGCCTTTTATTCATAAAAAGATTATACTCATTTCAGTTTTAAGAAAAATCCTTTTTCTTCAGTCGTTAACATTCAGAGATGGGTGTTTGGTTCTTATCTACGCTGTCGGAGTATCCGTGTCAGCCAAGTGACCTGAGATACTCTCCAGAGTACGAATGGGGGAAACTTCACAGAGATAGATAGCAGCAGGCCTGTCTATGCTATCGTTGCTATCTGCCTAATGGGACCAAGATGTTCTGCATTGTTGTTTTTAGCTATTCTTTTTGTTTATCTAAAGGACTGATTCATGGGCTCTGAAAAGCCAACGTTTTTTTACAAAGTAAAATCTTTCAGTGTTAATTTATCCATTTGTAACTCAGGGAATGTACAAATGCAAACCAAATGGGCCCGGCGTCCATTTGGTTTGCATCTGTTCATTCTCAGAGTTAGAGGGGGTGCATGTGATATGTTTTATGTTCAAATAAGTGTTACAAAGCTCTATATCCTGATATACTGTATGACCATAGTTTACTGAGGAAGACTGTCTCACTGCATTTGATCTATGTGTTTACCTTGCTCACTGTAAGTCGATGCTAAATGCCTACATTGTAAATAATTTATATAGAGTGTTTGTTTGGTAACAGGGGTCTCCTCTTCTCCCCAGCTCTTTAGTAAACAGAAAAGTTGAAGTGATGAAACCAACTAAATGAGCTGACAACATTGGAATTGGAACACTATAAAATTAGAGCTGATAAATGGGTTTAAATCTCTCCTGATTGGATGAAATTGGTGACCCACCGGCAAATGTATGTTCCCGTTTGGTTAAAATAATGTTTGATTGATTGATTCAAATAAACTTCTGGATTACAGGCTTTAAAATACTGATACTATGATAGTATATTTCCCACACACTGTTTTCATCATTCGAGATGACAATATCAATCATATTATTTGTATCTATCGTAATAACTATTTCTTTACTAACGCCAAAATGATTTAAAATGGTCAACAACTCGTCTCATAGAGACATTATGTACACTAAAGTATTTAAGCTCTCCAGTGAGACATGAGAAACATGACACATAGCTTTTCATCGTGTGTTTTCACCTCAAGTTTTAAATCAGCATTTTTGCCAGAAAGACATCCATGTAATGAAGTCCATGTGTTTACCTTATGGTCTGCTCACCCCCAAGAGGTCCTATTTGTACTTAAAGCTCTCTCACATACACACACACACACACACACACACACACACACACACACACACACACACACACACACACACACACACACACACACACACACACACACACACACACACACACACACACATACACATTCACGCACGCACGCACAAACACCCCCACACACACACACACACACACACACACACACACACACACATGCACTCACACGCACACACACACGCACGCACGCACGCACGCACGCACGCACGCACGCACGCACGCACGCACGCACGCACACACACACACACACACACACACACACACACACACACACACACACACACACACACACACACACACACACACACACACACACACACAAACAAACAAGAGAGACATTGCAAAGTACTTTTTCTTTACTTGATAGCAAACAGAGACCATGCCATGCACTGTTGTACCCGTATGATTCATGTATATACTGTACTGCAGTGCACAGTATACAGTATATAATATTTCATAGCTGGATTAGTTATTGTTGAATTATTGTTGAATTGTAAAGGAGTGAGCTGCACATGTTCAGAATCAACAGCACAGGTTTACAGCTGTAAAACAGTGGGTGAAATTCGTTTGTATGCGAGCTCCCATCGTTTTTGTTTATTTTCATAAAAAGAGAAAGGGAAGAGGGACTAAGAAACACATGTTTCTTGGTCTATTGACAGTGTTGTATCATATATAGCTCTGGAAACCCACACACAGCTGCTCCGGGTGGCTGATGATGCCACTGGAATCATGCCAGCAGTCAAGCCCAACAGGAGAGCTCACAGGCGGCTAGGAACAAGTGCGGACAGTGGATTTCCTTCTCTGGTGGGGCAAACACATCTGCCCTCTAATTGGCTGTCGCTCGACTCTGCGTGAAGTTTTCTCAACGTTTTGTCGTCAGGGTTTTCTTGCCAGTCCATGTCGCTCAGTGGGTCAGTGAAGAAGTTGTTCAACATGAAGATGCAGTGGTTTTGGTCGGGTCCCCCAGCAAAGTAGTTGGCTGTGAACATGCATGGGAATAGGGCATTAATCAACCTCTAGCCTTCTACAGAGCCGCACTGTAAAAATAGAAATAGAACACTATACAATTGAAGCCGATGAACTATGTGTTTTATTTCTCTCTCTTGATTCGATAAAATTAGCATCCTGAACTGAATATTTCTTTTCTGTTTGCTAAGCTGGAGAGACCCCGTACCGAGCAAACATTCATAAAGTATGAATGCTCATGTTCCTGCCTCATATTGCTTCTCACCGATACAGCATCCAGCACTGATTTGTATCAACAGCAGCATCTCCCAGGGCTCTATACTTGGTCCACTCCTTTTTTCCCTCTACACCAAATCGCTTTGCTGAGCTTATCTGAATGTTTGCCCCAGAATAGGGACACTTACACTAGGATTCATGTTGTTAGACAGGAATGATGTGACAATCTTCCCCATTTGATACGGTCCTGCAGGGCAATTATATCAAAATGATGGAGTTTAACTGAAAAAAAAAGAAGTTCACCCACTGTTTACGCCTGTAAACCTGTGATGTGACAATAAAGATGATTCTGAATCTGATATGTTAAGAGAAGTTTAAAGGTTCAGACACAAGGTACGCTAGATTTGATCCCTCAGACTTCATGTGGTCAGTTTATGATGTCAGTCGCCTATGAAGGACAGTATCTGTGAAGTGAAGTTAACCACCAGTAAAGTTAACCACTAGTATCCCTATCCTGGGGGAGGGGGGGGGGGCATTCGGCAAAAATAGCTGGCTGATTTGGTGTAGAGAAGCGAGAAAAAAGAGTGGACCAAGTACAAAGCCGACCCTGGTCAAATGTTGGCAACAAAATATACTTAAAGTATCAAAATCAGAATCAGAATCATCTTTATTGACACATAGGTTTACAGGTGTAAAGATCCCGTATGCTTCATCATTTGGTAGTCTGTGAGATGAGAAGAGAGGATAGAGGTGGAGTTAGGGCTGTCAGTTGTCACGATTATGACATTTTACTTAACACTTAATTGTCACTCAAATAATTGCGATTAACGATTTAATTGTGTTTCTGTCAATAAACATTATGAATAAAAATTACATTTCTGTTTGGCTTTTAGGCTTCGTAAACAAAAGGTGCACAGGGCAGATATGACAAATAACTTACATAATGTAATAACTTTATACTTAAAGGAAGCAGAAAGAAAAGCAGGATAGAAACAGGTTAAATAAACATTAAACAGTTATAGATATGATGTGACAGCAGGTGTGTGTGTACATGGTCTTTCAGAAACATTAGCATCATATGCAGGTAAAATAAAAGTAAAAGTTCTCAGATTTTTTAAACCTTGCAAAAGTTTTTCCAAAAATAGCTCATTGTGAGCTTGTAGATCAGATATTTTAGAGTATAAAATCACAAGTGGTTTTGTATAAATAATCTAAATGGGCAAAGTAACTAGTAACTAAAGCTGTCAAATAACTGTACTGGAGTAAAAAAGTACCATTTGCCTCTCAGATGTATACAAAGAATGCATAATATATATTAAGCACAGTACAGAGGTGCCATTCATTGCTATCGGGTAGAAACCTATTCTGTCCAAAACCATTACTTTGCAGGATTAACATTCAAAAATGGAAAAAATAGACGATCTACAAGCTCCAAACGTGTCGCATTTTGAGCTTCCATATTTGGGCAAAGTCTCAGACCAATTGACTGCCATTGACTTCCATTATAAAATAAAAGTTTTAAAAAGTTAAATATAAAAAAAATAGACTGATCCCTGTTTCTCGCACCTTAACTTACGTCAAAAACTAATTTTGCCCACGGTTTTACACCTGTAAACCTGTGATGTGACAATAAAGTTGATTCTCATTCTGATTCTGTTGGGAGCACATGCCCCTCCGATCATGCAATACCCGCTGTACCCATTGTACCCCTTGTCAGAGTACCCGCACCACTTACAGTAGCATTATAGTATTACCATAGTACCTGGAGGCCAGTCTATGAGTCCTATTGATGACATCAGGGATGGTCATATATGGGCATAAAAGGTACACAGACAGACAGACAGACATGTTTGGACAACCGCCGGTCCGACGACTTCCCACTCCGCACAACACCCCCTTGGGTTCTCTGCGACACAGATATGTGGGGGAACGAATTTTCCTTGGCCTACTTAAAGTGTGTGCAAGAAATGTGGCGCCGATCTGTCCAGCGGTTTGTGAGATTATACTCCAGCCCCGGACTCTCAGACTCTGACACCGAGCCGTAGCAGCGTATAGTCCATATTCACACGGTGGCCATTTTGTAATTTAACATTGCGTTGCTGTGGCAACTGGGGTGGCATTTCATTGACTTAATGGCAATATGGCCGCCGTGTGAATATGGTCTATGGAAACAAATCCTGAACCTGTGAAATATGTTACACAGCACGGTGCGGTTCAATTAGTCCTTGCGGTTGAAAAGACGAGCCTTTAGTGTCATCCTCCATGCGATAGGTCACGCGCTGGGGGGAGGGGACATCGGCCAGGACTGCCAGGGTGAGCGGCTCGTCTAGACCTTCAAGACGTTCTAAAGGTTCTTCCCAATCTATATGAGCTTTTAACGGCTCGTCCTGATCTTCATGAGATTGTAATTGCTCGCTGTATCGTTCAGACTCTTCTGGCACGATAGCAAGGGTGGCTTCCATTTCCTCCCATCTCTTCTCCTGCTCCCTGTCCCTCAACCTGTAATATGTATCGATGGCGTACTGATACTTGCCCGTGGTTATGTCGAAGAGGGCGGCAAACTTCTCTCCCAGGTAGAGGACAACCGAGAGAAGGAACGCAGGTCCTTTCAGAAAGTAGAACCAGATGTACGCACACAGGTGCTTTGATGAGGGGGGTTCTATCGCAGATTCGTCGTCCTCCTCATCTGTACTGAACTCCTCCATAGTCTCACCGCTAGAGAAATGGATGACTCTGTGAGGAACTCTCTCCCAGTCCTGCTGTCGCTTCTTCCTCGTACCCATCGCCCCGAGGTCCACGCGCACACAATCATCATTAGACAGGTCTGAGGTCTGCTCTGTGTCCGTATCCTCTTGCTCTTTGGAACTATAAATGTTGTTGAGATACATCGATATGTCAGCCATGATCGCTGCTGATGTGTGTTTGTTGCGACATCCGTCTCTGTGTCTTATATGCTGTGTGTATGGTGTCGAACGCTTACGTCACTAGGAAGCCATACTGTGCGTCAGTTTTGTCATAGCCCTGTAGCTAGAGTTATAAGCTCTGTTAAGCCCAACATGGGTCATGTAAAACTGTTTATTAACAATAAATGTAAACACAAATCACATCAAATCGACTGCAAATCACAGAAAATCTAGAGCAAAATATTTATTCAAATAAAAAAAGTAACGAACAAACTTTATACATGATCTGAAGTCCTGGGGTAGAGCAAATACAGTCCTCACTTTAGTCCACCGAAAGATCATGACCATGGCCAATCAATAGCAAGCATTACACGTCACCGGTCTGGCCCTGTTTGACCTGCTTCAGACCTCTCAGGGAGTGGGGCCAAAATTGGCATCCTTTTCGGGCCCTTTTGGCCCCACTGAGCCCACTTTGGCCCGGGTCCTTGTATATGGAAACAACGGCACAAGCAGGCGGTGCAGTGCTTTGCTGGGCTGCTATGTGGAAACGCAGCATAAGATAAGAAATTGTGGTCACTAATTTCTTGAAATTAAATCGGTTTGAGAATCACAGTTTTTTTTTCTAGATAGCTTGGCCTCTTACAGTACCACCACGTCATAAAGAAAACAACACAATGTTGCTTTATTCAGAAACTCAACCAAAGGACCAAAAAAACAACGACTGGTCCAATCACGTCAGACCTGCAGTGTGTGACAGGTCGCTGCGCTCACGGCCAGACAAGTTGCTCCCATGGGTAATGTGATGAAAATCAGAGCAGCGTGCTGTGTGTGGAGTAGGAATTGTACTGATTCCAAGAAATCCAAAAGCCAAAGAATCTGGAGGAGGGACTTCAGGGTGTGTCTACTACAAGTATTTGCAACATTCTGAGCAATAACTGGGTCAAAAGAATGTGAGAATCAATAACAGCGTAATCTGCAGGGCCGCCTCCAAGGTCTGCTGCTGGCCTGGGAAATCTGCAATCTGATGACGTTTGGTCAGACAGTATGTGCACTGTTAAAATACTCGGTGCTGTAAAGGATTTACGTTTAGTTAAAATAAGTGTTGAATAGCTCTATATATTCCCATAGCAATCTTTGCTCCATAAAAGTGTCTTTTATGGAGTTTTTGTTCAGTAACAGGGGTCTGTTTTCTGTTTCTCAAAGAGCTGGAGAGACTGAGATACGTCTCTAACTGAACAAACACTCTAGTCTATAGCAATGATTACTATCAGAATATAGAGCTTTAACTTCTAAATATAACCTTTTGTTTAACCAAAGAAATATACAACTTCCACTAGCTTTCATTTATCTCTGAGGGTGTGGACCAAGTTGATAAATTAATATTAACATTTAACCCTTTAAAATGGACCTTGATTTAGTGTGTGGAAAAAAGATGAATGTAATGTTTTACAGTCACTATTTTCTGCTTGTATTAGACGGAGGAGTCAGATACTCTGCCCTGAAACTATTGCGTACTTTGGGTCCATTAAAGGTTTAAAACTTTAATAGTGTTTATCGTGTTAGGTAGAGGTCAGGGGTACTGTAAACATGCTGTAGCTCCACTGGAGTGCATTACATCATGGAACTGCTATTCTGCTGTTAGCGCGTTGATTTGTATTGGCTAAAACAATCTGTCCAAGTTAGGAGTGGAAACATGAAGTGATTCTGATTGTTTTCCTTGTAATCATTATATTTCAGTGTAATAGACTCTCTCTCTCTCTCTCTCTCTCTCTCTCTCTCTCTCTCTCTCTCTCTCTCTCTCTCTCTCTCTCTCTCTCTGTTAGTGTTGGTGTGTGTGTGTGTGTGTGTGTGTGTGTGTGTGTGTGTGTGTGTGTGTGTGTGTGTGTGTGTGTGTGTGTGTGTGGGGGGGGGGGGGGGGGGGGTAGGATAATGTTTGAATAGGAAGCCAAACTGTATTTCTAAACGGTTTTATGATGCATACATTTTGTGGCTGTTTTGAACAGGAAGGAACATAATTGTTATATTCTCATGGCAGGACCATTAAAGGGCAAGACCACTTGGTAGAGGTTTGGGTTGTGTATTTGCCTTGCCACAATGTAACTCCAAAGGTGGAAGAAATGACAACTTCCTGCTGATTTTACTATTTGAACATCCGGATCAGCTATCCAGTCCGGGTTTTCTTCATAATAAAAATATCAAAATCAACGGGACTGGGTTTTGTGATGTTCTACCGTACAATATAAGCCAATGAGGAGCATATTTTGAATTGTCAATTTCTAATCAATGGAGCAATTATTTTTGATTTCTTGTCCACCTTTGAAGTTACATCATGGCAAGGTAAATACACAACCCAAACCTCTACCAAAGTGGTCTTGCACTTTAAGACAGGTTCCACTCACTATAAATTCTAATAGAACTCAGTCATAACTATCTCTTGCTAACCCCAATGCTATCCATTTTCAAACACACAAGTTGTTGGGGTCGGTAACAAAAATCATCAACCACCTGATGTACGCGGGTGATTTGTTCATCCTCTGTCCATATAGTGCTGGCCTTCAACGGTTACTGAGGGTCTGCTCTCAATATGGCTCAGACTGTGACATCATTTACGATGCAGAAGAGTAACATCATGATTATTAGTAGTAAACTGTCATTTCCTGTCTTTTTTCTGTCTGGTACTGCCCATAAGGTCTGTTTATATAACAAATGACCTACTGTACAGTATCTGATGAAAGGGACATCTACAGGCAGCGTAGAATGCTATATGCACAAGCTAACATGATTGTTCGTAAGTTTAGTATGTGTTCAGCATCTGTAAAGTCCACACTATTCAGAGCTACGTATGTACTGTATACTGCCCACTTGTGGCGGCACTACAGAAAGAGAATAAAAAGCCTCTGATGAAGGCCAACTGGGGCCGAAACGCTGTACCATGTATTTTTTTCTGTGTTTTAAAGTAAGCTAAACGCTTAGGAGCAATACTGTTGTGCAGACTTTTATTCTCTTGAACTGTCACTTTGTTTCCAACACCAGCAACCAAACTGGATATGTGCAACCCACTGTTTTGAAGGCGCTACAGAAAGAGCATGCAGTATGCAGAAACTCAATGTGGCTTATATTGATAGCATGAGACTGCTGCTTAAAGTGTCACGAATTGATGCAGCAGTGCAAGCCAAATGTTTGTCAGTATCGGTGTACCCACCTGATCTGCTGTACTGCGGAACCTCATGTACAAAATGTGTGGGCTGTCGATTCTCCCAACAACACATTTTAATTCTGACTATTGACTAACCCTGTATTGAGTTCGGTCACGGTTTGTCTCTAAACTGTGGAACCATTGGCGTGTAAGCCTGTATATGAATTTATGATTTTTTCTATGTCCGCCTTGTTTGTATTTGTATGTTATTTCTTTGCCATGGACCATGTGTCCTTAATAAAGTTTGATTTATTGACACATATCGTACACACACATACAAACACACATACGCGTGCGCACACCATCTCTCTCTCATCTATGTAAATGTATGTGTTTATGAGCTTAATGCATTTACATACTGTATTGTATGGCTGGCTGTGAGTGAGGAGTTCACGGTTCTAGCTTCAAATCCCTTCTTTGTTGTTGTTGTTGTTGTTGGTTCTTAGCAGTCTGGGGACAGGGAGGACCCTGACAGTGTGTTCAGCAGGCCAGAGACACTTACTCATCACTTAGTCCCTACAGATCAAACCAAGAAAAGAAAATGCCTTTTCTTTTCTTTTTTCAAGACATGATGAGTAATACGGCAAATGTCAACACATAGCAGGTGATAAATAAATGCACACACGCATACCGGTAGGCACGCTCGCACTTTGCTCGGGCACGGACACACACACACACACACACACACACACACACACACACACACACACACACACACACACACACACACACTCCCTCCCACACTATGAGGCTCGATGGAGCCTCATACCACACACACACACACACACACACACACACACACACACACACACACACACACACACACACACACACACACACACACACACACACACACACACACACCTGGCCTGACTCTTTGTCTTGTTTACCCTCCACACAGATGTACCCTGTGGAATTCTTTGTCTGACTCTAATTGCACAACATTCCTTCCTATAATCACTCTTAAAGGTGTATTGATAAATTACTCTTGAATTATTGATTATTCATTCAGAAACATAATATACAGTAACACTACACTGCCTATGAAGCCAAAGTGCAGTGACTACATTTTCTGGACGCATTGACTCATCTGCCTCAAAGGTCAAAAGGACGGTTGGCAATTGTAAGAAACTTTTGTGCTGTTTAGGTGAGAAAATCAGCCTAGCTGTTAGAGGAGACAAGGGCTGCATGCCTGCCTTGTTGAGGTTATTTGGGTTATGACAGATTTTCCCTTAGTCCAGTGGTTCTGAACCAGTGGTGTGGGGACCACCAGTGGTCCTTGAGGGGGTTCCAGGTGGTCCCCAGCTAAATGATGGAGAGTTGGAAAACAAATGGACCCTTATAGATCTTTAACTCTTGAAACCAAATGGACCCGTTTCATTTTACGCTCTCAAGAGTTAAATTATTGTTACACATCTGCATTACTCAATCTACAAGAAGTCTACACAATTAGAGAAGGCAGAATTGTTATTTTGATGAACGTTTGCCTGGTATCTCTCCTGTGGTACAAACATCAATACTAGCCTGGCATGGTCAGACTAATTAGTCTGGAATCTCTGTGTGGAACCTGCATTTCCAATGTTCCAAAAATGGTGATAAACCCGCCCCATATTTGCATTCTGGGCCCTGATTGGTCCCTCACTACTTCGGAGGGAGTGAAATCCAATCACAACTGAGCGGCGCAAGACCAAATCTGCCGAGTTATCAAACGATAACAGAATATTCTAAGTCTTGGGTCTGAGAGGCTAAATCTCATCAAACGGTGGTCCGTGACTCAAATGGCGAATAAATAATGGTCCTTGATATGAAAAGGGTTGAAAACCACTGTCAGGTATCTAATGCCCGACGGCATTAGATACTGGCACGCCACGGCATTTACGTGGCGTGCCGGCGCCGCACACCAAAAATAGCAGATCTACAAGCGTTGTGAGCTTATAGATCAACTATTTCCGGTGCATGACACCAACACATAACTAAGTATAAATCAGGCTTTAACCTTTGCATCATTTTTCCAAGGAGAGGTCCGGGTAGGTCACGGTCAATGTCTGATCCAGAGAAGTTTAGCAATGCAGCAGCATAAGTTACCATGGTGATGCTCTGATGTTACCATGGTGATATTTTTATGTTACCATGGTGATGTTCTAATGAGTGCAAAACCAGGGATGAAGCTAAAGTCCACAATTCAAGGCACCAACCTGCAAACTTTGCGACACGTTGTGAGCTTGTAGATCGTCTGTTTTCGGCCAGGTCCTTCATGTGATTAAAGGATACATCTGTTTTGTTCCCATGGTGCAGCTGACGGCATCAGACAGCTAATTGAGGTGAGTCAGTCAGTCAGTCAGTCAGTCAGTCAGTCAGTCAGTCGTCAGTCAGTCAGTCGGTCAGTAAACTGCATATTGTAGCCACACACAGCTCAAAACCTCCATCCTACCTAAGGTTTGTGGATGACACCACCGGACCGCCATGGGTCTGTTTATAGACAATGACAAAACGGTCTACAGAGAGGAAGTGAAAGCCTGTGAGTCTGTGACATCATGGCGTCAGGAAAACAACCTCCATCTTAACCCATTCAATCCGGAAACGCATACTGTGTCATTTTAGATTTTTTGCTAGAACCATTATTCTATACTTTGGGCATTCAAAAATAGCTCATAGCCGGATTAGCCGCGCTATGAGCTTGTATATCTGTCTGCTATTTTTGAATAACCAAGGGAATCTAAAATGACACAGATGCGTTCCCGGATTAAATGGGTTAACATCAGGAGAACAAAGGAGATGATTGTAGACTACAGTACAGGCTGTAGGGAGCATGCACCCCCCCCCCCCCCCCCCCCCCACCACACACACACACACACACACACACACACAAACACACACACACACACACACACACACACACCATTCAATGGTACTGCAGTGGAGAGAGTGACTGAGCAGCTTCAAGTTGCTCTGGGAACGTGAAGAGGAGCAGCTGTTTGAACCAAAACAATGTGCTGGTCATGTTTTGTTATGGCACCATACTTTAGACCTTGTGCCATAGATCGTCTAAACAAGGCCCTCAACGTCCAATCTTTCTTTCTTTCTTTCTTTCGACAGGACAATGCACATTAATAATGAGCATTCCATACATACTGTAGAAGTGAAATGAATCAGCTGATCATGATCTCATGTAAACATGCAGGATTTAGCTAGAACCTCATTTCCATCTGAAGTCCCCACATAAAAAAACACAACAATACAAACATAATAGATACAGAAGAAAAAAACTACTCAAGAGTTTATTTAAGAATCACCTAGTTTAAGCCTAACTAAAAAAGACAACTACTTGTCAAATAGCCTACCTAAAACAGCAAATGTAAGACCATGTTTGGTGTTTTTTAATGGTGTGATGATTCTTATTATTATGCAATTGCCTATTGTAGCACTTTGAGATTTTCACAAATGTAAAGTGCATTATAAATAAAATCCATTATTATTATTATTATGTTGACAACCACGGAATAATCATTCCCACCGATTCCAATCTTGTCGGTATGTAACTCAGATAGTGCTGAGTCGGCAGAAGAGGGTTTCGTCTCTATCGTGCGGGCGGGCCTCACAGGGCCACTTCTGATGGCATTGTAGTACCTACTATTCAATGTTTTTAATGATGGCATTGCCTACCTACATTTAAATGTTTTTCACTTGTTACCAATGCTTTTAATGGCAACATTGCCTTGTTGTCAATCAGGTCTGCATTCCATCGTCGGTCAAGTGATAGCACACGCCTCACTCAGTTCTACAGAAGTCTACTATTGCAGTGGTTCTTAAAGTGGGGGCTCCAGGGGGTCCCTAGCAAAGGTTGTTAATGTAGCATCAAAATCCGTTTTAACAACTTTGTCTCTATAATTACAAGTTCTCACATGTGACGCATTGTGAGCTTGTAGATCTGCTATTTTCAAAAAAAAATTAATTGTTATTGTTCTTTTTTGATATATATATTTTTTTAACCATTTTAACAACACAAATCTATGGGAGTCCCTGATGCAAAATATTTTCAGATGGGGGTCCGTGGCTAAATACATTCTAAAGGGGCAGACTTGATCTGTCTCGTCTAGGTCTTGTATTTCTATGCCTGGCTGTTCTGTTTGGGCCCCTCACCACTACCAATACTTGCTCCCGATGAGCAGGTTGGTGCCATGCATGGTTTCCTTCGCCATCGGTGTATGAATGTGTGTGTGAATGGGTGAATGTAATGCACAATCTATGTAAAACGCTTTGGATAAAAGTGCTATATAAATGCATCATTTACCATTTACTACACCAGCATGTGGTGCATGGGGCTAAAAGATATATGTATAGAGCACCGAAGTCTGACATCACTGCCGCTAGAGGGTGCTATCCCCATGGGTCACGACACACACACACACACACACACACACACACACACACACACACACACACACACACACACACACACACACACACACACACACACACACACACACACTGGACCAAGCATCCGTGTGATTGGGAGTTGGGAGTAAGAATGTGTTGTAATTATATCATCAGCCAATCAACATGCCACCATTGACTTACAATTCAATGGCTCACCAACTTCAACAGCACCAGTCAATAACATTGACAGATTGATTGCTAGACTGTGCACTTTTAGGCAACAAAGACACAGCCGGGTGTCTCATAAGATAACCGGGTGGGGCATGCATTCCCAGATTGCATCGTTCCCGAGTAGTGCCGCTGCAAGAATAGCAAGAAGAATTCTTGTCCCCTTTAGTGTTTTTGCTGGGGTATTTGCCACAGTACATTTGCACATAATATAGAATGTGTCCTCTGCATTAACCCGTCCTAACTACAGTATTAGGAGCAGCGGCTGGCACCTGGGGAGCTGTTACTGGAGGTAACTTGGCGGGGCCGCCCGCCCGCCGAGATGCAGTGGAGCCAGGCAGACATTCATCACCCCACCCCAGGGTGCCTGGAGCTAATGGGCAATGATCCATCATGTAGGAAGCTTCCCACCACAGAGCTTGGCTGTGCTCCACACTGTCCCACGGGGGGAAACTGCAGCTCTGGTTGCTGCCTGCTGCCTGGTCCCCAGTTCCTTGTGCTAAGTGTAGGTCAAGTAGCTTCGCTTAACCACA
>NC_139958.1:14209831-14214831 GCF_963454915.1 Gymnoscopelus microlampas
GCTGAGTGTGGCAACTAGCAACCTAGACACTCTGTACCCTGACCTGGAGGTCTCTAGAACCATCTATATCCAAGGTACAGTAAACTGTAAATCTGTATGGTCTGTACGTGCGTGCGTGCACATGCATGCGTGCATGCGTGCGTGCGTGTGCGTGCGTGTGTGCGTTAGCCTGGCATGGCCTGGCATGGGATCTCTGTGTGGAACCTGCATTTCCAAGGGGTGCCTCCGGTGATAAACCCGCCCCATATTTGCATACTGGGCCCTTATTGGTCCCTCACTACTTCGGAGGGAGTGAAATCCAATCACAACTGAGCGGTGCCAGACCAAATTTGTGTGTGTGTGTGTGTGTGTGCGTGCGTGCGTGCGTGCGTGCGTGCGTGCGTGCGTGCGTGCGTTCGTGTGTGCGTGCGTGCGTGCGTGCGTGCGTGCGTGCGTGCGTGCATTATCTTTCAACTCAAGTAAAAAAGTAAGTGGCCGTTGCTGAATAGACTCTATGCACAGCAGCTATATTGGAAAGAAATCGGACCTCTTCCTTATTCTTCCTTCACAGGTCTTAGCAATTATACTAATGAAGGCTCTGTTCCATTTAGTGCAGCACAGTGGTTCTCAAACTTTTTAATTTCAAGGACCCCCATAACTCTGAGAGTGTACAAATGGAACCTAATAATGGACCCGTAATTGTACACTCTCAGAGTTCCAAACCCCCTCTAGGAACCATGAGGGTACCTGGACCACACTGGTGTAGCAGAGTGTTTCCAGTGAGCCAACATGCAGCAATATCAGCACCCTGACTCTGTTTGATCAGCATGGAACAGAGCCTCCATGTATCATTGTACAAGTAACACCTGTGAAGGAAGTAAGGAAGAGGATCAAATACTTTCCCATATGGCTGCTGTTGCATATAGCAAGGATTTCATGTGGGCTGATTATGCAAATAGTGAGTGAAATAATTCCTTCTGAAGAAATGCTCAGATTTCAACACCAGTGCTTACACAGTGAAACAGTGTTTATCGTCCTCCAGCTGGTTTTGATGACGTACTTCTTAATCCCTCTCATGAAGAGTTAAAAGGAAATACAAACCCTCTCTAATTATTCTATTAGGAAGTTGATCACTTGAATAAAAACATGTTTGTCATTATGATGATGAGGAGAAAGTGATTTCCCCCAAACAAAATACCCCAATCTACACTGTTACTGTTAAATCCTCAGTGCGTAAATGTAATTCTGAGAGTTTACAAATGGTCCATTTGGTTCCATTGGTACACTCTCAGAGTTACAGACCCATAAGGGTCCATTTAGTTCCATTTGTATACTCACAGAGTTACAGACCCATAAGGGTCCATTTGGTTCCTTTTGTGTACTCTCCACAACCTAAACGTAGGAACAATTGTGTGTGCACAAAAGTACACACAGGACTAACTGCTCATTTCACATATCCATCCGTCTGTCTGTCTGTCTGTCTGTCTGTCTGTCTGTCTGTCTGTCTGTCTGTCTGTCTGTCTGTCTGTCTGTCTGTCTGTCTGTCTGTCTGTCTGCCTGTATGCCTGTATGCCTGTATGCCTGTATGCCTGCCACTCTGCTTTGCCGTATTGCGTTATATTATGTAATCCACCCGAGATTATTTGTATTGACTTCTTTACATTCTAAAGAAATCAATGAAGCAGAAAATGAAGGGCGACTAAAGCTTAGAGAGAATTTGATTTGAAATGTGATTACAGAATGTAATTAGACAATGTGTTTGGACAACATGATTAGACAATGTGATTAGAGGATGTCATTAGAGAACGCGGTCGGAGAAAGAATATGTTAGCAATGCTTTGACAATAATTAGCTTTAAAACTGAACAGAAATGAGGAGCTGAACTATAGACCCTCAGCTGTCTTTCCTGTATCACTGTACGAAAGTTTATGACTGGTGGATAGGAGAATAGTATCATTGTATGACAATTTGTGATTGGTGGATAGGAAGAGTAGTTGGTAAGTTGGTAGGTAGAGATAGATACAGTACACATTACACAGGCAGGCAGACAGACAGACAGACAGACAGACAGACATTGATCAGAAGGAAACTTCAGGTTTCATAGCAGCACCACAGTAGGCATGCACAAAAAAAGACAGTGACAGTTAAGAGTATAGACATACAGGCCATAGCTCAATGGGTAGAGTAGAGACATACAGGCCATAGCTGAATGGGTAGAGAGGCCATCTGGGAATTGGAAGATCAAAGGTTCGCCCCCCACCCGGCCTGCCCAGTGTATGTGACCCTAAGCAAGGCACTTAACCCTTAACTGCTCCCGGGGTAAATGGGTTTTTTACCCAGGGGAGATTCAGAGGATGCCGAGGACAGATTCTACATAGGCTACAGTATGTGCACCTGTACTCACTGTAGCAATACCCCACAACTATATGGAACACAATTATTATTTTAAAGTCTGGCCTGTCCATCTATTACAATCTATTACCAGTAATATTGCACACAGTACATCTATGAATGGAAATATTGTATTGATCCCCAGGGGGAAGTTTTAATCTACAGCTGCTCTCATCAGCAAAGCATAACACAAAAGGCAATAAGCAATTATGTCAAATCAAATGAAATGAAATCAATTAATGCCCGCTAAGTGTTAAGATGTTTAATGGCCACAGGCAGCAATGAGCTCCAGTGCCAATCATTCTATGGAGCATTTTAGCATAATGAGTCTCTCACTGAATGTGCTCCTTCTATTGACCAGTCCACCTCCAGGCTTTTTGATTTATTGATCGAGTACTTTATTAGTCAGAAATGTTATGTGTTATCCTTTTAGCATCATTGTATAATCGTAGCACTGTACTATTTGCAAACTGTTAATCAAGTATTCAATCAATCAATCAATCAATCAATCAATCAATCAATCAATCAATCAATCTACCCTGGCTGGGAGACAACTGCCTCCCGGACTGACTCCTCCTCTCTGACATCACTGCCAGGGAGTCCAGCTCCACCCCCACAACATTACTCACCTTCCTAAACCAATGGTTCTCAAAGTGGGATCCGGGGACCCTCAGGGGTCCTTGAAGGGGTTCCCCAGCCAAATTAGTTTAACCACTTTTAACCTAGATACATCAGCTATTTGAAAATAGATGGTGTATGTCATACACAGACAGACTCACTATGTTTTTGAAAATAGTGAATCCACAAGCTCATACACTGTATGAGCTTGTGGATTCACTATTTTCAAAAACTCTTGAAACATTTTGAAACATTTGAATGTGTGAAACATTTTAACAACATAAATCTTGTATGGGGGCCCCTGGCACAAAATATACAATACATACTCATTTGGGGGTCCTTGTCATGAGAACCACTGTCCTAATCAATTTGCTGAGTGGGTCCCCTGCCCTCAGCCGGCTGCCCCAGTGCAACACAGCAAACCACAGACTGATCTATCATCCATTAATGGATAGACTATAAAGACTGTTGACAGTGGATATGATGTGAGGCTGATATAATGTACTGTATGTATGCACAGTGTCACAGTGGGAATATGGATAAATATGTATAGTCAATCTACAGTGAATATAATATCACAGCAGTTAACCCGAGCAGGCCTCTAAATGATGATACTAGTGTACAATGCATGGTGGCTTTTTCTATGTATCTTCATGGCTACCGGCACAAAAGACTGATTAAGTCGATCGGTTTTGTGACGATGGGACGATGAGTCTGTCTGTGGCTGAAGGTGCACAGCCAACCTGAGCTGTACCGAAATGCTGTTGTATCATGCTGTAACACCATATTCCACCATCCCAGCCACAGGCCAGTGTTTTGCGGCAGCGGCCTACTTGGCTGCCATCAGGCTTATGAACAAGCATTGAACAAATACCTTGCCCGCCGGACTAAACAGAATGTTTAGTCCGAATGGAAACAGACCTATGACAATACTGTTTGCACTTGAGCATGTATTATGCTACAGTATATTGGCCGATTCTGTCTGTCAACCAATATAGTTACCTTCAGCTAGTTCAGATTGTAATACAGATTAATTAATTTATTTATGCAGTTTAGTTTTTTACACAGATCACATTTAACACTGAGTTGTATAATGTCTTAACTCTTGAGACTGTAGCTGCTGTGTTGGTTTTAGCGCACAATGAATTGCCCATGCCTTAATTTACTGTAATAGGTATTGCTGACGAATAAAGTTGAACCTTGAACCTATTCTCTTTATGCTCTTTATGCTACCTGGAAACATGTCATGCTGCTGAATAGTGATGTCCACAGCTGTGCCATAACCTTTATCTCTCTTATTGCCGTGTTCCAGAGAATGGTCCTCATCTGTCGGTGCTCTCGGAGCAGACCAAGGTGGTGTCACAGCGAGGGGGTAACGCCACCTTACCATGCAAGATACAAAGGGACCAGTCACTGGCGCCCAACCCCAAGATGAGGATCAAATGGACCATGCTGACCGCAGACTACCTGAAAGAGGTTCAACACTTTTTTGTGATGATCATAGAATGTTCAGTGGTAGAAAAGAGAGCTTCCCTTTACTGATTATCTGAGATTTACAGTTGATTTCTTAGTTGATTTCTTAATAAAACTAGTTCTTAGTTTTATTTTAAGGCCCATTTATACTACCGTTCAGAATGGATACATACTGTAACTATGTACGTATACGTTCAGAGCTCACAAACTTTCCCTCTGTCTAAGTGGAGGTTCATCCATTCCATCCACTAGAGGATGATGTATAGCTAATCTTATTTCATCTCATGTTCATGTTCTATTATTTATGTTGTCCACTTTTTATACAAATTTAAAACTACGGTACTACAATTTACAATTTAGGCATTTAGCAGACACTCTTATAAGCAAGGTAAACACATACATCAAATGCAGAGAGACAGAGCCTCAGTAAACTAGAATCCATGGTAAACCTAAATTACATTTTAACCTTGTGGTAGAAAACAAGCCTAAGTAACAAAAACATGAGAACAAATGACTAAGGTGCACTAAGGCTGCATGGT
>NC_139958.1:14217331-14254831 GCF_963454915.1 Gymnoscopelus microlampas
TAAGGTTCATAATTATTTAATCAAATTCCTATGCAGGGCCAGAGATACTGTAGGCTACTATGGAAACGGCTGTCAACATAGCTGTAGTGACACTGTCAACGGAGGACTTGGCGTGTCACATGACTAGGGTCACATGACTAGAACAACTGAACATCAAGCCCCATTTATATTCCGTCGAACGGCAGTGTTGTTGCGCGACCGAAACAAAACAGATCCACAAGCTCACATCGCATCGGTGCCCCGACGCGTCGTGAGCTTGTAGATTGCCGATTTTCAGCATGCGACACCGTCGTGCGGCGAAGTATAAATTAAACATTACAGTACATTTTGTTCATGGTTGGACCGATATTTAGGGCACTTAAGTTTTTGTTTATGTTTTTTTTATTTTTTTTAATGTAAAACAACGAAGCCAACAAAAGCTTAACACAGCTCAAATAATCTCTGCTGTCTTGAGTTATCAAGGTGCTATTACTTTGTACTTCATCATAACTTCGTCAGTATTTTATTTTTTATATTAATGTATTGTGTACGGACCAAACATCAATCTCACCACGGAAATGGATAGAAAAACGAATAGAAAGCCATTAATGTTGTTTAAATATAACTACATAGAATACGAGTATCTTGAATAATGTTACTGTTAATGCATATTTTTTTATATATATAAATATTTACATTATTGTTTTGTTTTTCTCTCAAACTATACCAGATTCCCTAGTTTAGATTAATACCTGATTTAAAGGGATAGTTTTCTTCACTTCCATGAGTATCCCTTTAACTCTATTGAAAGAAGAAAGAAAAAGAAAACAAAAAAACATATATATATACTTCTTTTTGCACTTAACATACAAAAGATGCCCAATAAGCCTATGATGGTCAAACAGGGGTTATAGGCAGACGGTATGCCCCTACAGCAATAGAAAATGCCTGGCATAAAATGCAGTACTGTGCTGAAAAGTGTTGTTACTTAAACTATACAGTACATGTCAAGCTACAATGACAGTGCTCAGTAGATCTACTGCTGCTGCTGCTGCTGCTGCTACCGCTGCATCTCAGTGCTTGGCTTGAACCTAGACTGCAGAGCATGATGACTTAAATCATAAAACATAAAACACAGCCGAGTAGCTCCTATAGTTTTAGATCATGAAAAAAAGAAAGCCTTCAGAAACTGCTATTTTTATACAAATAGTTTCTTAGAGTGAATGAGTAAAACCAGAGCCTGTGCGAGCATAGTATTTTTTCTTCACAGTATTTGGCTATAGAATCGTAAACTAAAGACCTATACACTAGCTACGAGTAGACTACAAGTTTGAACACAGTTGGTCTGAAACTGACCTGGCTGGAGGTTGTGAAGGATATACTTCCATGTAAGCTTATCAGAATATAAGGCCAGTGGAGCTACATTTATTCAGGTTGGACCCGGTGTCTAATTTAGGCTATAGTATGTTGTACAACTAAGTATAGATCAGGTTTTAGAGAGTTTTAAAGACGAGCTGAAATAGTGTTTTTGAGAGTATTCAGTTTCCGTAAAGTGATGTATTTCCTATAATGCAACATGAGCTGAGTTCGAATCAGCCAGTCAGACTGATGGGGTCGGGATTGAACCGTTTGGCCCGGCTATGAGCACACATCCTGGGCATGGCAAGTACCATGAACCGCCTGGAAGTCATCTCGCTCCAACCGCAAAGTAAAAAGAAATATCAAACAAAAGCAGTGCTGAATCAAGTTTCTGTTACTGCGTTGAATATTTCACACCTCAAACGCTTGTCAGGAAAAAATATTTCCGTGTACTATTTAGCTTTAAAATGAGATCATCCATAACATGTCTGCCATGTTTGTTAACTGTGTAAGTATGTAGAATAATGAACATAGCCATGCAGTGGAAGATCCATTGACAGGTGGATGTCATGATATTATTGGTTCGAATTGGTTGGTACCTGCTGATGTAAAGCACGCATGACATTTCTGTTTGACGGGAAGTAATCAAAATTGGACTTCTGAATATTAAAATGAATACGCTTTAGTTTTTTCATATAGCGTTAATGGGGAATTTCGGACTAGCCTTTTTCTTACCTTTTATATGATGTTATTATATCCTAGGAGGACGAGTGGTACAGTAGAACATTTTCATAACTCCATACCGAGTCCACCGCAGCTAGAAACCTGAGCGGACGGTCCATGCTCTAGATCGCGTATTTTAATGACTTTCTTTCTTTCTTTTTTTTTTGTGAGATCTGACGTTCGTAATGACAGAGCACTCTCCGCGGTGTTTGTCTTGAATGCGCCCCACCGGAGGTCTCGCTAGACGAGATATCACGGTGAGATTTAGAGCATGGACCGCCCGCTCTGGTTTCTAGCTGCGGTGGACTCGGTATGGAGTTATGAAAATGTTCTACTGTACCACTCGTCCCTAGGATATAATAACATCATAAAAGGCAAGAAAAAGGCTAGTCCGAAATTCCCCTTTAACTATGTCCCCAATATGACTGTGGCTGTGCTCTAAAAGGGTGAAAAACATATATTTTTGTTTCAGCTCGTCTTTAAGCCATCCTCTCAGCTGAACACCACTGAGAGACCCACACATTCATGGTAAACGCTTCTCTAGCAGATATCAAAGAACTGCTGGACAGACTGATGAATATTCCTTTAATGATAAGTCTCAGACATTGTAACACTGTTTTCCTTGTCGACAAAGCACAGGGGCTTGGAGTGATTCGAAAACGTTCTCAGGATAAAGAAAAAGAAACAAAACATTTGTGAAGTACAGTAAATGTTGTACTTAGGAGTCTATCACAGTGTTACAAACCTGAAAGTTTTCTTTTCACGTGATTTTCCCATCCAACTATCATTTTATTTCAACTGATTTGTGTCTATGTAAAAGATTCAGTTTGTTCACATTTTAAGGAAAACAGAGTTGTAAGTTCACCCCTTTTACTTTCTGTAGGCTGTTGGTACAGTATGTCCATTTTACTTTCTGTAGGCCTATGGTACAGCATGTCCATTTTACTTTATGTAGGGCTATGGTACAGTATGTCCATTTGACTTTATGTAGGCCTATGGTAGTCCATAGTATTACTTTCTGTAGGCCTATGGGACAGTATTGCTTTCTGTAGGCCTATGGTACAGTATTACTTTCTGTGTAGGCATATGATAAAGTATGTCCATTTTACTTTCTGTTGGCATATGGTACAAATGTCCATTTTTGTCACCAGGAGACTTGTTTGTAACTACAGTATGAAAAGGAAACTTTATGGACCCAAAGTGAAATAAAATACAACTATAGACAATTCTGTGTTTTTGGCTCCTTTCATCAAATGTGACCCCAGTACAGCTGAGGTCACTGAAAGCTCACCTGAACTGGATGTATGCTTTATAACATAATATCATATACAGTGTTGATAGCCAATATAATGTACATTCATTCATACTCATTGTTGATAGACTGTTTATTAATTAATATATTAACTGGTGACAGCCATTATAAAAATGGATGCATATTTTTAATACACAGACTAGCACAGAGAATATTCATTAATATTCATTAAAATAATCCATTCATTAATATAAATACTAGTTTACTTCACATCCATTCATTTAAAAATGTAAAGTACTTTCAATGTTATTTTCTTGCAAGTAAATAGGACAACAATGCTTAATTATGCACCGTCATATGACTGTGTCACTCTCCGAAAATAGCCGATCTACAGTATATTATGTATTGTACTGTATAGGTGTTGTAGATCGGCATTTTTTTTCTCCCAGCAGGTTTCTCTTCTTCGATATATCCCCCATATTGAATTGTCCTTTGCAGCTGTTCAAGTGAAGCTGAAATATGTCTGTTGTTACAGCTTGGCAGTTATAATAATTACGTTTGGTTATGGTAAGTAAACACATATTTTCAGGCCACGTCATATTATGCTTCTTCCTTTTCTTCTTCATAGTACATAGTAGCCTACTCCATATTTGCCTGCACAAAAGGGACACAGCCAGACAGATGTATATAAATCTCCATATATGGGCATTAAAGGGGAACAGACAGACAGATGTATATAAATCTCCATATATGGGCATAAGAGACAGACAGATTAGGAATCTCCATATATGGACATAAAAGGGACACAGACGGAAGGACGGACGGACGGACGGGTACAATGGGTATCTGACAACAATAGGGTAGGGGCATTACTACTTCCACAGTAGCATAAACTGTATGGTTCAAATGAAGGTAGATCTACTGCTGCTGCTAAACTGACCAGTAGACAGGTAAACTGACCAGTAGACAGTTTTTTTATGCCATCCATGTTTGTTGATTATCAGGTTGCCATGGTTACCTGATAATTCTGACCGGCGGACTTGGACACTATAGTAAAGAGCTGCGTGGGACTCCATATTTGGACATAGCTGACATCATATTTGATGATGTAGACGTGACGCCGATATAACAGCCCCAGCTTTCGGCGTTTGATCTCAAACAGGAACATTTCCTTCATACTGTTGTTTCTCGTCCAGCTTCTAAGCAGCATTATCTCTTCATTCACGTCATCAGAATGATTCAGAACTTTGACAAGAAGAACGACGAGGACAACGGTAGAGGATGGAACCCTTTCCAGCACCTGGAGAAGACTGCGGTGCTGCAAGAGGCGCGTGTCTTCAACGAGACCCCCATCAAACCCAGGGTATGTCTTCGCATTCTCACCAAGATCATCTACCTCCTCAACCAGGGGGAGCACTTCGGGACCACCGAGGCGACGGACGCCTTCTTCGCCATGACAAGGCTGTTTCAGTCCAACGATCCGGCCCTGAGGAGCATGTGCTACCTGACCATCAAGGAGATGGCCAACATTGCGGAGAACGTCATCATCGTGACCAGCAGTCTCACCAAGGACATGACAGGCAAGGAGGACATGTACAGAGGACCCGCCATCAGAGCTCTGTGCAGGATCACAGACACCAACATGCTGCAGGACATCGAGAGGTACATGAAGCAGGCCATCGTCGACAAGGTGCCCAGCGTGTCCAGCTCGGCCTTGGTGACGTCGCTGCACATGGTGAAGAAGATGAGTTACAACGTGGTGAAACATTGGGTGAACGAGGCCCAGGAGGCCGCTTCCAGTGATAACATCATGGTCCAGTATCACGCCTTGGGCCTGTTGTACCAACTGAGGAGGAACGACCGCCTGGCCGTGTCCAAGATGCTCACCAAGTTTACCTCCACCAAGTGTGGCCTCAAGTCTCCGTACGCCTACTGCATGCTCATTCGCATCGCCAGCAAACTGCTACACGAGACGGAGGGAGGAGGACATGACAGCCCGGCGTTTGACTTCGTTGAGAGTTGCTTGAAGCACAGGAATGACATGGTCGTTTACGAAGCTGCCTCTGCTATCGTCCACATGCCGAGCTGTCCAGTCAAGAAGCTGTACCCCGCTGTCTCTGTTCTCCAGATGTTCTGCAGCTCAACTAGAGCTGTCCTGAGATTCTCTGCAGTGAGAACTTTCAACAAGGTGGCGATGAATCACCCGTCCACGATGATGGCATGCAACTCTGAATTGGAGAAGTTGATAACAGACTCGAACCGCAGCATCGCCATGTTGGCCATCACCACCCTGCTGAAGACGGTCCGAGAGTACGGCGTGGACCTCCTCATGAAGAAGGTCTCCTCCTTCATCTCGGAGAGCTGCTCCGATGAGTTCAAGGTGGTCGTGGTTCAGGCCATCAGCACTCTGTGTCAGAAGTATCCCGGTAAGAACAGCATCATGATGGACTTCCTGTCCAAGATGCTCAAAGACGATGGTGGTTTTGAATACAAGCAGGCCATCGTGGACTGCATCATCAGCATCACTGAGGAGAACCGGGAGTGCAAGGAGGCAGCACTGGCCCACCTGTGCGAGTTCATCGAGGACTGTGAGCACACGGTGCTGTCCACCAAGATCCTGCACCTGCTGGGCAAAGAGGGCCCGCTCGCACCCTCGCCGTCCAAATACATTCGTTACATCTTCAACAGAGTGGTGCTGGAGAGTGAGCCGGTCCGCGCTGCTGCGGTCAGCGCCTTGGCAAAGTTCGGGGCCCAGAACGACGACCTGCTGCCCAGCGTTCTGGTTCTCATGCAGAGGTGTATGATGGACAGCGATGATGAAGTGCGTGACAGAGCGACCTTCTACATGAACGTCCTGCAGCAGAAACAGAAGGCCCTCAACGCCACCTATGTCTTCATCAGTCTGTCGATGTCTATTCCTGGCCTCGAGAAATCTCTCTACCAGTACACCATGGAGCCATCGGAAAAACCTTTCGACATGAAGACAGTTCCTCTGGCCATCACTGAACAGATGACAGGAACTGCTGCTGCTGCCACCACCAGCAGCAGCAAGCTTTCAGAGATGCTGGCCACATCATCATGCCAGGATAGTTACCGGCAACAACTGGCAGGCATCCCAGAGTTCCAGGCGCTGGGTCCTCTCTTCAAGTCTTCCGAGGCCGTTCAGCTGACAGAGGCTGAGACAGAGTATGTGGTGTGCTGCGTCAAGCACACCTTCTCCACACATATGGTTCTCCAGTTCGACTGCACCAACACACTCAACGACCAGCTCCTACTGAACGTGTTGGTGCAAATGGAGCCGCCGGAGGGCTACGAGGTGCTTCACAGCATCCCCGCTGCAAACCTCTCATTCGGTCAGCCTGGATCCTGCTACGCCCTTGTGCACCTCCCTGAAGACGACCCCACCGCGGTGTCGTGTACGTTTGGCTGTACTTTGAAGTACCTGATGAGACCCTGCGATCCCAACACCGGAAAGCCAAATGACTGTGGTTACGAGGACGAATACATGCTGGAGGATTTGGAGTTAACCGTAGCGGACCACATCCAGAAGGTCCTGAAGCCTAATTTCGAAGCGGCCTGGAATGAGGTTGGAGGTGAATTTGAGAGGGAGGAGACCTTTGCTCTGGCCTCCGTGCAGACGCTGGACGAAGCAGTGGGAAACATCGTCAGCTTCCTGGGAATGCAGCCGTGTGAGAGATCAGACAAAGTTCCCGACAAGAAGAACTCCCACATCCTGTTGCTGTCCGGTGTGTTCCGAGGGGGTCATGAGATTCTGGTTCGAGCCCGTCTGGCTCTGCTGGCCAACAGCGTCACAATGCAGGTGACGGTGCGCAGTGGACATGAGACCGCCGTAGAGGTCATCCTGGCGTCCATGGGTTGAAAGGTCACGACCTGCCAACCCAAACCTTCTGGTTCTATGATGAGGATGGATCTAATGTTTCCTAAATTAGTAAAACATTAAAACAACTTTTTTTTCTCTTCCAAGGATAAAACAATAAATAATCAAATTCAAAATTCTCAAAAGCTTGTAGATCGGCTATTTTTACTTTAATTCCTTACCTAGAAATCTAACCTAATAATGACCTACACAAATCAACACATTTCTATGAACCTTTCACCAAACATATTCCTCAGTTGGTCAGTTCACTGTTATGGAAACCATGTAAGATGGTCATATTCTATCTCTGGTAAACATACAGTATGGTAACATTATACTGTTCCCACACAACTATATATAATATAATAATATAAGCCCCACTCCTTGGGGTGTTTTTTGTCACTGTATAAGCACATACGTGAAATTTGTCCTCTGCATTTAACCATCCTAAAATCACTAGGATCAGTGAGAAGCCATTGTGTGGGGCTCGGGCTAATAGTCTGCAGGGATACATTGCTGGCCTGGAATCGCACCTAGGACAACCAGGGGCTCTGGATCCCCGGGTGGGCTCAATGTGCCTAACCAACCCCAGTTATACTGTGTTTTGTTAACATCAATATTAAAATAAGCTATTGTTAATTTCCCTTTTACACCCTGCAATATAAAAGAATGGTTCCAAACCTTTTCATTATTTGCTGTTTACACATCAACACTTATAATAGGTCATTTGTTCATGGTTTCTTTCTGTAAACATGGATGCTCTGATTTGACCATGGTCATTGTTTTCTGCTTTCATGATTGAAATTACAAATATCAGTGAACATGCAATGTCACTGGATGCAGAATACCTCTGGAATAAATGTTCTTATACCATGCACCTTATGTATATCTTAATCGGACCGGTTTACCTTGTTCTGTTTTGTTTCTTCAATATCTATTCTTTCCTTTCTTAAAAACAGCAAATAATTTGTAATAGTTGTAATAGTCTCTATGCACAAGCACAGCAGTCATATTGGAAATACATTTGCCTCTCTTCATAGGTGTTACCAATTATACTAAATAAGGTTGTATTCCAATTCTGGTCACACTGAGTCAGGGTGTTGATAGTGTGCATGTTGGCTCACTGGAAACACTCTGCTACACCAGTGGGTCTCAAATTGGGGTCCAGGGACCCATATGGTTCCTTGAGTAACTGAGAGTGTACAAATGGACCCAGGTTCCATTTGTACACTCTCAGTCAGAGTTCTGGCGGTCCTTGAAATTGAAACAAGGACCGACACTGCTCTAAACAGAACAGAGCCTTCATTAGTATCATTGGTAACACCTGTGAAGGAAGTAAGGAAGAGGCCCAAAGGCCAATTTCCTCATTTCACCCACTTTGTTTTCACCATGACAAGTCGTTCCAGTTCTCTGGTCGATGATGATGCGGGAAACAGAGACCCCTGGTGGCAGTATACGAGGAACAACATGGCAGGGAAACAACGTGCCTGCATTTGATTTACCCAGGCAACCAATCAGAGGTGAATTTACTGAGCGTCATGGTGGCGAGCAGCCAATGGAAATGAGCGGTGTAACCGACGCATTAGTTGTTGTCGCGGAAGTGTTTGACATGAGCAGATTTGATTCTGTTGGTTTACAGCAGTTAGAAGACACAGCAACACAATGAGTCTGTCTCTAAGGTAACAGAATAAACATTGATATAATGTTGTCAATAATAACTTATGATCATATTATTGGAATATCCATGTTTGATTCATCATTCTGGTTGAATTTAAAACGTTAAAGTGCCTGATTTGAAGCTAAAGCTCTAAGGACAGCTAGCAGTTTTAAGTAGATTAGAGATTAATGCTTTTAAGAGACGCGCTGGCTGTGAGCTTAGATCTGATATGTGTTCAACTCTTCATGATTATGTCATTGATTTATTAACTCCCTGTTCCCTAATTTAATGCATTAGAAATGTGCAGCTAACTATAAATGCATTGCATCCCATAATAATGTTAAAGTGAAGGTGTTCAAAAGGATACAGGATAGGTGGGAACTATAGGGCCATCTGGGCACCTCGATGTACAATTGGCTATTTTGTCTATATATATATATATACACACACACACTCACACACACACACACACACACACACACACACACACACACACACACACACACACACACACACACACACACATATATATTTGAAAAATGGTCTTAGAAAAAATGGTCTAGTAATGTAAATTGTACATTATGTGAGCACGGTATGGTAACATTTTGGAAAACAGCCAAGTTGCCCACTCTACCTTAGTGCCCACTTATCCTGTTACCGTTTAAAACATGCATAGTCTTGATCCAAGGCTAATATGCATGAGGCCAAGGCGGACCCCCATTTGATAACATTTTCCATCTCTGGTAACCCTAATAATCGACACTATAAAATCCTAACTCTGTGCAAATGGAACCTGTTACAAATGGTTCTGTTTGTACACGCTCAGAGTTACAGACCTGTAACTCCTCAAGGACCCCTTGGGGTCCCCAGACCCCCGTCTGAGAACCACTGATGTAACGTAACGTTTACATAATATTACTAAGTAACTAAGTAATTATTTCTCGTTAACAGAACTGAACTTGTGGCGGACAAAAGCAAACGCAAGAAAAGAAGAGAGCTCACAGAAGAACAGAAACACGAGATCAAAGAGGCCTTTGAGCTCTTTGACACCGATAAAGATCATGAAATTGACTACCATGAACTTAAGGTAAATAGCAAATACTGTATCACATTAAAATATACAAAGCTATAGTTTTGTATATAATAATGTGATATTTCTACAGTACAACACACATTGAAATACCAGTCCAGTATGATTTTCTATGTTACTTGTTCAATGTGTTTAATGTTGTTTATAGCCAACAACGCTTCACTCTGTGATATTATTTCTGCTTTTTTTAAAAGAATGCTTTCTTAACCATTCAGCTCAGATTAGTGAAATAATGAATAGATAAAGGTCCACTCTCAAATGACTCCATTGAATCATTATTAATCAATATAGTTTGGTTCTGTGAAATATTATTCGATTTGTTATATAAGTTTAACAGTATTTAGGAACACGACAAAAGTAAATGTTTGTGTTTTTTTTAGGTGGCAATGCGTGCACTGGGCTTTGAAGTAAAGAAAGTGGATGTTTTGAAGATACTGAAGGACTATGACAGAGAAGGAAATGGAAAAATATCATTTGAAGACTTCAGTGAAGTTGGTAAGTTTAAGTTCTGCATCATTTTATTTACTTTGTTTTACTACTAGGCTATCTGTAGTTGCCTGGTTTGTTGTGTGTGGAGGCCAGCCAATGTCACTGATGTCAGCCAACTATTCTAAGACAGCGGTTCTCAAACTTTACATGCCCCCCTCTGGCCATGCCAGGCTAACAAGAACGTGCCTTATAATCATTATTAGAATGGCCCAAATTGATTCACATTTCGTGCACGTTTTGTATTGCGCTCTACATTTCATTTGGCTACATCTTATCTCTCTCAGTGCCAATGAAATAAAAATATATGTTCATACTGTGCCAGCAATCTTTTTAAAGTAAAACAAAATAATAATAATAAGTTAAACAAGAAGTGAATGGAGCAGCAAATATTCGGATCACGATATCTTGGGTTCTGAAAATTATTTTAAAAAAAAAAAACTCGGGATAACTAGTTTTTGGCACTGAGAGAGTTAATTCTCAAGGAGAAAAATAAAATGACACTCATCCAATCGCAGATAGCCAATATATTCGCCATATCGGCCAACCTTAATGTCCATATATAGGCATATTAGTCTACAGACCCACAGAAAGGCAACTTCATCTTTATTATTATTATATGATAGACGTGCATTTCTGTTTTGTATGTTTACACACCGGTTGTCACAGTCACAGATCGCATTCTAGAGCGGGACCCAAAGGAGGAGGTGATGAAGGCCTTCAAGCTGTTCGATGACGACGAGTCTGGGAAGATCAGCGTCAGGAACCTGAGACGAGTGGCTAGAGAGCTGGGAGAGAACATCACCGATGAGGAGCTACGCAGCATGATAGACGAGTTCGATACCGATGGAGATGGAGAGAGTAAGTCATCCCTGTCTGATCGTTTACATCAGCCATTGTCAACCTTTAATAAGTTAGTGTTACAATCGTTTCAACCATTTTAACCATTATTGTATACTTTGGCTATCAAAAATAGCAGAAATACAGGCTCATAGCACGGCACCGAGTGCCGCGCTATGAGCTTGTAGATCTGCTATTTTTGAAAAATCGTGAAAATGTTTGCAAATCATTGGAAAAAAAATATATATATAATTATATTTTTTTAAGCCAACGTTTGTAACTCAAATCTTTGCTTCTGGTGGGGGGGTCCCTGGAACAAAATATTTTGAGATGGGGGTCCGCAGCTAAATACATATAATTTTGGGGGTCCTTCACATGAAAAAGTTTGAGAACCACTGTCATAGAGTACCGAAGTCCTGACGTCACTCCTGCTACCCCTGGGTCACGGAAATATTTTTTTCTATTGAAAATACCATAGAGTCATCTAGAAGCGAGTCATACAAAAATAAACAAATTAGGTCAGGTATATGACTCTGTGTCCTTTATGATATTGAGTTACATTTGATAACGTCTGTGTTTGGATGTATTCATTTTCTTACTCTCTGGATGAATTCTCTGCATTTAACCCATCCTAAGTGTCAGGAGTAGTGGGCCCCTATGGGGGCAGTGCCTCGGGGAGCAGCTAGGGTTAACTTAATTGTCTTGCTCAGGGACACTTCGACACATAGGCTGGGGCCGGGAAGCGATCCGGGGACCTTTTGTGTCCCAGGCAGGCGGGCGGCCTCTCTACCCGCTCGGCTACAGCCCCCCCTCCCCCATCAATGCCATTGTAACTCTGTACAGGTATGTAAGTCTGAGAGTGTACAAATTGTTCCATTTGTACACTCTCTGAGTTACATATCTGTACCCTCAAGGGGTTTTTGGATACTGGTCAAATTGAATTAACTCAAGCCATTTTTGTTCTGTGAGTTTGCTCCTTTTATCCACATTTTGTATGATTATTCACGTCACGACTACACAGTCAGCCAACAGTGGCTGTACTTACAAGATTACAGTGTTAGAAGCGGATGCATTGTGCTCTAAGTGAGCAGAGGGACACATTTTGTGCAGCGTTTCAGAACAACACTGATAAGAAACTATGTTCATTAAAATGGAAATAAGAAAATAGAGGTTGTGACCTGACCCCTCTCTCTCTCTCTCTCTCTCTCTCTCTCTCTCTCTCTCTCTCTCCCTCTCCCCCTTCCCCCCCACCATTTGCATCTGAAAATGTCTGTTAAAGAGGCAAACTCACAAACATGCACATTGCACAGCTACAGAGACAGAGGAATGCTGCCACACATAGCATATCATCTCCCTCATTTGACTATTTCATGCCGAAACATTATGGGGAAATAATGGGAAAATTACAAACTCGCAATTACGGCAAGTAATTGCGAGTTTGAAGTGGATTGGTTTCACGGTTCTTGAGATATGAGAAGGACAGACATACGCACTCACAGCGATTTGTGGAATTTATAGATGGATTAGATTCTTGTGATTGTGAAATCCTAGAGGCGCTCACTGTTGCATTCTCACATAGCAGAAAACCACCAGGGTGTATTAATACCACACACACACACACTGACAGGCGGCTTGCTGCTGAAACATTAGTCATACTGTTCTTTTGTATTAAATAAACATTGCGTTCGTTTGGAGCAAGAGTGTGTGTCAGCATCCTTTCTATTTCATGGATTGAACTGAACATTTTCACAATTTGTATTAAATCCGAGCATTCTTCGTTCCTACTCTCACTTATGATCATGAAGTGAGGGTCATGACCGAACAAATACGATTGCGGATCCAAGCAAGTTCAGTCATCCGCGAGAGACTCGGAGTAGAACCGCTGATGAAAATCTTTGCTAAATATGTATTACCAATTTTCAAAAATAGACAAAACAGCTGATCTACAGTCTCACAATTCATTGCGTTGTTGAATAATTCTGAAAATGTTGAACACAAATCATCTCTTCTGGGGGTCCCTCGCACAGCATAGTGTCAGATGGTGGTTCCGCGGCCAATCAAACAGCATATGAATTTGGGGGTCCTTGACTTGAGAATGTGTGAGAGACACTGCACTCATATCCTCACACATGTGGTTGATGTTGTGTTGCAGTAAATCAGGAGGAGTTTCTGTCCATCATGACGGGAGACTCTTGATGCTGAGACTGGAGGACTGCAGTGCTGGACTCGAGCCTGTCTGCGTGTAGGGTTGGGATCGTTTCGGATTTCAAACGATTCCGGTTCCTTAGCGATTACCTCTAAATGGTCCGATTCCTTAGCGGTTCCGTTTAACGATTCCTATAGGTCTGTAACTCTGAGAGTGTACAAATGGAACCAAATGGACCGTTAATCGGTCCATTTGGTTCGATTTTGAGCACTCTCAGAGTTATGATGGTCTTTGAAATGTAAACGTTTGAGAACCATTGGTATTGTATTTGTATATCAGAGGTGAAGTCCACATACCAGCTCTGACTGTGTGACAAAACCAGGCTCCGGAAACGGTTCCAAATGTGATGGAGCTGATAACGGTTCCTCAATGTTGGATCCGGTTCCTCACGTTCCGGATCTCAACCCTATCCTCGTGTAGCTGTCAGTGTCCCGGAGGAGACGGGACAACTTTGTCCTGACTGGTACATTTTTCCATGGACACAAATGACTTGTTGACTCCATAGTTCATACTTGAGGGATTACAGAATATTTGCCTAATCATGCCTGATTTATACTTAAAACGCGTGACACCGTACAAACTGTGAATTTTCTTTAAAAAAAAAGGCAGATCTACAAGGTCACAGCTTCTGTGTCTCTGGCCCGGGAAACACCATCATACGGCTAAGTATAAATCAGGCTTAAAGGGGGTGTTAAGTAACTTGTTTTTGTTTAAACAAAATGTTTTGTTAAAAGGTTAAAGTTCTATATTTTGATAGTAATCATTGATATATGTGTGTTTATTCAGTAACAGGGGTCCTGTCTCAGGATCCTCCCATCACTCCAGCTCTTTAATACAAAATAAAATCAATGTTCACGTCAGGATACCAATTTTATCCAATCAGGAGAGAGAACCCCACAAAGATAATCTGCTTAAATTTTATAGTGTTCCATTTCCAATTGTGACAGCTAATTTATTTTCCTTTCATCACTTCAAATTTCACTTCAGTATCCTGTATGAGTTCTCTCACCTGATTGGATCAAACGGATCCCAATATGTAAAATGTAATCCTGACCTTAACATGTATTTTATGGTTAATAAAGAACAGGCGAGACAGGGAGAACCCCTGTTACTGAACAAACACCATAACAATGATTATTACTCAGAATATGGAGCTATTTTTATATTTGCAATTATTTTAACAAAAGAGATATCACTGACACCCCCTTTAAGAGAGTAAGAACTATTTAGAAATTCTGTGGAAGATCACAATGTGTCTGAGTGTAGACTCCTACCAGTTTATCTACCTTTGTTTAGTTTAAAGGAATACCACCCAAAACAATACTTTTTTTTAATATCAATTACCCCACCCTCACCCATTGAAGCCTTGAATTCATGGAGATTTCTTTAGTTTTTGTCACATTCCTGATCCAATAATCCAATATAGGTGGTAGGAGACCAATGCAAAACTATATACAACAATAATATAAACTTCTAAAGAACTCCTACAGTGTAATCACCGCAGGCCTACTGTCACATATTGGATTATTGGCTCAGGATGTGATAAAAACTAAGTAATTGCCATGTATTCAAGGCTCCATGGGGTGAGTAATTGATATAAAATAAGAAATATTTGGGGGTGAAGTTTTCCTTTAAAATGTGATTGTTGAAGTTACATGTTGTCTATAGAGTATATTTTAACAGAAGTATTATTGTGCTCATTGTTGTCTTCATGTTTATTTTTGTCAGACTTATGTCACTAGAGGATTTGTTTTATATTGATGCTCTAGTCTACAATGTTGTAAAATGTACCCTGATCCTTTTAGTCACACTCGTAAAATTGTTCAAAGACATTTAAACTGCATTGTCAAATTGAGAGTGAGGTTAAGAAAACCTAAAATTTAAGACAATTTATTTTATTACATTGTTTGCATTGGTGATTCTGCTTTGCATATTAAAGTTTGGATGTAATATTCCTTTTACAGAAAATAGATAAAATGGGTTGCCATGACATAACCACATCTGTCATTACTTATTAATTCTTTATTAATAATTGTGTTCACACACGTTGATTCATGGTGTTCTTCGTGCTGCACCTCATTTAACCACTAGAGGGGGGCATTGCCATTGCCATACATTCAAAATCAGACATGCTGTTTATTCATTTAAATGCATCAGTAATCAATTTAGTACACTGCCAATACTTTCATCGTTGATTTGATGGAAGCAGAAGCCACAATACCACAATGAACACACAACTGAGTTGGCAGTATGCTCAAATAATAATTATGTTTTGACATAGTTAAAGGTAGGGTAAGTGACATTTTGTGGTCAAAACAAAAGGAGGTGTGTTAAAAGGTTAAAGCTCTAACCTATATTCTGATAGTAATCATTACTATATAGTGTTTTGTTCAGTAACAGGGGTCTCTCCATCTCTTTAAAAAACAAATACATTTTCAGGGGGGTTGCACACTTTCAGCCAATCAGGAGAGAGTACCCATTTATCAGGTTAAATGTTATATTGTTCCAGTTTCAATTTTATCTGCTTGTTTCTTTGTGTCATCACTTCCTAAAATGCAATTGTCTGTTCATTAAAGAGCTGGAGAGACAGAGATGACTCCTGTTACTGAACAAACACTATAGCAATGATAACTATCAGAATATATAGTTATTTAATACTTATTTGAACAAATAATATCACCTACAGGCTACCGTACCTTTTTAAGTTGTGTAAATAGTAACAGTAGCTTATCAAGGGCACTGTGACAGCCAGTCACAACAAGTGATAGTTGATACATAACCTTTACATTAGGACATTATATGGACAAAATCATATACTGTTATATTGTATTAATTGTATACTCTACCTGGTTAAAGTAATTTCCGGACTGCAGTTTTAACAGAGTACATGTACATTTTTGTTTCGGAGTTAACAAATGGATTATAAATGAATACTAGTCTACATTTTACTGTGTACAGATAGGAGTCAACATGGTTTGCCTTTGTGTAATTGGAGGTCTGAATGTAGCGAGTGAGTGAGCCGTATTGGAATGTGTTAGACCAGTGTGGTTCTTAAAGTGGGGTCCGCTGACCCCCCCAGGGCCCAGGCTGACTTGGGGGGGGGGGGGTTCCAGGGGGTCCCCGACTCCCCGGCTAAATGATTTGTAACTCTGAGAGCGTACAAACGTAAACTGGGGGTCCTTGAAATGAAAAGGGTTGAGAAGCACTGGTATAGACAGTGGTGACATCATGATGCCATCGCAGTTTCTGTCTGCTCGGAACAGCTTTGAATGTCAGCGTTGATGTTGATCAGCAGACTCCCATCTCACTGTAATGTAACTTTCCTCTTCTACCACGGATTTGAACCCGGCTTCCTGTGCTGATTTTTTTTTTTACCTTTGAGCTAATGGAGCCTGCCTGCTTGCTCAGGGGATAAATTGAATCTTGACTATCAGGTCAAACTTTTTGTCACATCCTGTGTCTATAGGTGAGACATGACCTTTGACACGATCTAGACGAGCAGGGAGACTAACAACCACCCCAATTGTATAAGTTATATTGTATTAACATACTCTACCATACAGATTGGACAAAATTACATTATTCATTTGACAAAAGTTACGTAGTGCCGCATTAACTGTAATTATGACGATAATTAATAATGTAACTTTTTTTATAGCTATTTAAAATTTGTGCTTTTACAAGCGAAAACAATTAGTGAATAAGAAAAACTAAAAACAAGATAACAAAACACAAAATTGACAACAACGATGACACAATTTAAGAAAACATCTGTTACGATAGATAGAACTGAGTTTTTAAGAAGAGATTTTAAAGAGTTTAAGCCTGTCTGAGATCTGCCCAGGCAGGCAGGGAGTCAGTGGGATCTTCCACGCCACAGCTGAGGAGGGGGGGGGGGGGGGGGTCCGCTCCGCCACGCCCCACCCAACATAAAGCCCAGCTGAGACTTTGGAACCAACTGTAGGGGTCGACACCAGCAGTGTGCATTGGCCTTGCACTGGAGCACTGGAGCAGCATGCTCAGCTGTCATTCTCTGGTCCAGCATGCAGCGCATCACCCCCAGTCCACAAATAAAGCTGCCCTACTTCCACTCCCCCCCCTGGTTACAACCTTAACGTCGCCCCCATGCGGTTCACACATACACATAATCCACTGCACGACTTTTAATACTATCTCTCTCTCTCTCTCTCTCTCTCTCTCTCTCGGTAATCATCTGTGTTGATGAGGACTCTATAAATACATGTGTCTGGCAACCCTCCCCTCTATGGTTGGGGAGGGAGGGGGCGGTATGGCATATGTTAGAGTCTTCATTCAGCTGGGGGGGGGATAATGGGATGAAGCAGACTTCTACTGATGTCTTTCTTTACGGTGAGGAGAGACATTTTGTAGTTTTATTTAAGCAATCGATGCAATTAAGGGATGGTATTACACGCCTACTAATCAATATCCAACAGATTGATTAGATCGGTAGTAAAATCCTCAGTGTTAGTTTAACTCCAAATAGAGCACAACCAATAAAAGTGTCACTATAAGTGCTTCTACTGAAGGGATGAAATTAGGTTGTCTTGATGTTGTGACAATAAAAACAAAAAGACTGCTTCAGCGTGATTGGCGTACAGTCAACTAATTGATTTTCAGAACAGAATTGATATTTTAACCTCACATCTGAGCTCAAGATTAGAATGAACTTGTCTCTGTTAGCTGGCCATTCAATGTTCCATTGTGTGTGTGTGTGTGTGTGTGTGTGTGTGTGTGTGTGTGTGTGTGTGTGCGTGCGTGCGTGCGCACACGTGTGTGCGGGTGCGTATGTGTGACTGACTGTGTGTGTGTGCACGCATGGTGGGGGGTATCTGTGATGGCAGGGTCACAGTTCAGGCTGTTGTGTCCACCTGTCAGTCATTAGGTGAGCTATGTCGATCATGTGACAACACTTAACCTTTGACCTTCAGCGCAACAACGCGGGACTGGGGCTGTTTACTGGGAGGGTTGAACCAACCAGTGGTTCTCAAACATTTTCATGTGAAGGACCCCCAAATCCATAGGCTGCAGACCCTGATTAGAAAATGTTTTGTGTCAGGGACCCTCATAACATAAGAGAAGATTTTTGTCACAATAGATACATAATTCTACAGCTGTCTATACCTAGCCTGGTAAACCCCTCCCTCTGGATATCTCATTTCCATTTGATATCAGGAGTCTATACCAGGGGTCTTCAGTAGGGGGGCAGGGACCCCTAGGGGGTCCTCAAAGTTACTAAAGGGGGGCCACCAAATTGTTGTGTGATAGGATTTGTTTTTACATTAACCACTTGAACCCTATAGCATCCTTATTCTGAGGGGAACATTAGCCAAAAGTAGCTGATCTACAAGCAGCGCGAAGCGTTGTGAGCTTGTAGATCGGCAATTTTTGGCTAGAGGTTTGTTGTAAAGGGAAAAAATAGCAGGTACAGAGACAACGGTCAAGTTGACTAGGTATTGAGGGTTTAAGTGGTTAAATGTCTGAAATACACATCAAAATAAAGATAATGTGTAAACAAAAAAAACATTAGTTTACACAACACTGATCAACACTGATGAGAGTGCTGTCAAACTAGTTTATGAAGCTATCTATGAAATCTATGAAAAGGTTTAATCTGCAACACAATTGTACAATATGTAGTGGGGCTCCAGCTAAGGAGTCCTTGGCCTGAAAAACATTGAAGACCCCTGGTCTATGCTGTAGGTATACACCACACAACATCATTGTACCATGCAGTATCTGAATAGGGCGTAAGTGGTGAAAAGATGACTCCACATAACAGTTTGGTCTGTATGTTGTCGAGGAATTCTGGATCAATCAGTAACTGATGAAGTGAGAGGAGTCAGAGAAATGTGTTTCAAGGTGGTGGTGATTGTACTTTTAACTATATAGGTTCGGGCTGCTACACGGCCCTCACACCTACGTGGCACTGCCAATACCACCAATAAGTCTGAGTCATAGTGTCGGGGCTTTGTCAGTACCCGTTGTACCCACCTGTCTGTCTCTTTTGTGCCCATATATGGAGATATCTGTATCTGTCAGTATGTGCCTATATATGGACATGCCCCCTATTGTACCTATATATGGAGCTGACTCGTTGTTTGTTTATGGTTATGTTGTCATAGTGTGGCTGTGGTTTGTTTATGTTGTCATAGTGACGTGGCTGTGGTTTGTTTAATGCTGAGTCAGAATGACTTAAGAGGTCCGCCCTCTTATTAGCCAATTTTAATATAGGATAATAAAAAACTAAATAGTGAACACTGAGGCTCTTTGGATGCAAAAATCTTTTAATTACAAAAGTGCAAAAAGTGACATGCCTATTTTGCTGTAAATGGAGTTTAATGCTGGCCTCTGTCTTCAGCCCTAGAAGCCTTGAGTTTAGAGCACAATTCCTCCTCATTGTGTAAGGAGCCTGTGCCATTGTGCTTCCACATCACAGACAGAGGTGTAGCTAGAGTGTGTTTGTGACAGGGACAGGCGTGTCCAGGTGGAGGCCATGACCTCTCAGACACATGGGACAATGACCTCCATCTGCATTCCACTGTGGAATGAGTATGAGCACATTGACTGGAACTCAGTCCAATGATCACACAGTGACAGGTGTCACCGTTATAACCTCACCGGAAAGAAAGCCTGCTTTTGGTGTTTTTTTTTTTTTTTTTACAGTTTTCTATAGCCGCTCTGGACCCAGACTGGATCAGCAACCTGTAGTCTCGCGAGCCAGACTGTTGCCTCCCACAATTTTCAAATTCTTCCGACAGACAGTCTGGAGCAACGGAAGCTCTGAAATGATCAAGCGATAAAGCGGATGTGAAGCCTCCGCCCCACTTCCGTTTCGTCTTTACAGTCGCACAAATGTATCCTAATATAAATCAAAATCATCGAAGCATATATAGCTTGATGCTTAGCACAAATGGAAATTAAAACATGGAATGAAAAGATATTTTAAAATGTGTTTTCGTGAACGTAAATGAAGAAACAGATGACAGATTCCTGCCTTGGATTTCGGGAGGTGTAGTTCCAGACTCTATATAGCATTCGGAGATTGTGGAATAGTTGTCTGACTTCGCAAGACTAAGCAACCTGCAAAGCGGCTTGATCCCAGTCTAGTGACAGTAGTAGGGCTGCAACTTTAGATTATTTCTATTACTATTTTATTTAGGTTTTATATATCAATGAATCGATTCAGAAAAAATCGAATTATGATCAACTGTAGAATCTTCATTGTTAATTTGTGGGCTCGATCCCTTGAGACAGTTATCTTGTTGGTACTATTCTAGTCACGTCATGCAGTTGGCCTCTTCCTACTGTACCTGAAAGCCCTAGCTTGGCATAATTGCCAAACTGATCACGCAGGATCACTCACAAGTTCCCCAGATATCGTGGGAACTTGTGAGTGATCCCACGTGATCATAAACCAAAGTAGTACGCCTTCCGAACAGGTATCACGCTGTTCACTTCTTACAGTATGTCACTTTTTTTTTTCTGTGTCTCGTATGATGAGTTCTCTCCCCTGATTGGATGAAAGTGGTGTCCTGACCTGAACACACACGTATTTCCTTGCAAGTGCTGACATTTTTTACCATTGAGCCAATAGCCTGCCTGCTTGCTCAGGGGATACTTGGAATCTTGACCATCAGGTCAAAAGTTGTGTCAGATCCTATGGTGAGACATGACCTTAAGCACGATCTCAATAGAAGACAAAATACAACCACCCCAACTGCATAAGTTATTTTGTATTAACATACTCCAACATACCGAAATCGAACAAAACTACATTTTATTCATTTAAAAAAGAGTTACATAGTGCCGCTTTAAGTACAGTACTTGAGTACGTGTACTTGGTTACTTTCCGCCACTAGGGAGGGAGCAACCATGCAGTCAGACACAAACACTGGATGCCTGGAGGCTTGCTGTGGATCGTGGGCTATGCGCGGCAGCGGGGCGAGGAGAGATTGGTTTACACACACTCATGGCTTTCACAGTAACTCTATCCTCCTGTATAAGAGCTCCACAGCCTCACCCAAGACCACCAGACACACACCGCAACCATACTGTAGTGCAACGGTTCTCAAAGTGGGGTCCAACGACCCCTCCAGGGGTCCTTGAGGGTGTTCCAGGGGGTCCCCTCCTGAGCTTTTGATAATTTTACAATTTACAATGTAGGCATTTAGCAGACGCTCTTCATTCAGAGCGACTTACAGTAAGCATGGTAAACACATACATCAAATGCAGAGAGACAGTGTAGTGCCTCAGTAATCTAGGATCATAGGTAAACCAAGAACCTAGCTATGTCTAAACAGTATAATATCAAAACATTTATAAACTGTAGGTTGAAACTATACAAACTATAGGATGCCAGGTCAACAAATGAACCTGGCATCTGCTAACATGCTATCTATAATATAGCATCGAAATAAGTTTAAGCGCTATATACGTTGACTGTTTGAAAATAACACATCTACAAGCTCACAAAGCGTTTTTTTTGCGATGCGTTGTGAGCTTGTATATTGGCTATTAAAAAAAATCCACGCTTAGTAAATTGAACCTGAGTTGATGCTATACCGTATTCCAAATTATTCTTGTGTCGGGGTCCCCCTGGCATAAAATCTTTTCAAATGGGGGTCTGTGGCCAAATACATTGGCCAAATACGAATAATTTCGGGGTCCTTGAGATAAACAGTTTGAGATCCACTGCTGTAGTGGTCCCTCAAACTCCATCCTTACCCCTACAGCAATATGGTCCAAACCTAATTGTATTTTTATGACAAAATACTGTGCATCGATATCGATATTGTGACGATATTGTGGGGATGACTAGCGGTTGCTTTTGCAAAATATTGACTCTCTCTCTAGGTGGTGCATTTAAGATACACTTTGTACATTATGCACATTTTGGAATGATTTATGAAAGCTGCAAAGTTGATGTTTACATTACATTTTCTGTAAATAATGTAAATATTAATTACATGTATGTGTTGAGTTGACATTGTGGGGTGTCTATAGGTCATGATACAAAAACTGAAGAGAAGTCGCACAGGTCGTAGCCACGATGCAAAATATTGTTTGAATATGGAACCAACTTTTCGACCTTACACAGAGGTCTTCTTCAGGGAATAGCACAAGTCACGGTGACCCTCACATTATAAAGGGTAGGATGCAGGTGAGTTCCATTTAGGGTGTGCCCTCAAATCAATATTCTTCATTATAACTTTATTTTATTTTGTATTTTATTTCCTCATGCTCTATAGCTCTGCCATACTTTAACCTAGAAGGTTTTTTGGGAGGGATGATGAGGGAAATGTACAAAGATGGAAGAGATGGTTCAGCGAACATGAGGATTAGAGGGAACATGATTGGCCCCAAGCTCTCGTCAAGGTGAGTTTCACCTGATGCCACATGGGGCTGTTCTAAACCACCTATAAAGTTGAAGGTGTGTGTGTGTGTGTGTGTGTGTGTGTGTGTGTGTGTGTGTGTGTGTGTGTGCGTGCGTGTGCGTGTGTGCGTGTGTGTGTGCGTGCGTGCGTGTGTGCGTGCGTGCGTGCTTGTGTTGTCTGTTTGTGTGGGTGTGTCCCTCCCACTGTCTGTGTCCCCCCAATTATCAAATTGCCACTGCGCACTGCACGCCCCCGGGTCGCATGGGACACTCACGCCGGGTTCGAGGCCGTTCGGTCGAGCGGCACCCGAGTTATGCCTGGGACAGATACTGTGTAGACACACAGATGTTGTGTATATAATAGATAGAAGATTGGTAAATGAATCAATTTATAGTGAAAACTACTAACGCACTGTATGATAATATATGATGTACGCAGGCTTAGGCCACGTTAAGGCTGATATCATGCATAACATTGATTTGGGGGTTAAATACCGTACCGTCCAGTAATCATTGAAGAACCATGCGATCCACAAGTTGAAATGCTCTCTCTCTCTCTCTCTCTCTCTCTCTCTCTCTCTCTCTCTCTCTCTCTCTCTCTCTCTCTCTCTCTCTCCCCCCCCCCCCCTCTCTCTCCATTAGCTGTTGTACTCAGACAATCTGACCTTGAGAGGTTGACGTCAGTGAGCTGGCTGCAGTGACAGGCTGAAGTCAACGGGGCCGAGATGACATTACGCTGTTAACTCTGAGAATGCGCAAATGGAACCAAATGAACGCGTAAAGAGTCAAATTTGGTTCCATTTGCACACTCTCAGAGTTAAAGACCCATAAAGGAGCACGTCACCCATTTTCAACCTTTTCTTCATACAATATATTGGTACTTACTAATGCTCAATATAAGATGACACCATTTCCATCTCTCTCTGCATCTCATTGGTGGGCTATGGGACGGTGCCTATAAACCTGCCTACCAGTGACATCATCGATGTGGATTCCAAGCTAATCCGACAGCCTTTCTCTTCCTGGCAAGTTAGCATGCCGAAACAGAAGCCATTGTTCTTGCATTAATAAGAAATAATAAAAAGAAAAGTTTTACATATCGTTTGAAATGACCAAACCTGCCTATTGACAATGTCACTGTTAGGCAGGTTTCTGAACTGCCCACAGTACAGTCCTCCTCTGAGACATAGAGTGAGTAGACAGAAATGGTGGCATCTTTTAGTGAGCATTAGTGACTGAAGACTAATTATATGAAGATAGGTTGAAAATGGGTGAAGTGGTCCTTTAATGGTTAATTTGGCATACACATTGGTGGCTGTCAGTGAATATTGTAGCTACATTGTTACTCCAAACAATTTCAGCTGAAGCACATCAATAATAATAACATTAAAAATAATAATAATATTAATCCACATCCACCAACAAGTCAGACGTAATAAATGACAGTCATTAAAATTGTAATAAACTCCTAAAAATAAGTTCTGGAACTTCATTTCGGTCGATCATTTCTCCCCTTCAATAATAACGATTGGTATTGTTTGGGGGCGCTAGCCACACGGTTAGCTGTGTTACTCATTCCACGAATGCACTTACTAGTTGTACCTCATTGTAAAGGTGACTAATCAGGTTTTCTAACAATATAAAATACAATACCAATTGCTATAGAATTATTCACGAGTCAGTTCAGTTCAAACCAATAGTTGGCAAGAACAAATTAAATAGACAAAGGGTCAGTATAACAAAGATATATGTTATCTAGGCCACAACTACTGTTTTTTTTATAAAGCAGTTTTGGATAGGTTTCCATATAAATATTATTTCTGGGACTTAAACTTGTTTGAACTTTTGTTTAAAAATGCCAAGTGCCGATTACACTGTGTTATAATGTCACTTGATTCATGTTTATATAAAAGAGATCAAATTACATTCTTTGTTCATGGTAGGAGGATAAAGGCTTTTTATTTTAGCTCATGTATCCACAAACTCTCGATTTCTTTAGAAAAATGGTTAAACAGACATCTAGGATAACACACCAGGTGGCCACAGCACAGTGGCATCTTTGCAAACAGAATATACAGTGTGTGTGTGTGTGTGTGTGTGTGTGTGTGTGTGTGTGTGTGTGTGTGTGTGTGTGTGTGTGTGTGTGTGTGTGCGTGCGTGCGTGCGTGCGTGCGTGCGTGCGTGCGTGCGTGCGTGCGTGCGCGTGCGTGTGTGTGTGAGAGAGAGACAAAGAGAGGTGGGGGTGGATAGATGGATAGATAGAATAAAATGACAGCATCCTGCCTTATTTTTGATCTATTATATCTATAAACAGTACAGGCCTAAGTAGTGGTTCTCAAACATTTTCATGTCAAGGACCTCCAAATTGATATGTACTTAGCCGGCTCCCATTTGAAGAAAAAAAATGCCATTTTGTCAAGATAAAATGTCTAAATCCTTTCGACAATAGCAGATCCACATCGCGACACGTTGTGTGCTTCTAGATCAGAACAAAGTAGGTCTTATATAAGTGTTTAAACTGCTCTTCGTTGGGGTCCCCCCTGGAACCCGCCTCAAGGACCCCCGGGCCCCAGGGGGTCCATGGACCCCACTTTGAGAAGCAGAGCTCTATAGATCCATATAGTTGATGTAAGGCAGACTTTGGGCGGTGATGGCAGAGGACAGGTGAGGCTAATCCTCTGCCAAGCAGATGCTCTGTGAGAGCAGAGCGCTGAGATCTGGGACATAGTCACAGGTTTGATCTCTCCCTCTCTCTCTCGCTCTCTCTCTCTCTCTCTCTCTCTCTCTCTCTCTCTCTCTCTCTCTCTCTCTCTCAATCCCAAACACTCCCACTCAGGCCCAGAGTGTCAGCAACCCCCCCCTCACACACACACACACACACACACACACACACACACACACACACACACACACAGACAGACGTGCGCGTGCATCATCATCGACACCTCAGAGCTAAATATACCGGGAGTGACAAGAACAGGTGACCAGGACCTTTCCACAGACATGCACTCAGCTCGCAGCAGCATGGACACAGAGGGTCACAGGTTATGAAGTGTGCGCGCGTGTGTGTGTGTGTGTGTGTGTGTGTGTGTGTGTGTGTGTGTGTGTGTGTGTGTGTGTATGTATGTGAGAGAGAGAGAGAGAGAGAGAGAGAGAGAGAGAAATCCCCCCCACACATACACACACTCACCAGGAATTGCGAGTAAACAGAGTTTAATTGGTTACATCTAAAAGCAATTTCCCTGAGAAACATTGCAATGTGGCTTTGAGCCACAGTGTGTGTGTGTGTGTGTGTGTGTGTGCGCGCGCGCGCGCGCGCGTGCACGTGCGTGTGGTGGACTGAGGGTTGAGGGAGTGTGGTGGGGTGGGGTGGGGTGGGGTGGTGTGGCGGTGGGTGGGGTAGGGGTTTGGGGTCTGTGAGGGCTGAGTGAATCCCACCACCCGTCAGTGTAGCACAGACCCTAGTGCCAAACACAACCCAGTCTCTGGGTCCCCTCCTATAAGCCAGCTGGTCTGGCTTTAATACCTTTTATCTTCCTGTTTTTATTACGTCCTTATTCTTGTTTGAAACAAAAGGATTTGAACTTTTTAAGACGACCCACAGCTGGAGCTGCTGGGGAACCAAGCCTTCCAGGTGAAGAACACATTAGAAAGCACTGGTGAGTTATGATTCTACGTCTGCGTGAGTTTTACCAGGAGTGTACAGTACAGGAGAGCTCAAAATGGATGCCACTGTTCACATGGGGTGGTACAGACAGAGTGGGCACCTATAGGAAGAGTGGGCACCAATTAAGGAAGAGTGGGCACGTCAATATTAAATAGTTTTTTCCCCAAAATGGAACCTAAAGGAAAGGAATACATGCCAGATACTTTGATGATTGGTGGGAAAACTTCTGCTAGGGGGCAGTGTTGTGTCCTGTCCTATCTTGTCTTCATACATTGTCAAATTACACATTCAATTCTAGTAAATGGTAAATGGTAAATTTGGTTCCATTTGAAGGCTACTTTCTTCAGAGTTACGAACACTGAGTATTTTAACAGTGTGGATAAGCTACAGCTGTAGGAATCAATCAGTACACATTATGATTTCAACTGCACCTCGTACAGTCAACTTGACATGACGGTTAAAAAACATGAACAATTCAGTTCTGTCTGAAAGCCCTTTTATTATTGTAGTCATTCCATTGTTTTTGACTTAAACAACCAAAATCACTGTTTGATGTTGTCAGAGTGACTTACTGTTGGTCATGTAACTGTCACTTTCTGTTAACCTTTATCTAATAGACTTATGCTTAGTGCTTTAATACCAAGGTCAGATTGACAGCATCGAGGTCTTAATCATAACCAATGAATATTAGTCACAATTTCACACCCCGGGCCATATTTTCGCCGGTGCCTTACCAATTATCCCTACATTTCTTTGCCATTTTTTACTATTTTGAAATAGTTGAAATAGCCAACAAGCTCACAACGTGTCGATGTAGATCGGCTTGTTGAACTATTTTAAAATGTTTTTAAAAATAGTAAAAAATGGCAAAGAAGTTTATAGATAATGGGTAAGGCGCCGGCGAAAATATGGCCCCCCAGCTATTAACCCACTTTGCCCTATTTTCAAACAAATAGCCAATATAATTGATCTATAAGCTCATCACATCACTCTTACATTTTTGTCTTGGAGTTTTTATTTGTTTATGTATAATTATTTTTTGAAAGATTTTTTTATTCTTTTGGAGGAAAGAAAAAAAAAGATCTTTGAAAAATTCCAACCGAACGACATGCCCAAAATAGGGCCGCCAGGTGCTTATTGGTCCATTGAGCAGTGGTTCTCAAAGTGGGGTCCAGGGACCCCCAGGGGTCCTTGAGGGGGTTCCAATGGGTCCCCAGCAGCAAAGTTAATTAACATAGCATCAAAACTGTTTACGCACTTTAACCCCTATCAGCTATTTTAAAATAGCCGATCTACAAGCTCACAACATGTGAGCTGGTGGATCTTCTTTTTTCAAAAGAAAATATTGGAAAAAAACTGTTTAAAATGTGGAATATACTTTTTAAACATTTTAACAACACAAATCTTGTATGGGGGTCCCTGGCACAACATATTTTCAAATGGGGGGTCTGTGGCCAAATACATATTAATGTGGGGGGTCCTTGACGCTAAATAGTTTGAGAACCACTGCCATAAAGAAATGCAGCTATTGTCTTGTGATTGTAACACATCGCTGTACTGTAGTGTGGTTTGGATGGCTGAATTGGTAGGATATAGCCGATAGTCATACTTTTCATCATAAGAAACAATAATGTTATCACATTATTATAATAACACTTGCATGTTATTACATGTTATTGCTGTACATGTTTTTACATGTTATCAAATGCATTATGTGCTGCAGAGCAGTGAGTCTTGATAAGAAGATAAGTTTTGCTTTCTCACACAGAAGTATTAAAGTGTTACGTTCTCTGACACCAGATCATTGTACTATGGGCTGAAGGGCACTCCGATGGCACAGTGGTCTGCCCACCACTGCGAAGGTTGTGGGTTCAAATCCAACATGGTGCATCCGGCTATGTTGAGTGTCTATAACAAAATTGACTTCGGCTTGACAATCGGCTTCCCTCCCCTGAAACATGGGAAAGGGAAGCCGGGTGTTGGGGTTGATATTTGGGGGTTGGGGGTGATATTTGTCACTACATGTTGTCCCATGGGCTGGGGGGGGGCAGCACCTGTCAGCAGGGAGTGTTGGGGCGGGAGGAGTAGGATTAAGGCTTTAGGTCCTTCCGGTGGGGGCTCCTCACTGGCAGGTGAGCCAGTAGGATACAACAGCAGTGACAATACACACAAAACAAATGTGGGGGGGGGTGAATTGTATAATGACAAAATAAGGTTGAAATATTACATATTTTGTCATAATCAGAATCCAATACAAGACACTATTCTATTTTGACAAAATAAATAAAATGTTTTGTGACCCAATTAAGACTACAAAGTGAACATGTTTATATAGCCTGTTTGATCCGTCTCCTCTCCAGATATATTGAACCATATACTGTAGGTTTAGAAATGTTACCCTGAAGAATTTGGTTCTAAAATGATATATTATAGGCCTACCCATTTGAAAATAATAATAATAATAATAATAATGATAATTACAAAATATGTAATAATAATAATAAAAATAAATAATAATAGTGTAAAAATAGTCAGTCAGTCAGTCAGTCAGTCAGTCATACTAATGATGCTACCTTGATCTCCAGGTGCTTCATAAAGTGACAGATCTGACAGCCTGCAGTCGGGAACTGAACCGCTGGACGGAGCTAAAAGACAAACACATCATCATCCTCATTACATCGTTGTTGCACAAGGATTAATGTGCAAGAAGTAACTGACTGAGAGGTGAGTTATAGCACACGTATGTATGGTCATAATACTCTATACCTAACCTGCCCATTGATTCTCAAAAGTTATTAATTTTTAAAAATGTATTTCAAGGACCCTCTTGAGAGTGTAGCCTACCATGACCATTTTAGGGTCCATTTAGGTTCCATTTTGTGCACTCAGAAAATGCAAAATATAAGGTACTTATTACCCGGTTGCCCCAAATTTTAACTAGCGGTCCGGAGTCTTTTTGCACTGTATTAGTCCATATTTTTCAATAAAGAAGTGTTTTAATCCCGTCTGTGGCCGAACGCCATTTTTTCCCCCTCGTTTACTTCCTGTTTACATTGAGTGTAATTCCGGCATTCGCCGCATGCACCACCGCTCATTGGGAACTTCCGACAGAATCGGCCACAGACGGGATTAAAACACTTCTTTGTTTGACAGATACGGGCTAATACATTGCACAAAGACTCCGGACCGCTAGTTAACATTTGGGGCAATCGGGTCAGCACCTTATAGTCTTGTTTTTGTACATGTACGGAGAAGTACGGGCTTTACTGGTGAAAGTCCAGGGCGCATTGGCGCGGGGGGGGGGGGGGGGGGGGGGGGTCGCCAAGACTCTCGTATATATAAAAATGTCAAAATCGATAAAATACATCTAGTCTTCATCTAAGGCTAATATAAAGTAACGGTTTTTGGACATAGGTGGTTTCCACCAGCGATAGGCTACCCGCTACGGCATTGGTTCTCAAAGTGGGGTACGGGGACCCCCAGGGGTACTTGAGGCGGTTCCAGGGGGTCCCCAGCTAAATGATGGATAGGAACCAAATGGACCCTTATGGTTCTGTAACTCTGAGAGTGTACAAATGGAACCAAATGGACCCGAATGGACCCTGACGGGTCCATTTGGTTCCATTTGTACACTCTCAGAGTTAAATTAACATTGATTTTATAATATAAATGCAGGTCCCAGAGGTATAAATGCCATTAAATGGGGGTCCGTAGCCTAATACATGTCAAACTGGGGGTCCTTGACATTAAAATGGTTGAGAATCACTGCTAGAAAGCCGTACGTGTATAAACCTTCTCTTATTGGGGTCCCTGGCTTATCTTTTCAAATGGGGGTCCGCGGGCTAATAAGTGTCAATTTGGGGGTCCTTGACCTTGACATGAAAAAGTTTGAGAACCACTGCGCTACGACATTGTTTTAAAATCAGTCCATGTGTCTGTGTGCCACAGTCTATGGTCTGTGCACGACTTGACCAAAGAGAAGTTAGAGTCGGAGGAAGGAGGTGTGTTCAGTGTTCAGTTCACTTTGGCTGTTGCGCGCATCTCCAGATTCTCAGTGCGAATCGATTATTATCTGATCAGCACCCTGCTGACCTGCCTAGGTCTTCAATCATCTGATCCACCGTGACTCTGAGTCAGAACTCAAGTCGGATTCTGTCATCCATCCATCTATTCTATTCTATACGATCGGTGTTGTCGAGCAGAAAACGGACATCCAGTATATTTGAGGGGTTGTGGTGGGAGATGGCCAGCAGGCTGCTGCCCGGTCCGACCTGCTGCCGCTGCCCAGGGGATGTGAACGGTCAGGGTCGTATGGATTCATGTGGACTCGTGGAAATGTGTTTATTATTGATCATCACCGGTCATCTTTGAGAGCCACATGTGGAGTAAAAGCAGGTGCCCGTTACTTCTTCTGAACAACCTGGTAAGAGAGCAGAACTAATTTTACCGTATTGGTTAGTTTTTTAAGGGAGAGCAGTCAGTGTGGTCATCTTTGAGTGATGCCGTGTGTGTGTTCGTGTGTGCGTGTGTGTGTGTGTGTCCTAGTGATAAAAAGTTGGGACTGAATTTCAACTATTCAAATACACTCAGCATATTTGCCAGCCAATGTTTTGTAAACAGACAAGAATGGCTACAATGTAGCGATTGCTCTTATAGTTCATATAGGCTATTTGAACATTGGGACAAACTTGGACAAATTTGGAGGTCAAGTGTACTGTAGTCTCTCCAGTCAGCTTCTGTTTCACTCATTTGTCGCCTGTAATTATAGGATTAAAGTGGTTAAATTGATTAGGATGCTATATTAATTAAGTAATTTAGCTGGGGACCACCTGAAAGCCTACTCAAGGACCCCTCTGGGGGTTCCCAGACCTCACTTTGAGAACCACTGGAGTATGAGTCGGATGTAGGGCATAGTATCTCTCATATGATAGTGATGTTATTATCGTATTAGTCTTAACTGTCCTCACACCCTGGCTGTCCATTCACACCAGGTTGATGTACACTTTGAGAAGACCTGCACCTCCCTACTGTAGCTACTGTAGCTGGATGGCCTGATGATTAGTGTTGTAACTTCATACTGTGTTCTTATAACGGATGCAAGGAGAGTGGGCACTAAGGAAGAGTGGGCACTTCATAAAATGTGCTATTTTGTCCAAAATGTTAAAATATGAAATGTTTGAAAAATGGCCTTAAGTCATGTAAACTATACATTATTTGAACATGCACGGTACATCAATATCAGACTTAAATGTACCCTTCAACTTCTTGTTTATGCCCAAAATAATTGGATGTACGGGTTTTGTAGCAATTGTAGAAATATTAGACCTTGATTGTGAAATGTTCAATCGTATTCTATTCCTGTATACTTTACATTACTTAACCTTTACATTACATTACCGTTTTCCAAATATGATTTTCTTTTACATTTTGGAACAAATAGCGAATTTTACATCGATGTGCCCACTCTTCGTTGTGCCCACTCTTCCTGTTACCCTTATAACAAGACCCCAGTGTTATCCACTCTCGATATTAGTAAACGTACGTATGTACGTACACACACACGCTTGTCTTTATATCCTTGTAGGGGCTATAAAGGGAATTAAGTTTTGTACCATTTTGTGTGTGCCATTTTAAACCTATAACCTTAACCCCTAACCGTAAACTTAACCCTAACCCCAACCCCAAAACCATTACCCCTAAATGCCTGATCCTATATATCCCTGACCCCTACCTGAATCTTTTACTAATAGTAACCTTTGCTCCAAAAAAAAAGTTCTCTGCCATACTAATGAGCCTTAACATCATGGGGACCTGGGGGATGTCCGGACAAGGTCACATTTATCTGCTTTTACTATCCTTGGGGGGAATTTTGGTCCCAGTGTGGATAGTAATGCCTGGCACACACACACACACACACACACACACACACACACACACACACACACACACACACACACACACACACACACACACACACACACACACGCTTCTCAGGGAAATTGCTTTTAGATTTAACCAATTAAACCCTGTATTGCCCAGCCGCCGGGTTCCTCAGCAGTCTGTACTTGGGCCCCCTCCCCTTTTTTGGTGTAAGTTTTGAAAATCTTGAGAATTAAAATTGTATTTTTAAAATACGTTAAAAAAGGGAGGTATTTACTCGACTCGCTACCCATAAAAATGGTCTGCTTGACCCCCAAAAAATGGATCCCGACTGAGCGACCCATTCATTGTCGGTGTGGGGGAACCACACTGATCTAATGCTGTCATCTTTGTCACCAGGGTGATAAACAGGGTTGACAGGATGCCGTTGTATCCTGCAGTGTAGAGGAACCTCACACAGAGAGGGTCTTTGTGTGTTGGCCGTGCGCTACAGCATGTAGCTGCTAATCATCAGAATGCCCCCATGCCACAGTCTGTATGTTAACCGGCTATTTATAGGCCGTCATGTGCGCATATACGCCAGGCCCAGGGACTGGCTGGGGAGGGAGTGTTGGTTTGGAGATGAAAAAAAGAAAAGAAATGCCCAATTCTGTACAGTGTCGGTTCATTAACTTGAGGACACACAGGGGTATAATTAAATTTTTGTTGTCATCATTATTATGTGTGTTTGTTCGACTCCCAGATAGTTTTATAACTCACTAAGACGCTATTTTAAGCGTGTTGCGGCACAATGCATGGTCCAGCAGCACAGCTGTTGATTTGCCTCCTCTCTGTCAACTGTCTGACTGAGGGGAGGGGGGGGGGCAACCCGTCCCCCCTCACCCTAACCCATCCCCCCTAAAACCCCTTAACCCCCTCCATCCCCCCTCCTCTCGCTCCATGTGGAGTGTCCTGCCAAGGAATACAAGGACACTGTCACATGCCACTATACTGTTGTGTTGGTCAGTGGTTCTCAAACTTTTTAAATTTTATTTCAAGGACCCCCAGGTCGATATACATTAGGCCACGGACCCACATTTGATACTTTTCTTTATTTTGTATCCCTCGGACCCCAATTTACACTGCAAGATCCTGTGTGTGTGTGTGTGTGTGTGTGTACAAATGGAACAAAAAGTGTGTACACGCTCAGAGTTATAGACCTGTAAAGGGGTCCATTTGGTTCCCCTGGAACCCACTCAAGGACCCCTGGGGGTCCCTGGACCCCACTTTGAGAACCACTGGTGTTGGTAACCGGAGAACAACAACTGGGCACTTGAGGGTTGAGAGAAGTGAATTTATTTGGGGGGAGAACTCACTAGGCCCATTCCGCATTTTACATTTTAGAATCCATTTCTACTCCCTCACAATGAGGAGCATTGTTAGAATTCACTGAACAACATGTACATTGACAGCTACAGTATACTGTACATACGTATATGCCCTCCATAATGCTTCATATGCCCTCCATAATGCTTCATATATGCCCTCCTGGTTCATATATGCCCTCCACAACTCCCAGTGTTGACTTTTCATTGGCGTACGGACAAATAAGATGACAGTCACTGATGTTTATCTTTTGTTTCATGAATACATGATTGAGTTTGTGCTTGTTAAAAGATAGTGGGAAGAAGGGTTGAGAGACTTTATCGGCATAGTATGTAACTTTGTCCTGTGTTTACATAACAAAAACAAAAAGTTATTTGTTTTGACCTAGTATAGTGTGGTGGTGTTTACCCGCAGAAACACTTTGTCCTCTCGCTGTATTTTGGTGTTTTCACTGTTTGTTTTGGTAGACGGGGACGCAACCAAAGCAAACTGTGAAATCACCAAAATACAGCGAGAGGGCAGTGAGTTTCTGCAGGTAAACACTACCACCCTACTCCAGTGGCTGATAAATGCTGATAAAGAGGTAAATAAAAATGCATACGTGTATGTTGTTTTGTTATGTAAACTAAACACAGGGCTATAAACTACGCCTTTAAAGGTATTGGTATCGGGCCAGAATTACCCAATAGGTGCAGAGTAGACCCATTGCCCAGTTCTCTTGCATTGGTTGCGTAGTAGACAGACATACGTGCTAGCACACACGCATGCATCTCTGAACTACTTCGGCATAAGAGGACAACTGGACAGGATGAATGGCTGAGGACAGAGATGGATGGCATCCAACTCTCCTCCCTCCATGGTCAAAACCGTGGTTCTCTCTGTCTCTCCGTCTGTGAACCAGATTACAGTACAAGCCCTCTTGTTGTTTGGGGTAAAAAGTTCATTCATTCATTTTTGGAATGCTATTGGTTTACATGGGTTTCTATTAATAGTAACTGGGAGGCTTGTGTACACGGGCAGCAGGGTAATTGGGGTGGAGAATTGAGAAGATCAGGGCTAGACACGGATCCTGTAAATAGCTGATCTACAAGCCCACGACGTGTCGCGACAGCGACACATCGTGGGCTTGTAGATCGGCTATTTTCGGACCACGCGACACTGACGTATGACGAAGTCTAGATCCAGCAATACTGTACCAACCACACGCCACACAGAGTTTTGTTGGGTTCGAACGCACACTTCCCCCGCAAAGTATAGACATCATGCCATGGCCTATAATTCTGTCTCCACAATGTGCTGAGTTTGCTATAACGCGTGAGTTGCTTTATGTTGAGATATACTGTTCTGTCTTTGTCCTCAAAACTAAATCACAGAGTCAGAGACTGGAGATGCAGACATTAAATGCTGTCTGGCTGGCTGGCATGTTGTTTCTTGCTATAATTAGACATTCACTTCATTATCTCATCCCCAACACGAGTCCGAATATTTTGGGCTTGTCTTTACTCTAGTCTAAAGTATAGCTGATGATGGGCATGTTGTTGTGGCAAATCATCCACCTAGAAAAAAAGAATAATCTGCCTCTAGATTCAATCATCCAACTAATGAAAAGATAAGTTGGGGAGGAGATGAAGGCAATGATTGGATAGGAAAGGACCTGTGTTGCTAAAAAGGAAGTAACAAGCAAGTCACTGTAAAACAATTGAAACCTTTCCCCTATTGTTTATAGTTTACATCATTCTTATGATTTATTTATTTTTAATTCTCCTGAATTCCTCTGTGAACTCACCATCATGTAGCAGTGCTGATGCAATTATTCATTGCTTGGTGGTAATTGCAAGATAGAGATCTGTCTGCCTGTCTGTCTGTCTGTCTGTCTGTCTGTCTGTCTGTCTGTCTGTCTGTCTGTCTGTCTGTCTGTCTGTCTGTCTGTCTGTCTATAATTAGTGTTTGACCCAGACTCCTATGGTGTATCTCATGTTTCTATATTTGTGTTTGATATCACACACATCCCAAGGTTGTTGTCAAATACATTTGAAAACACTCATCACTATTGCTAATTACTGAGAAATGTCCACCGCGGGGAGCTTGTTGAATGTGTGCATTTTGTAGCAATACTAATGGGAACCCATGGTGTCCGCTGACAGCTAGACCAATAACAGTTTTCATACTGGAGCACCAAGAACCTTGTTATACATTATCGAAACCAAATCTAAAATCCTGACGTATACCTTGATGTTTCACTTTAGTGGCAAGTCGTAGAAGAGCAGTCTCTCTGTGTCTTGTAGCCCCTTTCAGAACCCTGTGAACCTTTTTTGTATTTGGGATGACGGTATGCCGTCATCCCAAATACAGCAAAGGTATACAGGGTTCCGAAAGGTCTTGTCTTGCTATCACCCTCCCACACACACACACATCCACGCACGGTACGCACGCACGCACACACGTACGTATGCACGGTACGCACACATGCGCACGCACGCACACGCACATACACACTTTATTATACAGAGTGCTATATCAGCTGATCTAAAACTTACAGTCACAAAGTCGTTATCTTTCTAGTATCACATACTACATAGTCTAGTATATTACACAAGGAATTTGTGGCTAGCAGATACACTTTAAACGCAAAGGTTGAATAAAGGCAAATTATTTGCTTTATTGTCTTTCGGTGGACAAAAGACACCTGGATGGTCCTTTAAAATGTAACTTGTGACGTGCCCTAAAAGACCTGGCATGAGACTTGCTCTGATAGACTTGAGAATGAGATGTGAGAACATTTGTTGTGATTTACTCGTAAAATGTACATCCAAAAAATGCAAGCACTTAAGTCTAATTTATACTACGTTGTACGTTGGTATCGCATACCGAAAGTAGCCGATCTACAAGCATGTAGATCTGCTATTTCCTGCGTGTCACTACATTTTTTTGTAAATTTTTTCTTCAATATTACTTTCACACGCTTCTAAGTAGACCCAGCGGACAGCTATGTTATTGCCCTGCCCAGCCACAACAATGCAAAGCAGGGAATTGTAATCGTTGCTCTGTTGGTTTTTTTTGTTTGTTTGTTTGTGTGTATTTTAGCCAGATAATTTGAAAACAGAGGCCCAGATGGGAATGATCAAGAGGCTCCTCAGAGAGATTATTCACTTTTGGGTCGAAAGGGTCAAAGGTTAAATGTCACAATGGAGAGACAGAATGACAAGACGTGTTGGCGTGGGACAGGGTTTACACCCCTAGGTGCTTTTGTATAATTTAACATAGTTATAGCGTGTGGATTTGTGATATGTTGCATTGATAGTATGGTACATTGCATTTCTCCTCCAACCCTGTACAATCCAATCACCCAGGACGTGAGGGGAACCACTTGAGCTATACCTAATTTATACTTTGTCATACAATGTGTCGCATTCATCCAGACAACGTTGTGAGCTTGTTGATCTGCTTTAGTTTTTTTTTTTGCCATTTTTGACAGTTTTCACCTATAATGACATATAGTACAGGGATGCCAGGTGAAAGTGTTTTTTGTCAACTGTTTTTTTTTTCATTGAAACCTAAACCCTGCTGATCTAGTGTGTAGACCTTTGCGTGCGTACAAGTGCATATTCTGAAACTGGTGGTGTTTTGTGTGTGTGTGTGTGTGTGTGTGTGTGTGTGTGTGTGTGTGTGTGTGTGTGTGTGTGTGTGTGTGTGTGTGTGTGTGTGTGTGTGTGTGTGTGTGTGTG
>NC_139958.1:14259831-14409831 GCF_963454915.1 Gymnoscopelus microlampas
GGGCTGTGGGGTGAAGTGGGGACGGTGTGTGAAGCATCTGCCAGACAGACTCTGTAGAAGAGAGGACTCTTTGTTTGGCTCCTATCGTTGCTGCCGGACACAAAACTTCTATCTCCATATTTAATTTTTTTTTTCTTTTCTCTTTTTTCTTCTTTTTTAAATGAATGCCATACTTCATCGTACAAGAGTGTCGAGCAAAAGTAGGGGAAAAAAACGATGTATAATACCAGATCTGCAAGCTACAAGCATTGTGAGCTTGTGGATCGGCTATTTTAGCAATGTTTGATTTTTTTTTTAAAGGGAAATAAATAAATAATAATAATAATAATAAATAATAATAAATAAATAACCAGTGTTGCCAGGTTTTTCAAGAGAAATAAGCAACCAGGTCTATGAAAACAAGCCCAAAAGAAGCAACTAAACCACAATAAACCGGATATTTGAAAATAGCCGATCTACAGATCTGCCATTTTCAAAAAAGAATCTTGGAAAAAAGTGAAACATTTAGAATGTTTTGAACCAATATTTACAAGCAACTTTACAGACAAAAATGTCCCAAAGTAGCTTATAACAAGCAGACATGGCAACACTGTCAACAACTTGAACCCCAACATCCCTATTCTGGAGGGAACATTCGCCAAAATAGCAGATTACGAGCTCAACACCAAGTACAGTGTCAACAACACCACGTCCGTTTTACTATATAAAGTATACTATAAAGGGTCTAAGTGGTTAAGGGTGTTCTGAAATGTATTAACTAACAAGAGCTTGTGACTTACATAATAACTAGAACTATTGGATCCATTGGAACACAGATTCTGTTTTTTCCATTTCCTGAAAAGTAACGTTTTTTTTTAACATGCAAAGGTTTCCACCCGACAGCGAGTCAGCGACAATATTGTCCACGGTCCAGGAGTTGGTGTGTGTGTGTGTGTGTGTGTGTGTGTGTGTGTGTGTGTGTGTGTGTGTGTGTGTGTGTGTGTGTGTGTGTGTGTGTGTGTGTGTGTGTGTGTGTGTGTGTGTGTGTGTGTGTGTGTGTGTGTGTGTGTGTGTGTGTGTGAGAACTTTATTGGCCGGTTAAAGCAGCAACAGCTTGTAGTATTTTGTTCACGTGGCCAAAGGGCCGGGCATCTTTGTAGCTATTTATAAAGTCCAAGAACTTTGACATTCCTTTCCCTCTTCCTCTGCTAACCTGATTCTGCTCCGTTCCACTGTGTGTGTGTGTGTGTGTGTGTGTGTGTGTGTGTGTGTGTGTGTGTGTGTGTGTGTGTGTGTGTGTGTGTGTGTGTGTGTGTGTGTGTGTGTGTGTGTGTGTGTGTGTGTGTGTGTGTGTGTGTGTGCGCGTGCGTGCATGCGCTCCCACCACAGTGCTCCAGCAGCTTTCCTTTGTGTTATTCCTCCTCCCTGTTAAACATCCGGAAACCAGTAGTGGTGCTAAAAATAGCACTGAGTACAACTAAAAATAGCTTTCTCAGGCTGTACTGCGTGCGTGTGTGTGTGTGTGTGTGTGTGTGTGTGTGTGTGTGTGTGTGTGTGTGTGTGTGTGTGTGTGTGTGTGTGTGTGTGTGTGTGTGTGCGTGTGCGCGTGCGTGCGCGTGTGCGTGTGCGTGCCAGAGGAGGAAGATAAAACATGTTTAAAAAAAAGGAAGAAACGAGAACAGAGTTTAAGTAAGCAGTGCTGACCTCCTACTCCCTTTCAGTCTCTTGTGTTTTTTTGTTTTCTTCCTCATCTTCACCAGTGCATCCATGAATCAGTCACCGTTGTACTTTGTAGTTCCACAGTGGGATAGTTCACACATTTAACCAGTGGTGGAAGAAACTCACATGTTTTACTGAAGAAATACTATGTTACAAGTAATAGTCAGGAATTCAGAGTAAAAGTACAAAAGTATTTGTCAAAATGTACTTAAAGTACCAAAAGTGAAAAAACTCGTTATGCAGAATGTCCCGTTTCACAAGTTATCAAATGTCTAAAATCCTTTGAAAATTGCAGATCTACAAGCTCTTAACGCGTCGGATTACGTAAATGTACGTATATTTTAGGTCTCCATGCATCGTTGTTTTTTTTTACTAATATGTCCTCTGTTACTATAGAGTTTTTATTATAATATTTTGAGTAGTAGGATTACTGTTTTGTTTAGATTTTTGTTAAATGCTTCACCCCAAATAGATTACTCACTCTATGAAGCCTTGAATTCATGGGATTTCTTTTTTGTTTTTGTCGCATTCCTTATCCTATAATAATCCAATATAAAATAGGAGACCAATCCTAACAAGAGCAAAACTATTTTAAAAACATTTTTCTTTGAACCCGGATCATCAGTAGGCTCATCAGTGATTAACACTGTGAGAGTTGTTTTGGAATTTATATCATTCTTCTATATCGTTTTGCATTGGTCTCCTACCGCAGCGGTCACCGCAAATATTGAATTGCTGGCCCAGGAATGCGACAAAAACCAAATAAATCTCCATGAATTCAAGGCTTCATGAGTTGAGTAATTGATCAGGTTTTAATGATCTTGTCACCGCATCAGATTAATTTGATAAAACGTAGCTCAGTGGATATAGCACTGACATCCTGCAGACATATTTTGGACTTGCGGTTCAGAATACCCCCAGAATACCTCATGGATGTCTCCTCCCTCGTGTCCAAGAGGCTTCTGTGATTTATAATATATCAACTTAACTCTTTAACTGCCAGAGTTAAAACATCGTCTATAGCTGCCCTTGCCAGCGATTTAGAGCGTTTTTACTAACCTTTGAAAAATCATAGAATATTATTCTTCACAACGATCCACGCGGCGATCGCCTCGAAAGATGTAGGGGGGTCTTGGAGAATCTGGGGGGGAAAAGCATGCCGTCGCTTTGATCCGTTCTATAGTTACGTATGGGCAGTTGAATGTAAAGCATTTAAAAATGTGATTTTTATAAATCCTATCATAATACTAAACTAAATCACGTGATTTCTTGGAGTACTCTTTTTGGATGACCCTGGGATCATTCACAGGCTGCGGAAGAGTGCCCTCTATCATAAACCTCTGAAAACACCACATGACGAGAATCTCGTCATTGGCGGTCTGAGCCTTGGAGTGAAATGACGAGAAATCTCGTCATTGGCAGTCATTGATAATCACATGCTCAATCTCGGTCAGGTGATTTATTTAAACCACCTTAAAACATGACAGGACGTCATGTTGCTTGCTCTGTGCGTCAGACTCTGAGCCCTGAAATGGATACTGATGACCTGGCAGCCCTCTGACCCTCAACCCGGCAGCCCCTCAGGGGTGAGCTCCCTCTCCTCTACTCCTTGTTTGCACACTTGCCATCATCCAACGTCATCCAACATCATCATCAAGTATGCTGATGGCACACGGCGGTGATGGTCCTCCTGATCATCCATGATGACGAGTCAGCCCACATAGGGATGAAGTCAGATCACTGACACACAATGGTGTCATGAGAACAATCCTCGCCCTCAATGTCAAGAAGACCTACAGGAGCTGATTGTGGACGAGAGGAGGCTGAGAAGAGAGCTCAACCCCATCGACCTCGATGCCGTTGCAGTGGAGAGGGTCAGGGACTTCAAGTTCCTCGGCATACATATCGCTGAGGACTCAAAGCGAGCTGTATACTCCCTCAGACGGCTGAAGAAATTCAGTGTGAGCCCCTGCCCTGCATGCTCAAGATATTCTACATGAACCCCATCGACGAGAAGCATCACCACGGCACCTGGTATGGCAACTGCACCGCTCTCGACCGCAAAGCACTACAGAGGGTGTTGCAGATGGCTCAGTGCATCGTAGGAGGTGAGCTTCCCTCCTTCCAGGATATATATACAGTATACAAGAAGCGGTGCTTAGCCAAAGCTGAGAGGATTATCAAGGACACTCACCACCCCAGCCACAGTCTGTTCATGCCACTGCCGTGGCCGCAGCCAGGCAAGCCATGCCTATGTATCAAAAGCCATTCCACCAGACTATGGCAGCGCTTTCCACCTGTCAACCATCAGACTGTTGAACAAGCGCTGAGCCCTGTCGCCTGGTTTAATTCCATTCAAGGCTAGTGAGGAGCGCCCTACGACTAGCGAGACATACTGTATTACTGTATACTTCATGGCGCAACGGTATTGCGCGCCGAGAATAGCTGACATACAAGCTCACAACCGCATCTCGGATGCGACCGTTGTTTGGGATGCAAGTTTGATGGGATGTAAGTTTTGATGGGATGCATTTTTACACGTGAGTTCTGTGGCCCCTTTTCCATTGCATCTTATGAGCGGTTCATTTGGTGCCGGCCTGCGCGGGCATACTGGATCTTATCGGTGTGACGTTGTCTGATAAGGGGTCTATATGGATCATTTTTACAACACAAATCCGGTACGGGGGTCCCTGGCACACTATATTTTCAGATGGGGGGGTCCGCGGACAAGTACAAATTAATTTGGGGGGTTCTCCTTGACATGAAAATGTTTTAGAACCACTGGTTTAGGAAGGAAGCTCAAATAAGCAACACTTTAGAAACAAGCCCCCCCAAAAAATACACAACCACCAATATTTACAATTAAGCGACTTCACAGGAAAACAAGCCACTTATAATAAGCAGACTTGGCAACACTGGATAGAAGGTCTGTGCAAAACAATTAAGACACAGCTGAGGGTCTAAGAATATAATTTTTCACAGTAACTGTATCATATCAATGATAGAGTCCCTCATATCACTATGCGTCCCAAGTATTAAAGTTCCCTGGCATCACGGCTGGACATTTTATTCTGTATCTGTCACTCATGCATCACTGCTATGTTCCCATAGCCTGCAAGGATGCCTTTCCAAAGTCACCGAGGTGCATGGTCCCAGATGGCAATCACACTTAATCCATGTAGCGTTTGGAAAAATGTCCTTCCCATACCTGAAAAGGACTGTTGCTAGAATTGTTAGTTGGTTGCTTAACAACAGCCCAATCAATAGCTACAGTTTGGAAGTCAGGGAGGTTAGGCTGTTATTAGAGACCGTCTCATTTCGCGTTGTCTTCTCCCCTCCACACTGTCTGTCTCTCTGAAGTCACACGTTAGGTTTATCAGAAGAGAGAACTCACACAAGATACAGGATGAACAAGTTAAATTGGTAGTGATGACACAAAGAAATTAGCAGACAAAATTGGAACTGGAATCCTATAAAAATGAACCTGATACATTTGTACTCTCTCCTGATTGGCTGAAATTTGGCAAGCGTATTAAAGAGCTGGAGAGACAGGGAAGCCACTGTTACTGAACAAACACTTTATATAAATGATTACTATCACAATATAGTGCGTTAAACTTTTAACAAAAAACTTTTAGTTTTAACCAAAAAATATCACTTAGGCCTACCCTAGCTACCTTTAATACCAAATCGCGTACACACACACACACACACACACACACACACACACACGTGTATATTGTGTATCAGTGACTTTGAAGTAGAAGACAGGATAGTGTAGTTTCTGTCAGTGTTGAGGTTTAATGGATGGACCAGGCTGATGAAGGGTGAGTGGGTGGGGGGTGGTGCTGGTGGTGGGGGGTAGGGGGGTTGTCGGGCTGATGGGGAATTTGGGGGGCGGGGGGGCGTACGGCAGTAAAAAATAGCCTTCTACGGTTATCCCTCAGACCCCCGGCCGGTGGCCTCGCCCCCTCCTACAAGGAAAACAGGTGGAAATTACTTGAACGAGTGGGATAGTTGCACTGCACCAGCCGCTGTGCTCTATGCGCGCGCATGTGTGTGTGTGTGTGTGTGTGTGTGTGTGTGTGTGTGTGTGAGAGAGAGATAGAGTAGTAGAGTAATGGGCTGTAGAGTGGCTCTACTGGAGCCAGACTACATAGTGTACATGCTGTACATACACACAATGATGATTATTACCAATACAGACTTTAGACAACTTACTGTAGTCTGTAGGACCGCTCACACTGAGCACTAGAACTACCAACGATGACTACAACTATTAAAAATATAGTTTTAAACATGTTCTAACTCAAGTGGATGACAGAGTTCACACCACAACTATAACAAATACAACCGTAAACCATATAGTTATAGTTATTATTATAGTTGTAGTGCTCATTGAACACTGGACCTGAACACAAGTTATTTGAATGTTCAACCGATACTTGTTTAGTCAAATGATTCTTGTAATTCTCTATAGTCAGTGAATAAAGTGGGTTTTATCCCGTTTCCACTCATTTTAACATTCCTGTCTTTACCTTTAGGTACATTTTGTAGTCCCTATTAATATATATTTTTTTACTTCATAAAATGTGTTTTGTTTTGTTTTTGTAAAGTCTCTTAGAGTACCTAGAGAACTAGAAAATACTAAGGTACCTAGAGTACCTTAGTATTTTATTTGAATAAGGGTCTGTGAATTCAAAACAACATTGTGCTGTATAGTTGTAATAGTTAACTATGATTCTATGTTCAAATGTCGCTTTTACTGTTTAACACTACAGCCACATGGTTGTATTTTTGGTCAGGTGGCGCCCTCTTGTGTTTGGAAATATGAGGGATGCTTATATGTCATTTATTTCATAATTTTCATGTTTAAATGTCATTTATTCGCATTCCACTGGAGCCATGACTCTATTTAATTTGATTATTTGAGCACAGTAGTAGCCTATATTTTAATTTATAAGTTTAACCACTTTCAACCTGGTTTCGAGTATGACATTTGTTTTTGTCCTTTTTAAAAACAATTTCTAGATCTACAAGCTAACAATCTGCTATTTTATTTACCATGTGACACCAGTAAATCAGATCTTCCATAGATACAAGCATGTTTCTAGTGTATGTGTTTTCTCATGATAATGATAATGAATTTATTTGTACATCACTTTTCTAAACCATTTACAACAGTAGATGTGTCATAGGCAAATAAATCCAAGAGAAACACTTAACACAAAGGTGTGTTTTCAGAAGCCATTTGAAAGAGAGCACTGATTTTGCTCAGATCCTCAGCTAGGGCGTTCCAAAGCCTAGAAGGGCCCAGTCTTGCCTTACCCCTTATGCCTAAACTTTTTAGACATCTTTTACTATTTTGAAAAGCATTTTTAAATAGTTCAAATACAAGCTCACAACGTGTCGATGTAGATCGGCTATTTTAATTTCTTTTAAGGCGGCGCTTAAGATAGGGTCCCTAGGTGCCTTGGCCGCAAAGGCCTGATTACCCCAGGTATAGCGAGGCGAGTCTTAGGAGCAACCAGGAGGGCCTTACCTGAGGTTATAAGGCCGCACACCGGCTTCTAGGGGACCAGCCTGTCCGTAATGTGTGTGTTTGTGTCTACCTAACAGACTCTGATGATGTTCACTGTTTCTTTGTGTCTCTACCTAACAGACTCTGCGTAAGAAGGGTCTAAACGGCTGTGACAGCCCCGACATTGAAGCTGATGACTCTGCCGGCCAGAGCCCGGAGTCAGAGGAGAAATACCGCAAAATCAACGAGGACATTGACCTGATGATCAGCAGACAGAGACTGTGTGTAAGTTGATCTCATCGGATTTATTATCATTGGTGTATTTAACTTCATTTTGGATTCATATCACATGATCTATTTGCAGTGGTTCTCAAAGTGGGTTCCGGGGACCCCCAGGGGTTCCTTGAGGGGGTTCCAGGGGGTCCCCAGCAAAATTTGTTCATATAGCATCAAATCACTTTAACCACTTTAACCCCATATTTGGTATTTGAAAATAGCCGATCTGCCTAGCTTAAAACGTGTTGCAAGCCTAAGGCTTAAGCTATTTTCAATTTAGGGGTCCTTAACATGAAAAAGTTCTCATTTAGTTTGCAATCTGTAATCGTTTCATGTGTTTAATCCATATTATTTCTGTGTGTCTGTCCAGCAAGCCCTGCCACCCTCCAACTACGACATGGGAGTGTCCATCCCGGGCAGCAACAGTGGACTGCTGTACTCTCACCCTGCCATAGGGGGCGCTCTGTCCAACCACAACCTGCTGCCCCTCAGCCACACCCACCCCTCTCTGCAGCGGAGCAGCATGTCTCCACATCGATCCCCTAGCACTGGAAATGCTGGTATGAATCAGTGTTCATTTTGCCGACTAAAACTACGACGAAAAGTTTTTGTAAACTACCTTTTTTCACTGACAAAAACTAAACAAAAAGTAAGCTATAATGACTAAAACCATGACTAAATAAATTGCCGATTTCGTCAACAAATAAAAACTAGACAAAAATGTTAGGGAGGGACTAGTGGAGAAGAGATCCAGTAGAACTAAGACAAGTCCTTTTATGCCTGGTTGCGGCCCACCCATCTGACCACTTTACATGGCAGCCGTAAAGTGGTCAGTTGGGTGGGCCGCGAACACCAGTGGATTAAATACAAAGGTAAAGGTGTTGAATAACGTTGTGTGTCTCCTTCTGTAACTTCTCAACAGGACTGATGGGGTCAGAGCTGCCCAACGTGGTGGTCTCCAGTGTTGGTAAGACTTTAACTTATTCATAAAGCTATAATAACCCATCATATTAATGTATCATATATTGTAGCTTAGTTTGAAAATCACTTTTACACAATGATAGAGGACTGTGTACAGACTGGCAGAGGTGGGACCAAGTCCCTATGTTGCAAGTCCAAGTCGAGTCTCAAGTCTTTGCTCTCAAGTCCCGAGTCAAGTCCAAGTCAACACAGCCAAGTCCCAAGTCAAGTCCAAGTCCTCAGCTTTTTGTTTCGAGTCCCACACAAGTCCTTAGCATTTTGGTTCGAGTCCCACACAAGTCCTAACCTTTTGTTTCAAGTCCCAAACAAGTCCTAACCTTTTTTTTCGAGTCCCAAACAAGTCCTAACCTTTTGTTTCGAGTCCCAAACAAGTCAAAATGTTAATTCAAGATATGTAAAGATTTACATAAATCATGAGCATTTTTCACAATTTGCATTTGTTTTAAAACATGGGTTCTTCCAGGCCAACAGAACGCAGATACTGTACTTTTAATATCCTCCTTGAGGACAGGGTTTAAAAGGGCCCTTTTTAATGAATATAATGTAATTTTGTACAATCTGTATGGTAGAGTATGTTACTACAATATAACTTATACAATCAGGGTGGTTGTATTTTGTCTCCCTGCTCTTCTATTGAGACATTTAGATAATGTCAAAGGCCATGTCTCATCTAGACACAGGATCTGACACAAATTCAGTGTATCCTCTGATCAAGCAGGCAGGCTCTATTATCACGATGGTGATAATTCAAATCCAGGGTAGAAGAGGAAATGTATATAGCGCTGAAGTGGTCAATGTATGTTTTGTATTAATAACCAAAATCTACAAAGTAATTGGTACCTAAAATTTTCAAATAATTGTAGTGGAGTAAAAGTAGGCTAATATCTGCCTCTCATATGTAGTTGAGTAGAAGTAGGTAGCTGATATATTGCACTTTTACCTTAGCGCTAGGTATACTCTTGGTTGCTTGTTTTTGCAGAAAATGCACTTAAGACTTTTGGTGATTAGTAGTTTCGTTCCCTACCTATGTTGAATGCACTTACTGTAAGTCGCTTTGGATAAAAGCGTCTGCTAAATAATGTAGAAGTAAAAGTACTGAAAATTGCAAATACTTCAGTAAAGTAAAAAATAAGTCAAAATTGTACTTAAGTAAAGTACTTGAATAAATGTACTTAGTTACTTTCCACCACTGGTTATAGTTTGCACTTAGCACGCAGTAATGTTAATGTGAAGTATAGGTCTTGCCTTGCATACTGCTTTTCTCGTCTTGTCTATCTTTAAAACCGAAAGCTATAACTGCTGGAGTTGACATTTTATTCCACCTGGCTTCAGTTCCAGCAGCGACGGCAGGAGTGAAGCCGGTGTGTTGTTTGTTTGGTAACGTGCAACATGTGGGCCAGTGTTGCCAAGTATCGGGAGAGAAACAAGCAAACCGACTTCCAAAAACAAGCCAAAAACAAACCAAATTTTGTCCAAAGGTTAGGGTAAATAAGCAGCTTTGGCAACACTACACTAGGTGTCACTGACGGCCGGGATTTCTGACTAATAACATTATAGTTGATGCACACTTTTTTAAACATTTTTGGCTTGCTTAAGTGACTTGAAAGTGACTTGAAGGTGACTTGAAAAGACTTGAATTTTCAAGTCACGAGGGCTCAAGTCAAGTCAAGTCTCAAGTCTTTAGTGTTCAAGTCAAGTCAAGTCTCAAGTCTTTGGCATTCAAGTCCCAAGCAAGTCCAAGTCTATTTTTGATTTGGTCAAGCAAGTCTCAAGTCATCAAAATCGGGACTTCAAGTCAAGTCGAGTCTCGAGTCTCGAGTCCAAGTCCCCACCTCTGCAGACTGGTGATTTTTTTTTTAAATGAAAGTGCATACTGAAGTGAAAAATGTGTGCATGCCGTGCACAAACTAAAACTGCTCATTTAATTTGGCCTAAATATCATATCTATATGACCAAATTTGGGCACGGTTTCAGCCCCATCAAAGCCCTATTGTTGGGGATGTAGGCCTACTTGTACATCAAGCTACCTCACACTACAGAAACAGGAGATAGGCTCCTGCCCCTGTGGGCCACATGGCTCTGAAAAGCTTACTTACTTATAATTCAACCCTGCACCTGCCAAGGGATGTATATATACCTTCTTATCCTATATTGTACCTGTAAAATAATCAAACCTCTCTCTTTCTCTGTTTCATCAGGAAATGGCAGCTATAGCAACCACTGCAGCTCTCCAGGGATCATGTCTCAAGTGGGCGTGTCTAAGAACATGCACGCTAAGAGCCCTCCCTCTCTCAACATGAACCGCAAGCCTGACCTTCGCACACTGCTGCCCCCCACCGGCACCAACAAGAACAACATGCCAAACATTGTGAGTTTTCGCTGCACCGCGAGAAAGATGGTGTATATTTAGAAGGATACGTCATCCCGATTGTAGACACTAGAGGCGAAATGGCACACAAATGGCATTCAAAATGTATGCGGCGCGGCCACTTAGGAGACCATTAAATGGTCTCCTAACTTGGCGCCATCAGACGGCAGGGTTCTCGCAAATGTCCTATGTTTACCGGTGCTAGATCTCACGAGAGTCTGTTGCTAGAAATGAATTAGCATTTTTGCTAAATCCGGTGTACTTACATTACATTGATATGTATTGCTCATTAATATGCGGTGTCTAAATAATAAAATAAAGTCAAGTAAAAAGTTGGGAACCGCTGTTCTGCATAGTAAAATCCCAGTGTTAATGTGACTCCAATGAGATGGCACAAACTTTGAAAATCAAGACTTTGTTTGATTAAAATCTATTGAAACATAATTTAAACAATAGTTGTGAGATAGGTGTGAGACATGTTGTATCTTGCTCTAATGACTAGATTAGATGTCTAACGGCCTGTCAAAGTAGAAGTGAAATAAGTTAACCTTTTACATTTTGTTTGTTCTTCCTATAGAATCAGAGAATAAATCACTCCCAGAACGCTCAGACGCTGGCTTCTCCTGTGGTTTCCATATCCCAAACTCTCCCTGGTCAAGCGATGGGCGGGTATCCCTCAACACTGACCAGTTCCTATGGGACAGGTGGGTACAACAACACAGAGGTTTTTAGTGCAGCAGTTCATTTCGTAGACTATAACTATGACGAAAAAATGTTCGTCGGCTACCTACTTTTCCTGACTAAAAATGTTTGAGAGGGACTAGAGTAAGTCAAGTAATTTTATGCTTGGTTGTGCGAGTGTCACACTCAGAAAATAGCCGATCTGAGTTTGTAGATCAGCTATTTTCAGCACACAGCTAAGGCGTCATCAAGGCCTGCCAACACAAGATTAAATCAACTGTAGATTTAGTTGACTCAAATATTGTAATATTTAGTCTAACTAAAACTAGACTAAAAATAAAACATTTCAGATGACTAAAATATGACTAAAACTAAATAGAACTTTATTCAAAAGACTGACTAAAACAAAACCAAAATTAGCTGTCAAAATTAACATTGGAGTGACGTTGTTGGTACAGTGTTTGGTATTAAGTCCATGTGTGGTGTTGTGTGTGTACAGAGTACTCTCTGGGAGGTGACATGTCCTCTCTGTCTGGGTTTGGAACCTCTGGACTTGGATCAGCGACACACTGGCAGCAACAACACTTACACACTTTACAGCACTCAGCACTAGGACACATGGGGTAAGATACACGTGTGTGTGTGTGTGTGTGTGTGTGTGTGTGTGTGTGTGTGTGTGTGTGTGTGTGTGTGTGTGTGTGTGTGTGTGTGTGTGTGTGTGTGTGTGTGTGTGTGTGTGTGTGTGTGTGTGTGTGTGTGTACTACACACGCCTAGTATTTTCGACAACTTATTGTTTCTATGATGACATGCCCAGATTAGGGATGCTATAGGGGGTTTCTTGTCATTAAGAAGTTCTCTCTCCTCTCTCCTCAGGAACCTGTGCCAGAACTCCAACCTCAACGTTCCCTCCGGCCACCAGAACCTCCACATCAAATCTGAGCCGGCGTCCCCTCCCAGGGACCGCAGCGGCATGGCCAGCAGCATGCTGGGAGCTGGAACCACAGTGGGCTACCCGACCGGTCGGGGACCGGCGGAGGCGGGGCGTTCGCCGGGCGACAGCGCGTCCAGCTGTGGCAGCTCCTACGACGGCAACGAGGACCGGGAGGAGCATCACCGGGTGAATGACAACCTCCTACTGCAGCCTCTGTCCAACCAGGAGGAGCAGCACAGTCCCTCAGTGAAACGCATGCGTCTGTCAGAGGGCTGGGCCACATAATGAGACCCTGGCCCAGTAGGCCTACTGTATGCACAGTAAAATCCTTAGGGGGCTGTGTCCACAAGGGAGCGCCTTTTGAGTTGGCAGTGCCAGTCTTCCATGTATTTCTATGGCAAAGACAATCTGCCATTGTATTTCTATGGTAAAGACGCGCTGGTGCGCTCCTCTTCCCAGCGCCCGACCATCGCGCTTCGACGCTCCCGACGCCCGGAGTTTTTTTGGTGCAGCGCCCTGGGCGCTTCAAGCTGGTATAACACTTGGGGTGCTATATAAAGAACGAGGCGTCTCTTTAGAATATCAACGTTTTACTGTCTTCGTTCAACGTGTACAGAACCGGCAAAATCTGCACAACTACAAACCTTTTTTCTTCTCTCCACTCTATCCCTCTCTCTTGTCCTCCCGCTCTCCCCCTAGCGCTAGACAGAGGAACTTTTCAGTTTTACACTGGAAACAGTTCACCTTTTGGAAAGGAGGGCCGGTCGTTTGGTCCTCCTGATTGTATATGTAAAACCCCGATAATTTACAATCCGACGTTGAATCGTTACCACAACCACGAGAAGTCCATGTTTACGTTGTTTCTGCTAAGTTATTTGTACTAGTAACGCAGGTGACAGGACGTTTGAGCAGTGAGCACCTCAATGGTTGATAGGTTGGAACAGCGCGGGCATCACACTGTGTGTGAGCGCTATGGACATGATATCCAAAGCTGTGTGTGAGCGCTATGGACATGATATCCACACTGTGTATGAGAATTGTGGACATGATATCCAAAGCGCTCTTCAGCTCAAAAGACGTTTACCAATGGAACCAAATGGACCCCATTGGTACACTCTTCAGCGCTAAAGCTGCAATCCAGAACTTATGAATACAACATTATTTTAACCATCTGTAAATGATAAATGGTGCATTTATATGCAGAGGTGCCTTTATCCAAAGAGCTTTACAATTTTCATTAATACATTCACCCATTCACACACTGACAGCAGAGGAAACCGTGCAAGGCACCAACCAGCTCATGGGGAGCAGTTAGGGGTCCGGTGTCTTGCTCAAGGGCACTTCTTCGACACTAACACAGGGGGAATCGGGGAACCGAACCGGGAACTTTCCCATTCCCAAGAGGCCGATCTACTTCCTGAGCCACTAACGCCCCCGTATGGTAGAGTAGGTGTATACAATATAACTAGCACACGGTGGTCTCCCCCCTCCTCCATTGAGACATTTAGACCCTGGTGTTTGGTAGGAGGACACCTACCGGTTGACAAGTACTGCCGGAATATTTCCCCTAGGCAAGACTCTTTAATGGGAGCAGCATTAATTACGTATGATTTCAGGAGATGTCAGTTTATGTCCAAGACACATCTGTGATATTGTGACATATCAACTTAACAATCACATGCTCATTCTCCGTTATGTTATTTATTCAAACCACCTTTTAAAGCATGACAGAGACGCTAGCGTCCCGTGCCTTCTTGCGCCTGAGCTCCAAAATGGATATTGACGACTGTTACTGCTGTCTGTTGAGCAGAGACACATTTAGAAAGCGAGGAGGCTATGGGTTCATGACCATTCTTACTTATTCTTATTGAGCAATATGAGCAATTTAGTGTAGGCCACTTATTGAAATGTAAATGCATCTCTTTTTCTCACCCTTTCTCTCCATCCCTCCATCCCTCCCTCTCTCCTCACCGCTCGTCTCCGTACAAATAAAACTCATCCGATACAATAGGTTATATGAATAATCTGGACCAGGTCATTTTTTTTCCAATGCTGAGTCTCTCAGAAATGTAATCTTCCATGTTGAACATAAGTGTTGCGTTGAATTTGGATGAGTTTTCATTGCGAGCAGCCTAGAGTGTGCGCATTGTGAATCCACTGTACGCGTGCGTTTTAATCCAAAATAATGCACTCTCATAATAGTAAGGAAATATCTGCGCTGTCACAGCAGTGGATTTAAGACCAGCTTAGGGCTGGTCTAAAGCGTATTTAATCATTTTATGACTTTTATCATTGTGCCTAAGATTAAGATGCACAAAGGACATTTTGGTAATTAAACAACGTGGGGCACTGAGAATGACTTCTGCGTTGGTTGGAAACTTGCGATGACTCCTAACGTTCCGGTTTTTGCACTGCTTCGCGCTGGCTGCAAGATAGCTGTGCCCTAAGGATTTTACTGTGTCAAACCATAGTTGGGACAGGGTTGGTTTTGGGAGTTTCCTTACTGTGTTGTTATGATCATATTCTTCTTGTGCTGAGTGGGAGTGCTACTGTATACGTATAATGGTGACTTGTATTTGAATTGGAGTAAAAAACAGTGTGAGTCTCTAATGATATATTTTTGTTAGTCGGTATTTTAGACTACATTGACATCAGGATGTCATTATACTGGATTTGGTTGGAGCTGGGAAGGATATATATGATGCTTGTTTTTTTGTGTGTGTGCAAGGGCTATAAGTACAATAAAGTTAAATGCACATTAGTATACGTGTGCACGTATATACAATAACAAACCTAAAAGAAAATAAGTAATCCTGGTACTATGTAAGATTGAGCTACAGTATAGCTTAGTAGAACAGGTAAATAACTCAAGTAGACAGCCTGCAATTCTGATCGACTTGTACAATGGGTGAAAGGTTGGTTCACCCTTAAGCCTGACTTATACTTGGTCGTATACGACTGAGTTATAAATTAGACATTGCATGTCATGTTGCAGGTTCAACATATCTGTGTAAAAAAAAATGCATTATGGATGGACGGGGTTCTGGGGCAAAATGTAAGACAAAGAGAGAGTAAGAGAACGAGTATACAAGAGAGTCGAGACAATAGTACAGAAGATGAAAGATGAAAGAAAGAGTGAAAGAGAAAGTACTGGTGAGGGATGAGGAAATGAAAGCCATTCGCAGCAGGTTGCACTGAAAAGTAGCAAAAAGGACAAATCAAAGAGTTCACTTGATGTGAATCACTTCTTAGAGCTTATGTTAGCAAATTTATGAAGGTGTCGGCAATCAGATAATTATACGATGTTTGAAATGTTTGACTTTATTTTCATATGACAAAAAAAATAAGTATTTGTGGCTTTATTATATAGAATAAGCCAGTGTATGTGGATATAACTTTGCAAGTCATCGGCAGAGTTTGGATCAAGAACAATATATACTGACAGACAGGACAATGATGCATTTTGTTTTGTTTTGTTTATAATGTAATTTTTTGAAACCTTATCTCTAATAGTTGAACCAATTTGATGAATATTTTAAGAAATATCTGTGAGATAAGAATGTGTTTATTTCTATTTAATTAATTTAGGCAATTATCAAAGGCAGACAAGCAAGTGCAGGTGCACGTCATTTTCTATTAAATGTACGTATTATGTTTAGTCAGATTTAATGTATGTAAACTAATTTAAGCTACAAAAGTTCCCCAAAAGCAACCATGTGCCTACAGATATCAGCATTCTCTCGAGTCTGATTTATACTTCGTTGTACGACGGTGTCACACGCTGAAAATGTCCGATCTACAAGCTCACAAATGTAATGCATCACGATGCATTGTGAGCTTGTAGATCTGCTATTTTTAGTTAATGCAAATTGAATTGTTGTAGGCCGAGATTTGATGTAATGTAATTGTGACATTTTTCTGTATTAACTTTGTGATGATTATTAAAGTGGTATACAATGTTTCTTCATGTGTCAAAGGGCATTATGAACGTCTGCGCATCAGCATAACTACATCAGTGGTCCGCGGACCCCCAGGGGTCCTTGAGGGGGTTCCAGGGGGTCCTGCATCAATTCTTTTTGATATAGCATCAAAATCAGTTTTAAGCACTTTAATCGTATACTGTAAATAAGATATTTGAAAATAGTATCTACAAGCTCCACAATGTCTCGTTTTGAGCTTGTAGATTGGCTATTTAAAAAACGGAATCTTGAACATAAAAAAAAAATCACACCTGTGTGAAGGTAGCGGCGCCTGTGATACATTTTGTCATCAATATGTGTTTATAATGTGTTTATAGCCATGTTCTGACCAATCAGAACGTTTATATAGAGATCTAATTCTATATTCATGACATCATAGTGATGTCATGAATAGTAACATAGTGATGTCATGAATAGTGACCAATCCCAACGTTGATGGACCTGACCAATCAGAACGTTGGCGAGCCTGACCAATCAGAACGTTGACGGACCTGACCAATCAGAACGTTGGCGAGCCTGACCAATCAGAACGTTGACGGACCTGACCAATCAGAACGTTGACGCAAAAGCCAGGTATAGAGGGCTACTATCCGCTCTATACCTAAAGGTATAGAGCGGCTAGCGCCGCTAAAAACACACACACAAATCTTGTATAGGGGGTCCCTGGCAGAAGATCTTTTCAGATTGGGGTCCGTGGCCAAACACATATTAATCTGGCGGGGGTCGTTGACATGAAAAGGTTTAAGAACCACTGGTGTACATAACAGAACTATTCATTATTTACATGTACATATATATACCTATTTATTACGAACATCTACACATCATCATAGCTATTCAGTGTTTAGTACAGTGGTCCTCAAACTGTGAGTCTAGACCCCCAGGGGGCAGGTCCCCAGATGATTTTGGGGCGGGTCCCCAGATGATTAGCTTAATGTGCAACATTGTTTTCTCACTCAACAGTAAACAAACCAACATACAGTATAAGTCCATACAGGGAACAGATATGTGCACATTTCTAAAGTGACAATTTAAAGACTTCTAAGACCTTTTTAATATCTCTAAAATGGAAGAAGAAAAAAGACCTTTAATGCATCAAAAGTAATCAACAGACTGTACTGTAAAAAACATGATATTGACCATGATATTGACATGATATTGACATGATGTTGACCATACTGACCATGATATTGACATGATACTGACATTCTTGATATTACAAAATATATTTAAAAACTGTGGATAAAATAAGACCAAACTACAAGGTTAAAGCTGCAAATAAAAAAATAAAATAAAAAATAAAAATAAGAACATTTTCTCTCCTTTCCCGGATTTGAACCCGGTTTCCTGCGCAAGTGCTGCAATTCAGGGGATAAATTACATATTTATATTGTATTAACATACTCTACCACACAGATTTAATACAATTAGATTGTATTCGTAAAACAAAAGTTACATAGTATTTCGTTGTCACTTGCATTTTCCATGCCAGCGTGCTGCGTGGCACTAGCAATAAGGTCAAGCGTTTATAAACAGAAGGTTCTAGGTTCAAAACTCAATAAACAACTAAAACAACTATGAAATCAAACTGGTGTGATAGAAAAAAAATGGTTCAGATGCCTCAATAAAAACAAACAGCCATTCAAACTGAAGACAGGGGGGCCTCAACTAGATAAAACAACTGTCGGATGAAATTCTGCGACACAAAAATAAAATGCTTTAAAAATGTGATTTATTCAAATCCACCTTTTCTAATATCGTCCCTCTGCATGTAAACTCCAGATCTGTATCTAAATGCTAACTAAAGTTATGCACGCTTCTGTGGTGTGGGGGTTCTTGCTTCAAAAAGTTTGTACCTGGCTTTAATCTTCTTGAGAGCATGTGTTATGACCCTATAGGGTCATATATGTATTTTCCTGTGTGTTGCCTGTGTGTGTAGGTATGTTTCCCTCATATTGGTGTGTGTGTGTGTGTGTGTGTGTGTGTGTGTGTGTGTGCGTGCGTGCGTGCGCGCGTGCGTGTGTGTGTGTGTGTGTGAGAGTGTGTTTGTGAGTGTGATTGAGTAACTGAGTACCAGCTGGTGTGAATGGTGAATGAGTGGTGGCTGAGTGTGACTGGCTGATTAGTAGGTGGAGCCTGCTGATGATTGGCTCATGTGACCAGGCTGGGGACTATAAGTATGGCTGTCCTATAAGCTTCGGTTATTTTCCTCCTAACCAAGTTCCGAACACCAGTAGTTTATTTCGTTCCTCACCAGTCACCGAAACAAAGCCGTCGAACATAAAAGGCTTGAAACGAGGGTCCACCTCCACCTCCGACTCAGCTTGGATGTGATGCAAAGAAACAGACTCAATCAACCCAATGCCTGTGGGAAAATTGCTATTAGGCTGCCCCCTTTTTCTCGTAGCAATCAAATGGCCTGGCTCTCAGCAATAATAACAGTCGTGGTTCTCGGTTGCTGGTGTCATGGTTTTACGCGCCACCTCGGGAGACCTTCTTTCTGGTGTCGCAGTAAAACCATAACATGTTGGGGCAGAGAACACACTTTTATGAGTTAAAATACACTCATCAGCCATGACTGCACCTTTGGTTAATGATAATACCTTTTGCACATTAATATACGCCACAATTCGTTCGGGCAGGCATTTCTTAAATTCTTCAAGCAGAATTAATTCCCGCATCTCAGTCATAGTATTGATTTTAGAAGCCTGGCACCACTTATCATATAATGTGCTTTTCTCGCACGCAAAGTCCACATAACTCTGGTTATGTAAGTTGTGTCTCAGGCACCCCTAGACTGGGGCATAACAGCATACAAGACAAGTGATAAATTATGAACCATGATGGCACAGTACCCAACTCAAAGCATAGAATCTGCAGAAGTAGTGTAGTGGTTCAAATCCACCTTTTGCAAGAGCCTGCAAGTAAACTCCACTCTGTATCTAAATGCTAAATTGTACTTGGCTCAAATTTTTCAGTGAACGCAAGACAATGTTTAAAGTATAGAACGTTGTGGTACAGTAGTAAGATATTGATATTTGCAACATAGAGTCTGCAGTAATAGATAGTTAAAATCCATCATTGACTACCTGGCTCTAATCTTTCACTGAAAAGCACATTGAATTCTTGGTGAAATCCTTCTTTCCAGCGTGGCTTAAGATTTATCTGTTTATAAACCGAAGTTTATTGTTTATTTAACAGCATTTGGGTTTGAACGAACCGTTGAACGCGCGTCTCCATCTGGATTCCAGGCTACACCTGGCCCTCATCTCGAAAGAACTCTTTTACAGGTGGCATCAGAGATGTTGAAGGAGTTTACACAACATCAGTGTGACAACAAACTTGTTTTTATTGAACTGCAAATACTAGCAGAGTTCTGATACACCTTGATCACATTCAAAGATCATTCTGAAAAGACTTATCTTATTTTATTAAACTGAAGCACAGTTTCTTTACATCTAACATAAAAAGGTACTGGATTTAAAGATGTATTTACTTAACATAAACATTCAATTGAAAGTAGAAGAAACACTAGAATGATCAAAAACATGACATTCGTTTAAGATGAAAGTAGCTTCCAGACAGCAAATCACACTGTACAAACATAAGTTTAATTATCTAAAAGAAAATAGCAAACAAAAAAATATAATTATTTTAAAAACAAAGATTTCATGAAAATAGGTTGATAAAGCACAAGTTTACATTAAAATCAAATTGAAAATATACAAAGAAAATAGTTAAAGGCAATGCAACAGATAATTTAAAGCAGCACTATGTAACTTTTTAACAACTATATAGCATATTATGTCCCACAAAATTACAAAGTTACATGTTTAAGCAATAACAATCATCCTTCCATAAATATATAGACTCAGGGGGGGTCCCTGCTAGGGGCTTGACTGTATTACTAGGTATAGGGGGAAACGAGTTTCATCCTGGCATTTGCCAAGGCACCAAGGCAGAACTGCCAGTAAAAGAAATTGGCCAATCACAGCGCTATATCAATGTTATTTGTGTCCAAAGTGGCCACTGATACCCCAAACTACATAGTGCTGCTTTAAAACTCTGGACATTCAACTGATGTGGAAAAGAAAAACCAAAAAACTATGCTGCTTGACCACACCACTCCACAAATAGCCTACAGGGACATCACAAATATACATTTAATTTCATATTTAACAATAGAAACGTGTCCACAGTATTGCAAATATAGGTTTTGAATATAGGCATTTACAATGTACATTTATGGCCAATATTGTACCATGTACAGTCAATACTGTACAGTAAGTACAACTAGCAATTTCATCTATTTACTTAAATGTTAAACGGGTGGGCACAATAAGCTAAAGCTTCAGCCTACACCGTTTTGGTCTGTTTCACTGATTCATATCAAATGAAGGCATTGTATTAAATTGCTATTAATGACCAATGGCCTTTTTGTTTTTACTTTTCTCATTTTAAGTCATTTGCATATCATATCATTATATATAAAAATAACTAGACAACAATATCTAGTTGTCTAGATATTGTGTAGTATGTACATAACTGACGTTGTGTGGCTCATCTGTTGCCTTACCTTTAAAACTACAGTTGTCATCAAAGTGAATAATCATATCTAAAATACACGTTATACACGTTATAGTACAAGTTATTGTGCTAGAATGAGGCAACTGTAAAATAAGGTGTTCTGCATACATGTTCTGTGTGTACGCACACGTGCGAGCTTGTGTGTGTGTGTGTGTGTGTGTGTGTGTGTGTGCGTGCGTGCGTGCGTGCGTGCGTGCGTGCGTGCGTGCGTGCGTGCGTGCGTGCGTGCGTGCGTACGTACGTACTGTACGTACTGTGGCGGTCCGCCCCCTGATTTTATTTTCACGTCACGTTCATTCACTAGTTCCACTCCCCATTTTCAAAACTGGTCAACCTATCACCTCCCTTCTGTCTCCGCACGCTCTCCACCCCGCTCCCTTTGAAGTGCAAACCCGGAACTCACCTCGCTGGCTCCGTCACTGTCTGTCTGTGTTTGTTTGTGTAGCGTCTGTGTCTCACAACTGAAGAGGCTGCGTCCATTCGGCTTTGTGTTGGCCTATGCTAAAGTGTTTTTTAGCGTCCGTGCGTCGCGAGTACAGTCCGCGTCGGGAGGACCTCCGTTGGATCCGCGAAAACGAAACCAACAACAAACGAGACAAACAAACAAAGCGGACGTCGGCGAGGCGACAACAACCGCGGATCAGGACCGGCCATTAATCCGGGATTCCACGCCACGGTACCAAAGGTAAAGGGGAGCCTGGTTGCTGGAGCTAAAGTGTTCTTTGGTGCATATAGACCAATTATTTGTTTACTAACATTGAGACTGGACGCACAGGTGATTGTTTCACGCAATCAATTCCCAACCTGTTGTTTTGGGGTGCGCTGGTTTCAGCACACCCCAACCCCCTCTTGTGTGTTGGCTAGTGAGGTGCGTGAATTGAATTGAATTGCGTCCTAGCAAGACCTGATAGAATGGGTTTCATTGCGCGCATACGGGTTCTTATCAGTGTGACGTCGTCTGTTAAGGGGTCTATTAACAGGCGGAGCGCGGAGGTCGGGAGGAGTTTGGAAGGGGGTTATTTTTGTTTATTTTGGGCGTGAAACTGTTTTCTAAGCAGCATTTATTTTTGGATTAACTGAGCTATTAACTGTGGGTATTTTTGTGCGTGGAAGTGGAACTGAACTGAACTGAGTTGAATAAAATCCTACAAGGTACTTTTTGAGTTTAAACAAGGACTGCACTGTGTGTTATTTTCTTTAATGTGAATGGTATTGAAATTGAGTGTTGAATTGGGTCTTTTCCTCTTTGTGACGTTGTGGTGTGTAATGTAAGGGTTCATGTTGTACATGCAGGTTGCCTGACTGATATAATATGTATCCTTGTGGTTGGTTCGCTGTAAGGTATTCACTCTAAACAATTTGTCGGTTGAAAAGCCGGCTGGCAACCCAAGCAAATGTGAATCTAAAGAGTAAACCGCTACAGTACGTACGTGCGTGCGTGTGTGTGTGTGTGTGCGTGAGTGAGTTTGTACATGGCTATTGCATTTGTATGGTTATACACATTTAAATGTTACGCTGCATTTACTGGTGAAGATCCATGTGACTTTATCCACGTGTGTTGGGTTGTCCTAACGTCTCTACCCCTAAGGAAGGAGCTGAAACAAAGAAAATAGATACAGCAAACATTTTAAACAGGATACTCTGTCATTGAACCTGCAGTATAATATGTAGTCAGGCATTTTATCTACTGCTTTTCCTTAACTGTGGAATATAAAACGGCGTATTCACCTCTCATTCACTTGTCAGAGTTTTGTCATTCATTAAGTTTAATTTTCATTCCATCTCAACAGATCACAAGATATCTCTGTTCATTGGAAATTCCCTCAACAATCACTTGGCCTCAAAATATAATTAATTCTGGACTCTGATGTTATTAATCAGTGTTGTCATTTTTGTACAAACTATATGAGAATACTTAAAGATCAGTCCACTGAAAATCTGGTTTTAAAGAGTTTTGTTCAATGTGAAGTCATCCAAAATATTATAACTGCTATGGCTGTGAAAATATGATGAATTCACTTTAAATCTCCTCCTGGTTGTAGAAATTTGTAAAAAGTCAGATAACCAGCTTCTGGTAATAATTTATGTAATTTAATGTCATCAGATTTGATTGAATCAATGAATTGTCATCATGTCAGCTGCAGTGTTGATCAGTTGGTGAGGTAGTTACAACAGAAAGATGCCTCTCTAATATATAATTTTGAGTTGATGCTGTAACTCCAATGGATATCATTCTGTTCTCCAAAGGTGAACTTACTTGTAAGCAGTGGGAAACACAATTAAAGGGAGGGGGAGAGGGGAAGAGATTTTTTTATATTAAAAACCATCTTCACCCACATTATAATGGCATGTGTTGACACTGTGTTGTTTGATGTTATCTTAAACATTCACCAAACTATAATGAATCAATGTTTTAACAGACATATGATAAGATAAGATAACCTTTATAAATACCTGATTGTTGTTGGTGGACACAACAACAGCAGCAGTAGTTCCAGGTACTGAGAAAATAAGAGCAGCATGTCATAAAAATATCAATGAAACCAGTATGGACAGGTACTGATGATGTGCATACAGTGCAGTGTAAAACAGAGTCTCAGGTATAGAACGAATAAAGCACAAGTTTATACAGACCTGTAGGAAGTGATCGGATCAATGATGTATACTGATGACAAAAATTATGCCATCATTATACGTCATTGATTCCTTCCTTTCTTAACAACATTGTAAGGCTGGGGATCAAAATAAAAACTGTTCTAATTCTTTCACGAGAAAGGCTTGTGAAAGAGGTGGTGACAGTGTCACAGAGTAAACTAACTGTCCTGTGAACAAGAAGTTACTGTGCTCAGCAGGGGGGAGCTAAAACCTTTCTAACAAATCAAGTGATATACATCTGAACCTGTAACAATGATACACCTAATGTTAATATTCTACAATAACATGTGTGGAAGATGGAGGAAAATGTGATTAAAATAATTTAGTTGGATATTTAAAAAGTAGATACTGTAGCCTACCATTTCCATAGTCGTCAGAGTGGTTGATTACGCCATAGATACTTGTGTTGCCTAAAGGTAAACAAATAAGCATTAATGAGATATTTATTTTGTTATTTCACACATGGTTTTAATTTAGTTAATTATTCTGCTAATTAGGACAAATTAGCAAAAGATCTAACTGGCAGACTGTAATGCACATCTAATTCTAACACACAGAGAAAAAAAAGCGAAGAAAAAAGCTTTTAGCAACTGACCTTCATCGGGTAACAAGTGAGGTGAAGGTCAGTTGACCGAAAGTTTGTTCTTTATTAAATAAACTTTTGTAAGTGAAGACAGTGTGTATAACCACCACTTCTTTTCTCTACGTTAGATGTTCTCAGCTACGCACCTGTAGGTGCATAGGAGGTGTGTGTGCAAAACAACTTTATCTGCTAAATTTGAAATTCTACATGAATTTAGATTCGAAACAGCTATCCTTGTCAGAATAACTTGTCAGAAGTGTCCTTAACCGGCACTCGTGTGGCTCAGGGGTAAAGTTTGAATCAGTCGTGGTGCATCTGATTTGCACGAGTGTCTACTGGTTCAAATACTGACCGTGCTGCAGTGGACAGTACGTATCATCATGTGCCACACTTTGATTGGTCCTGTGGTATGCAGCTGAGCCCTGATTAGCTCCCTGAGACTGATTGTGTCTGTAATTAAAAGATATTGAGTAGAAATGAAGTAAACAAGATGGAATGTATTGCTGTTTATTTGTTTATTTATACAGATCCCCATTAGCTGACTCCTTAACATCAGCTAGTCTCCTGGGGTCCAAGACATTAATATATATTAACAACAAAATAAAATATCACAGTTTATCACAAAGAAATACTAAATACAACAACAACAAAAATCCTTTTTATGTTATTGTATGTTTTGAGTGTACAGTATATGAAGTCGAAGTTTCCTTTTAAAACGGGCTTTTTCTTTGGTGTTACGAATGTCACTTGGAAGATTATTCCATAGTGCAATTGACCTACAGTATAAAATGCAGCTCTCTTCATGGAATTGGACTTCGGTAGAGGTAAAGTTATCTGTCCACCTCTAGCCCCACAAGTGGAATATGTGTGGATATTTGAGCAGTAAGTTATATTATTATTACAAAACATTGGAGTCTGGGTGTTAATGACTCTATGAAAATATGTAAGTAAACTAGCAGATAGTCTTTCTTTGACACTTGGCCAAGTAAGACTTTCATGCATGTCTTTCACAAGTGTCATGTTGATGAATATTAGGCAGAGATCAGTACTGTACTTACCTGACACTACATTGATCTGTAAATGAAAAAAAAAGTTGTACATAAGTTGAATGCATAAATCTTTGAACCTTTAAATTGCTATGCTATGATACTATTTTATGCAGCGTTGCTCAGTGATTGTAATCTAGATGTAATCCATTTAATGTGTTATGTTGCAGTGACACCTTTAGATGTTCTGTATCGACACAGCAGGACCAGAAGGATGGTCAGTAGAATCACAACAAGAAGTCCCACAATCAGACCCACGACAAGTGGAGAAATTAGTTCTCCAGTCACTGCTAGCAAAGAGAGGTTATTATAGACAGATTTCTTATTTACAAACATAACGTGGGTGTGTGCAAAACCGCTTTGACTGACACACACTACAGCTGTGTGTGATTAGAGTCAGGTACAGTATAGCAGCGAGCTGCAGTGCATGATCACATGACCTCAAGTACAAGTCCATCACAAACTAAAGAAAGATGTGATCCAGATATGCTGTAAAGCAGAGTTTCTCAAACCTCCGGTCAGGACCCATTATTGGGATGATTTCTTTTACAATTATTATTTAAAAAAAATGTAAAAAAGGAAATTATAGATTTTTCTTTAGATTTATTTTAGAATTATAGACTATAGATGTTCACTACTTCTTAAAATTATATTTTTATGTTGATTTTTTACATTGAGGTACCCTTTCCATCTCTAATTGTAACATAGCACTATCTTTTAAGTATACTCACGTCTCACTGCCATCCAGCTCTGTGGTGACTCTCCTCCAGAATAGTTACACTTGTAGAAGCCCTCATCAGACTTAGATACAGCAGGTATGATCATCTCTCCATTGGTTTTAGCTTGGACCAGTTCTTCATTTCTATAAAAGTCCAGGTTGGAGAGTGACAAGTCTGTTTTGTGTTTGCAGTGAAGAGTCACGGAATCTCCCTCATTCACAGGGTGAACAGGACTCAACAGGATGACAGGACCATCTGTAAAACAGTTAACACGTTAAAAACAGTCCACGTGTTAGGATTCACACTGAGCAAATGTAAAAGCATGTTTTTGATGGAATGCTGCAGTATTATTAGGTAGTGAATGAAGTAACTGGACGCACCATGAACTGTGATGTTGACAGCATTGCTGTACTCTCCCAATCCAGACTCACACCAGTACACTCCGCTGTCACGTGTATATATGTTTCTGGTCCATGTAGATCCATTCATATAAAGTCTAGCCAGTTGAACAGTGAACCTCTTCATGTTCCATTCAGTAGAGTTTCCCTCACAGCTCAGTGAGACAGACTCACCGATGAAGTGCTGAGTGCTGTTGGAACTCACGGTGAGAGAAGCTGAAGAATGAACATCTAAAACAGAACGCAGGACAAACACAGGCACATCAAAAGGACATTTGAATTCAGGAAAAAGAAAGAACATATATTAAACACCCAGAGTATCCTTTTTGTTAATAAAGCATTGAATGGTTTGGGGCCAAAATACATTTCTGATCTTGTGTTACTGCCTTATGCTACCTTATACTGACTCACTACTGCCTTTTGAAGCCTTGTTTTATAGAATAAAAGAGAGTAATGGACTTCATAATTCCTACTAACTCAAAGCATTTGAATGTTTCTGTACAGTTCGGCCTACATTTTGATGAAAGCAGTGATAACACACAAGACTGATTTGATATAATTTTTCAACGTTTTAAACTTTAGAATCTAAAGTTTAGATGGTTGCTGTAACAACTTCACCATTAGGACTAAATGGCCCATAATGCCAGTTGAGGAAGCTAAGTAATAGGACTGGATGTGTGTGCCAAGTTTTGTGTATTTTGTGCCCGGGCAGGCAGATTTCCTGTTTGGAAGAAGTTAGAAGAATCAGAATACAAAGGGGACCGGCAGCGTACAGTAGTAGCCCAGCCCCAAAAGGTTGAAAACAAGATCAGAGAATGTGAAAGAACTACAAATACAAAATGGGGGAACTGAGGAAGAGTGAATGATGAATGATGAATTATGAGTCATACTCACCACCAGACCACACAAACTGACGTTCACTGTACTCAGTGTAAAAAACTGGGTCTCCTCTCGCAGCTTTACACGCATATTGTCCTGTGCCTGTAGGAGCATGAATGATGTAGGAACCTTCTACAGTTCCATTGTCGCTACCAGGTAAGAGCTCTTGAGTGTAGGAGTTGTCTGGTGGTTTAGGAATGTCCCTGTACCAGTAGAAACTCAAGCCTGCATATGATTCTTCACAGTCACAGCTCAGAGTCACTGAGGCTCCAAGAGTCAACCATCGAGCAGACAAACTCAGAACAGGCTGTGTGTCTGTTGGGAAGCATATTTCTCTGAATTATTATTATATTTTATTTGACATGATATGTGTCTATAGAGAATATTGGCATTTCATGTATTGCTTGGAGGCTGCACAAAAGACAGTTTTCAAGGAGTGGGGACTATTCTATTCTATTCAAGTGTCACGATATTCCGTTAGAGACATTTTCTATATATAATGAGATATATTCTGACTTACATGACACAGACAGTTTAACAGCATCACTCCATCCTGTTGAAGAGTGCAGGCCATTTTTGGAACGGCCCCTACACCAGTAGTCTCCTCTGTGAGACCAATTGACACGGTTGATCCTGAATTCAGCCTGGTTCTCTGGTTTCCTTGAAGAGCTTGTCTTCCATTGATAAATCCAGTCCGTGTCTCCTCTCTCCTGTATCTCACACTTGAGAGTGATTTTCTCTCCCCAGAATAACTGAGAGCAACTGGGCTGCAGGATCACAACAGACCTGGCCACTGTTTACATTAAGAAACACAAATTAGCATGCAACATGACTGCATATAGATCTGCCTGTCAAAGCCATTTAAATTACTCACGGCCAATTGTGTTCATGGATATTGAATCACTGTATGCTGTGTAGTAAACTGGTTCTCCTCTCCCTCCTCTGCACCGGTAGATTCCATCTTCTGACACTCTGATTGGTCCATCAGAGTATTGTTTACCATCTTGCATGATCAGTGAGTCTGTGTAGTTTTGGTACCAGTAGAATTTCCATCCAGTTGAGCCCTCAACAGAGCAGGTCACTGTAACACTGCCCCCTACTGGTATGTCTGTTTGGTCAGCTTTCAGTGTGGCCTTTGGTGGAGCTGTTGTTCACATAAAAAGGAAACACTTTAAACTAGAACAGACAGTACCTGGATAAACCATGGGTTACACTGAGTTTAATAGCCTTTTAGAGGAATGTTTCTCTAAAAGCATACATTCTTTCTGTAACAGTAGGAATACAGATGACGAGGTTACTTTCTTTGACAATTGTGCTAATACAAAAGGAATAGCTTCTGATGAAGACCAAAGCACATCAGTCTTGAGGTCCTTACACACAGCGCGACATGTGCCCAAAAATATACTTGTGTTCATGTCATGAGCGGATAAAGCAACGTTTTTGTCTAATGTATTATTGTTTTTCTTGTTTTGTTTTGTTTTGTTTTTTCAAAATGAGGTAGATTTTTCACCTCAAGCGTTAACCTGATGCAAAATATCTGCGGACACGCTTTGGGATTGTTTATTCATCATGCTGCTGGTGCATAAAGATATTAGACTGGACTGTATTTAAAAGTATAAATACACAAAGTAGAATTAATAATAATAATAATAGATTTTATTTATAATGCACTTTACATTTGTAAACATCTCAAAGTGCTACAGTAGGCGCATAAAAAATAGAGCATTTGAATGGAATTAATAATAAATGAGATATATTCTGACTGATTGATTGATTGATGCACTGTATTTAGTAAGACATGAGAACAACAGTACATGGAAGAACAAATTCACAATACAAGGTCTACTAAACAGGAAGACTCATTAAGCACTGAGCTTGTTTAAGATGAGATCCCCATGCACACAAATCATGATGACTTACATGACACAATCAATTTAACAGCATCACTCCATCCTGTTGAAGACTGCAGGCCATTTTTGGGACGGCCCTTACACCAGTAGTCTCCACTGTGAGACACAGAGACACTGTCGATCCTGAATTCAGCCTGGTTCTCTGGTTTGTTTGAAGAAGAGCTGGTTGTGTGCCATTCGTAAATCCAGTCCGTGCCTCCTCTCTCCTGTATCTTACACTTGAGAGTAATGTTCTCTCTACTGAATAACTGAGACCAGTTGGGCTGCAGGATCACAACAGACCTGCCCACTGTTTACATTAAGAACATTTACAAATTAGTAATTACCATGCAAAATTACTGCATATGTGTTTGTATAGACATGTACAGCAATGATTCTAAACAGAATAAAACAAGACATACAGTAAGAGTCTAATAACAGCCTGGTTTCCAATCTTTAGCTGTCAATAGCAACTTATTAGTTGTGCAAGTCTTGATCAAAGTTGCATAAATCACAGTGTGGTGTTAAAGGTGGTTAAAACAAAAAGGATTGTGTTAAAAGTTGCCCTATATTCTGATAATAATCAAAAATAATAAAGAGTGTTTGGTCAGTAATGGGTCTCCACGTCTCTCCAACACAAAAAAATATGTTTTTAGGTGGGTCACCAATTTCATCCAATCAGGAGAGAGAACCATTTTATCAGCATACATTTATAGTGTTCCAGTTCCAATTGTGTCTACTGCTCATTTCCCTGTCATTACTTCCAATTTCACTTGTTTATGCTGTATCCTGTATGAGTTCTCTCTCCTGTCACATTTGAGGACCACATCATAAACATGGACCTCTATGGAGGCCTCCCACAGGTCACGGACAAGGTCACGGAGACTGGGCACTGTGTCGGGCACCCAGACCTGAACTAGCAGTGCATTACTTTCATTTTTCAATGAAACAACATTACTGTTCATTTTCAGCATGTACTGTATAAATGATTATGAATACACATAGACCAACCATATTCTAGATGACCTTTAACCAAGCCCAACAATTCTAATTGTGCAATACATTTTTAGCTAACAGTATTTTATTTTTTATTTGTTTAAATAACAAAGCAAATACAATTACCAACTCTGTCCATGGTGACTGCGTTACTGTATTCAGTGTAGTAGATTGGTTGTCCTCTCCCGCCTCTGCACCAGTAGATTCCACCTTCTGACACTCTGATTGGTCCATCAGATGTTTGAACACGTTGCTCGATCAGTGACTGTGTGCTACGTTGGAGTTGGTAGTAGTATTTCCATCCAGATGAGCCCTCCACAGAGCAGTTCAGTGTGACACTGCCCCTTACTGGTATGACTGTTTGGTCAGCTTCCAGTGTGGCCTTTGGTTTATCTGTTGTTCACATAAAGAGGAAAAACTTTAAACCGCAAGATAACACTGAGTTTAAATGTGATGTGAGTGATACATCTTTTGTTAAAATAAGTGTTAAATAGCTCTATATTAATAATAATAATAATAATAATAATAATAATAATAATACAAATAATAATAATAAAGCTTTATTTATCTATGGCACCTTTCGAAACACAGTTACAAAGTGCTTCACAGAGAAAAAGATAGAGAAAAAAACATTCAAAACAAAAAGACATTACGCAGCAATGCAGTAGGACACAATGGGTAAAAAACATTTAGTGAATAAAAGCAACTTTATAAAAGGGAGTTTTCAGGAGGGATTCGAGCCGGGCACAGACTCTGCGAGCCTGATCTCTAGAGAGAAGGCATTCCAGAGAGTCAGAGCTCTGAAAGCGGTGGTCCGATCACCTTTTGTTTTTTCTGGGAAAATTGGATGTCGAGGAGAGCTTTGTGTGAGGACCTCAAATTGCGCTTTGGTTCATATGGCTCGAGTAGGTCGGAGATATAAGATGGGGCCAAACCAGAGATGGCCTTAAAGGTAATTATTAACATTTTAAAATCAATTCTGAAAATGATTGGGAGCCAATGTAGGGATGCCAGAATTGGTGAAATTATATGATCGTACTTTTTTGAGCCTGTCAGGACCCGGGCTGCAGCATTCTGAACCAGCTGTAACCGTTGAATCGACTTATTGGAGAGACGGGACTACAGGGAGTTACAATAACTAGTCAAGGCGTGAATAAATGAATGTGTGAATTAATTTAGTTAAATCGGGGTTGGATAGGTAGGACTTGAAGGGCCATCTGTCCGCCGTCTGTTTGTCAGTCAGTGTGTCTGTGAGCAGCTAATCTCTGGCGTGAAAGTTTGCACATACACTGCACAAGATGTATGTGTCTGATTTTTCAGATTCCATTCCAATTGGTTATATGACTGGCTTTCAAAGTTTCAAAAGTTCGATTCTGATTGGCTATACGATTACCTTTCAAGGTTTGCGGGAGAGGCCCATTTTGCACAAAATGCCACCAATCATGAACGCAATGTCCCATCTGATCTGCTCCAAATCTAAATCCCACATTTAGGGGCCTCCAAACACAGAGTCAAAAGCCATTGCACGTTGACCCATATGGCCGCCACGCATGCTCCCCATGGTTGACACAGCCCTGGGTAGGCAACCCGGCCTGGCGAGGATCTGCACCCAGAGGAGCGCAATCTTCTAGTGAATTGAATGAAAACACTCCAAACCCATACCTAAAGTTAACCATCTGTAACCAAGTGTAAGGATGTTTAGCCCTATTAGGGGTAGGGCTCTAAGGATGGCTAGGTATAGCTCTGTGGATTGTGCAGTTGCAAATAAGATATCTCAAACATGACCGTCTGGATTGTACGGCCATGGAATGTGATGTGCAACTTCATGCTCCCCAGAGGATGTCCCCAACTGACATGGTTATCCACATTTTTTCCTCTAGCACAGAATCTAGGCTATAGGGCTGTTAATGTGGCTTTTAGACTATTTCAATGGAAACAGTTGTGTGAAGAAAAAAAACCCAATAGAATTTCCATAAAGAGCATGCCATACCTTTAAAAGAAATAATGACGGTATTGCTGATTTTGGACTGTTGTTGGTCATGCTTGCGTCGACCTCTACACTTGTATTCACCACTGCTGTAGTTCTCAGAAGGCTGCATTACATATTCTTGTTCTTTGCTGTAAATCTTGATTTTGTTATTGTACTTCGACCATTCATATTCCCAGACAGAGTCACGTCCTTCCTGTATCGTACAATTCAGAACACGAGTCTCTCCAAAGAAAAGGTCAGGCCATGGGTGTATGCTGAGAACAGGCACAGGTTCTGTAGAAGTAACACACACACACAGTTAAGTTGAGTAATTCTTTATTGATCCTTGTGGGAAATATAATGTATATAATAACTCAGTGGTTCTCAACCTTTTCAGATGGCGTGACCCCCCAAAATAATCAAAGAGTTGAGGCATTACATTTAGTTTGACTCGTTTCCACAGATAAATATTGTGAAAATAGCAGATCTACAAGCTCACAACGCCTCGAGGCGTAATGGTCTTTTTTATTTTCTTTCTTTTTTTTTATTATAAAAAAGGCCTTAAAAGTCCTTAAATTCTGGGGGCCGCCCAAAAAAATCACATTGGGGACCCCCCTGGGGGTCCTGACTCACAGGTTATGAAACACTGTCAAATAACTCACCAGAGACAGTGATATAAACTGTGTTGCTGTATTGTGTGTAGTATGGCGGGTCTTTTCTCCCTCCCCGACACCAGTAGCTTCCACTCATTGAGACACTGGAGGGATGGAATCTGTAGGATGAGCTGTCTGACACCATCACTGGTTCAGAGTTTGTGTTGTCTCTGTACCAGTAGATCTTCCATGAAGCTGTACTGGCTTTCACAGTACAGGTGAGGGTCACAATCACATCGTTTGACGTCAGTACATCTGTTCTGTCTGATGTCAGCGTAGTCGTTGGTTTATCTGTTATTTAATGACATAGAAATAAAATAGAACTGTTTTATAACTAAAGGGGTTCACGCTCGCACGTGTGGCACACACGCACACGATGATGATGATAACTAATAGTAGTGAAAAGGTTTGATAAATAATGAGTGCCTAATAACAACCAACTAATCACAGCTAATGGATAGAAAATACATTGAGGGAAAAACTACTAAAACACTATGAAGTAGCCTACATTCTTTTTGGCTGCCATCAGGCTAATGAACAAGCACTGAATACACTGCCTGGACTATATGGCCACTTGCCTGTTGCTAAATGGACCTACAGTATGACAATGCTTTTTGCACTTGAGCCATGTATGCTGCTATATTGACCGTTGCACCTTCATGAACAGTAGTTTAGTTTTAGTATAGATTTTGTATTGTTTAGCTTAGTTTTTAACCGGATCACATCAAGGTGTTTTAACACTGAGTTTTTATGTGTAACTCTTGAAACTGTAGTTGCTGTGTTGGTTTTTAGCGCACAATCAATTTCACGTGCCTTTTACTTTGTGATTGGTATTGCTGATAATAAAGTTGAACCTTGAACCACTGAGGAAATGTCCTGAGAGGTCAACGGTCACATTGCTAGAAAATAAAACGATTCAGTGATGTCATGTTCATCATGTTTTATCTTGAGAAATTATTGTCAATAATGCATTTAGTATGTCCTGAAAAGATGTCCTGAGAGGTCATAGGTCACATCAACAAAAAAAAAATCATGTTTTATCATCAGTAAAAACACATTTAGGTCATTTTGAATGTAAGAACTCTCACCAGCCTTATTTACAACATACCCTTGCAATTCATGTGTGTGGAAAATGGAACATGTATTGGAAATGCTTTCTATTCTTTTCTGTGTATGTATATTAATAACGTAACATTGTCACAAAGAGCTTAATACAAAACTGACAGAAATAAATGTAGTAATTGAGAGGAAGTGCATGACAAGTGAATAAAGAGAATAGATAGAAAATCAATCTTCACCTTGACTGTGTCCGTAGGAGACGAAGTTACTCATCAGCACTGAAATATATTTGATGAGACAATATCAAAAAAGCAAGCTTCATTCTTTTACTGTATCCAAACTCAGCATCTTAACTTTAACAGAATGTTGTTTCTTTCACTGAAATGCATGGTTGAAATTGTTGTTCAATAGACCTATAGTAATAATAGTGATATACTGTGATGTACTCACAGAGTAGTTGAATAGACCTACTAGTTATATTAGTGATATACTCACAGAGGAGCATGCAGGGCCACATATGACCCATCCTCTCGTGGGATGAACACCTCTGAAATACCTTTCTACTATATTCACACTGAACTAATATAACGTACTGCTGCGTGAAACAGAGAACTAATATGAGGGGGAGCTTTCAAGCCACGATCTCAGCATATTTTTGTGGATTCAGATCTGATCTTCCTTCCTCTTGAGGTTTAGTTGAATATGTGAGTTGCTTCATTGCAGGTCTAAATAGATTTGGTCGTGTCGTGGTGGTTTAGATATAGAAATAAATATCTTGCATTAATCTTTCGTGACGAGACTCAGTGTCACTACATGGTCATTCACAAATTTAAAAAAAGATAGCACAAACTTGTCTTGTATGTCTCTCCATTTCTGCATTATGTACTTTTGACCTTGACATCTTTTAAACCAATAGTTCACCATGTGGTTGTATCTGAGCATTTAGGTTATTTGAAAATAGCCGATTTACAAGCTCATATTTTTATACATTTTATTTGAAAACTTGTGAAATGGGACATTCTGCATAATGAGTACTTTCTACTTTTGGTACTTTAAGTACATTTTCCTCTCCATCACAATAGTGTAGTTTGGTGTAGTTTTTTTGTGGCAATACTTTTATATTGCTACGTGATTCTACGTCTAACTAGATTAATAATGTATTATTAACGAAAATTTGTGAAATTTTTATATCCTTTTTGATGCTTTCTTCTTTTCTCTGGCCAACCTTTTTTTTGTATAGTTCATTGATTACTTTTGATAATAGTAATTATTCTTTTTTTCTTTTTAGAGGTATTAAAAGCAAGGGTCTTAAGTCCTTAAATTGTCACTTTAGAAATATGCAGATACCCTGTATACACAGACTGTGTGTTGGTTTGTTTACTGTTGAGTGAGAAAACAATGTTGCACATTAAGCTAATCATCTGGGGACCCCCCAAAATAAGTTGTGGAGCCCCCTGGGGGTCCCGACCCACAGTTTGAGAACCACTGCAATAGAGAGTAAATTCATTCAGTGAGAACTAGGCTGGCAGATTCTCACTGGCCACAAAACGGAACAAACAGCCTGGATGTCAAAACCACAGTATCTGACACTACATTTATTTTGAGCTTGCATGTGCAAAAAAAATTGTGACATTTTAATTTCCTTTTTGATGCTTAAAAAAACGTTTCTTTCTTGGATTAGTAAACATATTTATCAATTGTTTTTCAGTTTTGTTAAATCAAATTAGGAAACTAAACAAAACAGAACATTGTTCTGTTTTGTATTTAAATGGGGTAGGCAAAATAAGCTTTGGCTTCAGCCTTCACCTTTTCGGACCATTTTATGGTGCTTTACTGGTATGTAGGCTACTGTAGGCCTACTATACTTGTTTGTCTAAAAAAGACAGAAATAAACTGAACTAAAACGAAACACCAATAAGCGGACAATCAACTGGAATGGCAACACTGGACCCTTTTAAGTCAACGCTGAAGAGACACTTGTTCAATTTACAATTACAATTTACAATTTACAATTTAGGTATTTAGCAGACGCTCTTAATCCAGAGCGATTTACAGTAAACACAAGGTAATACATCAAATGCATAGAAATAGTAATCTACTAATAAACTAATACATACGTTTAGGAACCGGAATCGTTAAAATCCTAAATGAGCCCAACCTTGAGACCATGTTACCACATGATGTCCAACGTAATAAACAACAGGAGAGAGGGAGCTGGATTTGAATCAGTTTGCTGATTGAATTTGCTTTTTTTTAGAGCAATTTTGAGCCAAGATGGCAGTTGTTACGTTTAGGCCACATAAAGTGGTTATCTTTACCTTTTAACCACCAAAACTAGCGATACATATTCCTCTAGCACTCATGACCTTTGTCCAATACAAGCTAACAAATTAACTGAAAAAAAGAAAATAATTTAAAGCCATACCATGTAACTTTTTTCAATTAAACAGTAAAAAGTTGTTTTTGATATATTCCACATAAATAACCATTCCACATAAATGTGTCGTTGATCACTTCTCTCAAGTGAGAGAAGTGATCAACCAGTGCATAGAAATAGTAATCTACTAATAAACTAATACATAAGTAAACCAAGAACCTATCATCAGTCTAACCATAGAATATCCAACAAAAAAATCAATAAGCTGTACATTGAAACTATACACACTAGGATGCCAGGTCAACAATGACCTGGCACAGTGGCGGAACAACTGAAAGCCGGGCCGGGAGGCAGAGCACAGTGATCAGGCCCCCCCCGTGCCACCACGCACGCGCGCTGCGCGCGCGTGCGTGGGTGCACATCGCGGAAAATTTTGCGGGTTTGGGTCGGGTCGGGTCACCTTTAGGGGGGCTTTTTGCAAGCCCCCAGAACCCAGTGCTTGCATTGAAGCGAAATGGACATGCTGGCCATTCGTAGGTACTGCAGCTTAAACGGAATGGGGCCACTGTGCGAAAACTGTTTCGACCAATGGGCTTGGCTCACGAGCTTGCGCACACGCTTGCGCACAGGGACGCGCACCTCTGTGACGTAAAACGCGTCACTTCTGTGACGCAGAACGGATCACAGTGGCCCCAAATAGGCTACGCCCATCACACTTTACAACCCGGAAGAAGGGGTGAATTCGCTTCACGCGCTGGGTGAGCAACTCAATGCAAGTGGACGGGAGGCGATATCCGGTGCCCTCTCTATTATTTTTAACTCTATGGCTTTTTGTCACTTTAATATTATTTTAATGATGATAATAATGCTTTAATTAAATGAGAGGCGGAGAGGCGCCGCGGAGAGGTCGCGGCCCCGGCCCGGTCGCGGCGACCGGGTCGGGGCGGCCGGGCCCTCCAGGGTCGCGGGCCGGGAGGCGGCCGCCTCCCTTGCCTCCCCGGACGCTCCGCCACTGACCTGGCATCTGTCTACATAACTATCTAAATTACATTTAGCCTTTGCATAAGCCTGCAAGGGCATCAAGGCTAGGGCCAGTGCTACGGCCTAAAATGGAGTCTGAAGAGGTGAGTCTTCAGATTACGGCGGAAGATTGGGAGTGAGTCTGCAGTTCTAACTGCAATCGGGAGTTCATTCCATAGTTTGGGAGCCAAAAGGGAGAAGAGTCTGGGACATGTGGAGCGTTTTAGCGAACGTTCTGACAGGTTCACACAGGATTTTGGCAAATAGTTTGTTCAGTTATGTTGATGTTAGCATCGTTGTTATTATTATTATTATTAATAATCTGCAAAATGACAAGATGATGTTCCAATCCTTTGTGTAAGAATTGTAAGAGTTGAGGCATTAAATTCTGTTTGACTAGAGCTGATCTACAAGCTTGTAGAGCGGCTATTTTCAAAATGTTTGCTTCTTTTCTCTGACCAACCATTTTTTTTAGTATAGTTTGTTGATTACTTTTGATTATTATATATTTTTCTTTTTAGAGGTATAAAAGTCCTTAAATTGTCACTTTAGAAATGTGCAGATACCCTGTATACACAGACTGTGAGTTGGTTTGTTTACTGTTGAGTGAGAAAACATTGTTGCACATTAAGCTAATCATCTGGGGACCCCCCAAAATCAGTTGTGCACCTCGGAGTCCCGACCCACAGTTTTAGAACCACTGCAATAGAGAGTAAATTCATCTGTTGACTCATTCTATAATGTTATAGTTACTTTAAAATGCATTGAACAGCATTATGAGTGAAAACACATTATATAATAAGCTACAACGTTAACAACTCATTCAGTGCCAGGCCTTTTCAAGCTTGTTGATCCCTGTGCCAAGGAATAGGCTATTATTTTACCTTTTCAATTGGTCACAGAGTGTTTGTCTTCAGTGTGATTGTTCCCCTGATGGTTGCTAATCACTGAGTCACTTCAGGTGTGGTTTCACAAATTTCAACGAGGTCATTGTGACCTCGTTGACATTTGTTTTTGATGTTTGAAAGTGCCATGCCTCACTCAGAAATACAGCATTTACAATGGGAGGAAAAATTCGATTTTTTTCTCCGTTTCACTTTTAACAATGAAGTGGATGGAGCAAAAACTTTTCGAAAATGGTTTTCTCCTAGTTCCTTTGAGATTAAAAAAAAAAAAAAATATCCCCAAAAAAGAAAAAAAAGGTGACGTCAAAAGACGTCATTGGCACTAATGGCCAACTGAAAACGGCCGTCAAAAGACGTCATTGGCATTGAATGAGTAAGTGAGAACTAGGCTGGCAGATTCTCACTGGCCACAAAAGGGAACAAACAGCCTGCATGTCAAAACCACAGTATCTGACACTACATTTAATTTGTGCATGTGCATTTATGCAAGAATTTGTTTGTAAATGCATTAATTTCTGTAGATGTGCATGTGTGTTCATGCATGCTCTTTGCATTACTACCATACAAGAAGAGTGGGCACTAAGGAAGAGTGGGCACCTCTATGTACATTTTACATTTACAAGTTATGTAAGTATACATGATGTGAACATGCACGGTACATCATTGTCAGACCTACATTTATCCTTAAACTTCATGTTTATGCCCAAAATGATTGGACATATTAGGCCTACATGTTTTGGAGCAATTTGTAGAAATATGACTTTAATTGTCGAATGTTCAAGCATGTTCTTATCATGTATACTTTATATTTCTTTAAAAATAAATCCAAATATTAGAATTTCTTTTAGACATTGTGTAAAGAATAGCCAATTTTACATCGAGTTGACTGCCCACTCTTCCTGTTACCAGATACATCAGAGTGGGGTATAAGGAGGCATAATGAATAATGACCATGGACCACAAAATAGTGTGAAGTTTCACATCATTGCATGACAGGAAGACAGGCGTCACTGTACAACCGCAGTGTTTGTGAAAAAAAACATCAAACTAGTCTTCTTTGCTTCTCTCTGCAGATGGATTATTCCACAGTACAGTACGTATTAAAGGACCACTTCAACCATTTTCAACCTATCTTCATATAAATGGTCCTAACCAATGCTCATTATAATATGGTACCATTTCTGTCTACTCACTGTGTGTCTCAGGGGTGGGCTGTGACGGTTCAGAACCCTGCCTACCAGTGACATCATCGATGGGGAATCGAAGCAAATAGGTAGGAACTGCAGGCTTTCTATTCCTGGAAATTGTCGCACACCAAACAGCTTGTACAGTAGATCTGCTATTTTTGGCATGTGACAGTGTTATACGACTAAGTGTAAATGGGGCCTAAATCAGAGCACACACACCACACCAACAATGGAACATGTGCCTATGGCCGACGGTCAAACACTACATGACAAGCAACAGAGTAAAGTAAACAACTTTTAATAGATTAGTATAGAGTACAATGAACAACTACATGTCATGTCAGTTAAAGGTTGCACTTAAGCACTTTCAAGCTGGCGTCCCTATTTTTGGTCATGATGTCATCACAAGTGAAAATATTTTTTTGTTTTTAAATTCCCAATAATAAAAAAAATTTAAACACCATTTTTGAGTCAGTATTATTGAACGCCGTACTACATTTTGCATTAATTGCAACCTTTGGTCTGTCTGTTCTGTGTGCAGCTAGCCCTCATCTCGAAAGAACTCTTTTACAAGTGGCTTTAGAGACAACATCAGTGTGAAAACAAACTTGTTTTATCATTATTCTTAAAAGACTTATCACAACATTTTGTTAAGCAATGTTAATTCAAAATAAATTAAAAATATACTGTAGAAGAAACACTAAAATGATCAAAAACATGTTAAGATGAATGAAAGTAGCTTCCAGACAAACATTAAAAGTTTAATTATGTAAAAGAAAATACTAAACAAAAAATATATTATTATTTTAAAACTAATATTTAACTAAAATAGGTTAATAAAGTTTACATTACAAGGTTCAAAAAAAGATTTACTTAAGTGCAATTAGCCTACTCATGTACTGTAAATGTAATTAATTACTGTCCACCACTGGTGAAGATCCATGTGACTTTATCCACATACGTATGTCATGTTGGGTTGTCCTATCTCTACATATAAGGAGCAGAAACAAAGTTTAATTAATTGAGTAACATTTTCATTCCATGTCAACAGATCACAGATATCTTGCTCTCTTGCTCACTGGAAATTCCCTCAACAATCACTTATTCTGGACTCTGATGCTACTAATCAGTGATGTAATTTTTGTACAGTGTGATACGAAAATACTTCAGATCAGTCCACTGAAAATATATTTTGTCAATCTTGTATTTTTAAATGGTTTGTCCAATGTGAAGTCTTACAAAATGTTATAATTGCTATTGTTGTGACAATGTGATTAATTCCCTTTGACCAACTCTCCTCCTGGTGGTAAACATAATTAAAGTGTTTCAGATAACCAACTTGCTGCCTGGTAATACATTTAATATCTAAATCTTCATGTCAGCCATGCAGTGTTGGTGAAGTCATTACAGTAAAAGCAGAAAGAGGCCTCAGTCTCTAATATATCATTTTGAGTTGATGCTGTAGTTGAACTCTAATGGACATCTTTTCCCCAAATATTGAGAGTGTGATTTTATAAAATAAAAAGATAAAAAACATATTCACACACCTAATAATGTCGTCCAGCTCTCCATGTCACTGTGTTGTTTTCTGTGATCTTAAACATTCAACAAAAGTATAATGCATTTTCATTCCATGTCAACAGATCACAGATATCTTGCTCTCTTGCTCACTGGAAATTCCCTCAACAATCACTTATTCTGGACTCTGATGCTACTAATCAGTGATGTAATTTTTGTACAGTGTGATACGAAAATACTTCAGATCAGTCCACTGAAAATATATTTTGTCAATCTTGTATTTTTAAATGGTTTGTCCAATGTGAAGTCTTACAAAATGTTATAATTGCTATTGTTGTGACAATGTGATTAATTCCCTTTGACCAACTCTCCTCCTGGTGGTAAACATAATTAAAGTGTTTCAGATAACCAACTTGCTGCCTGGTAATACATTTAATATCTAAATCTTCATGTCAGCCATGCAGTGTTGGTGAAGTCATTACAGTAAAAGCAGAAAGAGGCCTCAGTCTCTAATATATCATTTTGAGTTGATGCTGTAGTTGAACTCTAATGGACATCTTTTCCCCAAATATTGAGAGTGTGATTTTATAAAATAAAAAGATAAAAAACATATTCACACACCTAATAATGTCGTCCAGCTCTCCATGTCACTGTGTTGTTTTCTGTGATCTTAAACATTCAACAAAAGTATAATGCATCACTGTTTTACACACCTGACTAGTGACTACTACAGACATAAGATATCAACTTTATCAATATCAATACCTGATTGTAATTGGCGGACACAAAAGCAGCAGCAGTTCCAGGTACTGAGAAAACAAGAGCAGCATGTACATCACAGCAAAAGATAATACAGTTCAGAACAACCAGTATGGTCAGGTACTGATCACGTGCATACAGTACAGTGTAAAACAGAGCCTATATGGTAGAACAACGCTTGTGCAGGTTGCACAAGCGTTTATACTGATTCCAGAGTTAGACTGTAGGAAACGATTGGATCGATGATGTATTTTAAAAAATGACCCTGTTTGTTTCTTAAAGGTCTGGGGATCAAAATAAAACACACTTTAGACAACTTTTCATTCATGGAAATGCCTGTGAACGAGGTGATGACACTGTCACACAGTAAACTAAACTTTAGATTGAATACTTACTTATTAACAGTTTCCAAAAAGTACAGAGGTACGATTATACAATGGTGCTAAAAGGATAACACAAAAAGCCCTAAGGGCTTGTTTCCATTGTGGTCCATGTGTATTGAATTCATCACTGTGCTGAACAGAGAACCTACCCAACCCAATAAATTCAATTTAGTTCATCATTCTGCAAATTAGGATTGGTTCAAAGAGTATAATACTGTACCATTTTCATAGTCTTCATCAGAGTGGTTGATTATGCCATAGACGCTTGTGTCACCTAAAGGTAAACAAATAAGCATTTAATGTGGTGTTTATTTTTGTTATTTCAAACATAGTCTCAATTTAGTTAATTATTCTGTTAATCAGGACAAAGAAACACAAAATGACACCAGGGGCCACATGTGGCCCTTGGTGACAAATACATATTAAATTGGCGGATTGACATAAAAAAGTTTGAGAACCACGGGTTTAAACAACATTAGGAAACAAGCCCAAATAAGCAACTACGCTTTAGAAACAAGCCCAAAAAAACCACAGCCACCATTATGTACAAGCAAATCTACAGAAGAACAAGCCCAAAATTGATTATAATAAGCAGACATGGCAACACTGGATGCAGGCAGAATATTGAATATGCTGCAGCCTTTACTGTGTTCAGCAGGGGGTGCTAAACTATTTCTAACAAATCAAGTGATATACCTGAAAATGATGCATAGTACCCTTATTTTTAACTCTGGAAAACTCCATTTTCATAGTCATCATCAGCGTGCCTGATCACGCCATAGACACTTGTGTCAAACGTGGATTCATGTTAGTTCATCATTCTGCTAATTACGACAAAGTAACACAAAACTAGTTCCAAGAATGGCATTCATGAATGAAGATGTATTTTTAATTTGAAGTTCTAAATTAATTTAGATTCAAATTAGAGCCAGATGTCCCTGTCAGAAGAATTTGTCAGAAGTGTCCTTAAGCAACATGATTAGCTCAAAGACTGACCATACTGCAGTGGGCAGTACACATCATCAGGAGTCCCACTTTGATTGGTCCCCTGGTCTGCAGGTGAGCCCTGGTTGGTTCCCTGCGGCTGAACAGGACTGTAAATAAAGATATATCATTAACAGAAAAAAGTTTAAAACAAGATGGAATGTACAGTTGTCATGTTGATGAATAGACAGAGATTAATACTGTACTTACCCAACACTCCATGGATCTGTGTAAAAAAAAGGTTCTACCATAAATATTTGAAACAAAACACGCAGGCCACACTGTTTAGACATTTTCTCCTCCATCACAAAACCTGTGAATGTGGTGGCACTTAGCCTGGTTCCAGACCATAGACCCCGCCCACTCTCTGAGTGAGCTCCACGCAGCTTCAGGCTGATAATCAGGCTAGGCAACACTGTCACACAGTAAACTAAACTGCCCTGTGAACAGAGAACCTAACCCCCCCACCCCACTGAGAAGTTAAGGCTGCAGCAAACTCCAACCGACACTGAACTTTGTTAGGTCAATAAGAACAAAATTCAGATATTTAAGCAAATAATTGAAGTGCATAAATACTATACCGTTTTCATAGTCATTAGCGTGCCAAATACCAGAGACACTTGTGCTTCCTAAATGTAAACAAAAATAAGCATTAATTGTGGCGCAGATATTTGTAATTTAAAATGGATGGATTCTATTTAGTTCATTATTCTCCCAATTAGGACTAAGCAACACAAAACTAACTGACAGACTGTAATATACTTCCAAAAACAAGATGTCTTATTTATTTTGATTTATTTTTAATTTAAGTTATACATTAATTTAGATTCAAATTAGAACCAGTTGTCCTTGTCAGAACCAACATGATTGGTTCACAGACTGACCTTGCTGCAGTGGGCAGTACACATCATCAGGAGCCCCACTTTGATTGGTTCTCTGATCTGTAGGAGAGAACTGATTGGTTCCCTGAGACTGAACAGGTCTGTAATTAAAATATAATAATATATTTAGCAGAAATTAAGTATAAAACCAGATGGAATGTACAGAGATTAATACTACTTACTTACCCGTCATTACATGGATCACATACAGTATGATCTGTTTGAACAGTATAGGACGTGCACGCTGTGACATAATGAAATAAAGCATTCATTATATAATATTGCACATGCATGTAGAATATAGACAAGATATTGCACACGTTATGCTACACAGGTGTTGTATACAGTATTATTATTGTGTTTTAAGGTGTTGATCAACACTTAATAGGCTGTGTGTGTGCGTGTGCGTGTGCGTGTGCGTGTGCGTGTGTGTGTGTGTGTGTGTGTACCTCTGCATTTCTTCCAAAGACACAGATGCAGAATCAGCAGAAAGATGGAGACTCCAGCCAAAATCAGGGGGTAGAAATACGGAGACAGGTGATCTGGTTGGCCGTTGTCTTTGGTGGCCGGAGAATCTGAAGCTGAATGAGACACATCTGTAGATTCTTCTTAACCACTTAAACCCTAATGCTTGACCAGGTTCCCTCCAGGGCTATACACTACTAGTAATTCCCTCTAAACTAAATGTCTTAACTGAAAATAGAAGACAAAATCTACAAGCCCAGAACGTGAACTTGTAGATGTGCTATTTTTGCTGAATGTTTGCCCCAGAATGGTCAATAAGAACAAAATCACGTCAAATATTTAAGCAAATAATTGGATTTGATAAGCACATAAATACTGACATAGTCACTAGCGTGCCAAAAGCCATTGACACTTGTTTCCTAAAGGTAAACAAATAAGCATGAATGTGGTGCGGATATTTGTAATTTCAAACATTGATTCAATTTAGTTCATCATTCTGCAAATTAGGATTGGTTCAAAGAGTATACTGTACCATTGTTATAGTCATCATCAGAGTGGTTGATTATGCCATAGACACTTGTATCGCCTAAAGGTCAACAAATAAGCATTTAATGTGGTGTTTATTTTTGTTATTTCAAACATTCTCAATTTAGTTAATTATTCTGTTAATCAGGACAAAGAAACACAAAATTACACCATGGTGACAAATACATATTAATTTGGCGGTCCTTGACATAAAAATGGTTTGAGAACCACTGGTTTAAACAACAAAAAAAATACACTGAAAATGGCCGATCTACAAGCCACAACGTATCACAACGTGAACTTGTAGATGTGCTATTTTTGCCGAATGTTTGCCCCAGAATAGGGACGCTAGGGTTCATATGGTGAAACACACATTTGAAGGTGATGTGATTTGCTTTTATTTTCAATTCTGTCTCATGAGTAGGGAGTAAGCATCATTGCAAATCCTAGCTTGCATTGACCGGTCAACTGTCATATCAGACCTAGGGGTTATACAGCACAACCTCTCAGTACTTTTATCAGTCCTCATGTAAAGTGTGTGTATGCGATACAAGGATCTCACCTCTCACATCCATCCAGCTCTCTGGTGACTCTCCAAGGTCAGAGATGTGACACTTGTAGAATCCTTCATCAGACTTGTTGACATTGTGGATGGTCATCTGTCCTGTAGACTCAGTCCTGATGAGGGATCCATCTTTATAGAAATCAGCTGGGAGGTCAGAAGATGATTTACTAGCTATCTTAATTTTCTCCCAGCACCAGCAGTGCAGAGTGACATCACTTCCTTCCATCACAGGAAGTACAGACATTGCCAGGATCACCTCTCCGCCATCTGAACAATGATAAATAACATCAGAATAGCAGAGCATTTGACTGAGGTTACATCCCTCTGAACAACACTATCCCAACATGATGAGGTTTGAACATGAAAGACTCAACAGAACACTGAATTATAATACAAAAAAGAAGGTTGATTTATCTGAACGTACCAATCACTGTCATATTAACAGTGTTAGTCTTTCCCCCTGAAGACTCACACCAATAAAGTCCGCTGTCAAAAGAACGCTGCAAGGATTTGACAAGACATCCTGTGGTGTTCATCTTCCCCCAGTAACGACCACCATCACACTCAGAGGTTTTGTTTTCGATGCTGAGCCTCTTCACTCTCCAGCCAGTAGAGTTAAACTGTCTGTCCTCACAGCTCAGAAAGACAGACTCATATTTAAAGAACTGAGACCTGTCAGGACTGAATCTGAGAGAGGCTGTGGAGCAGAGACAGTTGATTTCATGTACTGTATGTTAAAATCCAAAAATATATAATTATATAAATATGTAATATATTATCTGTTGATAATTGCGGATTATTTGAACAGCTGTCTCATAATATCACCAATGTTTTGAACTTCTGCTGAGAGAGAGACCATGGAATTGATCATGAGACAGACAGACAGACAGACAGAAATACAAAGACAGACAGAGTGTCAGTGAGTGCTTTACACTAAAGGATACTAGCATGGATTTGGAATAGTTGAATTACAACCTCCCCCTCTTGTTCTCTCTCTCTCGGATCAATGATCTACTCATAAACTAACATACTCCATGTTTCTTTTCAATAAATAACTTTAAATCTATGTTGTTGAAGGTGATGTGGTCTTTCCTAGTGGAGTGTGTATCAACAGGAGGGTTGGAACACATCACAATGGCTTGTCTCAAACTACCCATAATGCAATGCATTGAAGTTGTCTCACCATCTGTTTGAGCAGGTCCACAGCAGACGAGGAGATACACCACTGTGTGTGAGAAAGAGAGAGAGAGAGAGAGAGAGAGAGAGAGAGGGAGGGAGGGAGAGAAAGAGAGATACAGTGAGAGAGATACATACCGTAGATCTTATCTTATTTAAACTGTTATTCAAAGCTCTAATCTTTGTTTAATATTCAATCATATGATTGTCTTGCAGCAAACAGGTGATCTAGAGCACATCCACAGAGAACAAATGATCCACACACCTTTAATTCCCTGAAATATGAGTAGATCTAATTCAAAGAGCAATCTACTTGTCTTTGTTTGGTAATCTTTGATTGGAAAGCACTTTGGGTCAACTGCTGTTGCTTTTAAATGTGCTTTATAAACATGAAGACTTGATTTGTGTTTTATGTGTTGCCTTTAATGTGTAACAGAGTAAAAAAAATGTTTTAATGTTCAGTTTTTATGTAAATGTTTGTATATGTGGTTATGTTGTAAGATTTTGTACTGCTACCTGGACAGGGCTCCCAGGAAAGCAAATAATATATATTTATATTTAGCAAATCAAATTAAAAAAAAGCTGAACATTGCTATGCTATGTGTCTGTCTATAATGCATAAGCATACTTATAATGCATTATAATCTGCTTATAACAATGTATAATTATTATTAATCGAACTCATAAATACTCATAATGCTTTATTACAACAATAATCATAACACAGTATACATTATTTTATAATATGCATGTATTATATTATTTGTAATACATGCTGGACACTCGCAAACTTTATGGGGCAAGGATCATATTATTGTAATTAAGTATTATTATTATTATCAAAGTAATGACATTCCTGAAGGTGTAGGCAAGAACTTTGTGTTGTTCTAGCATAAATTGAAAACTATTTATTTTACTTTAGTTATAATTGTACTATATTACAGTGATTATATAATGCATTATAACAATCATTATAATGTATTACAAGTATGATAATTAACATCCTCGCCAGTGTTTGTGGAAAGAGCAAATGTTCTCTGATGCTCGACTAAATAAGGTTTTATGGTTAATGTAGGCTGAAATAAGATAGAAATAAAGTATACTCACATGATGTATAGGTTGATGCAAAAGTCATGCTGACAAACTGATTGAAACTGAGTGAGTGAGTGATAGTTACGTTGTTTGACAAAGACCCTTCTTCTGGTGGGCTGAAGGGTCCATTTCCTGTGTGGTATAGACACTCTGCCACCCACGCACACACCACACATGCACACACGCACACGCGCACACACACACACACACACACACACACACACACACACACACACACACACACTGCCCCAAATTACCACATGCACATTCAGAATACTGTTTATTTGATACTTTTTAACGTCGCTCCTGTGTCAGTATATTGTTTATAAAAAACGTATAACAATTTTAAGTCACATGCACAGCCTGGCAGAAGTTGTGTATTTGGGTGCAGATGTGTGTGTGCGTGCATGTGAGTGTGGACATAGCGCACACAGGCAGAGGCAGGTGACCTTCAGAAGTTGAAGCAGGTTTACAGCTGTTAATGACACAAACAACAAGTCCAGTAACAATCTCCCATACATTTAATTTAGATGTCATCATCTGGCTAAGGGAAACTACCTATCCAAGGTTGTCAAGGAAGTCACACTTCAACCACCCTCAATCTCAACACCAGAGCCTCTCAGGGTTGCATGCTTGGCCCTCTGCTTCCTTTACACATATGACTGTGTGTTGCCAGGAATAGCTCCAACACCTTCATCACGTTTGCCACAATGGAGGTGACCAGTGACGAGAAGGCCTACCTGGAGGCGGCATTGTGGTGCAAGGACAGCAGCCTCTTCTAGAACATCAGTAAAACTAAGCAGATCATGGTGGATGTCTGTACACTGCAGCAGAGGACCGTCCTACACCCTCATTTTCATCAGTGGAACACCAGTAGGAGGGTGAGCAGGTTCAAGTACCTCACTGTGTACATCATCACTGAGGTACTTGTCATGGACAACACAAACTGTGGTGAGGACGTACGTATAGGCAGCACCTGTACCACCTCAGACAGCTGAAAAAGTCTCACAGAAGGTCCTGAAATCCTTCTACTCCACTGATTCTCAACATCGGGTCTGGTGACCACCAGCTGCTCCAAATGGACCTTTTTGGGACTGTAACTCTGAGTGTACAAATGGAACCAGTGAGGTCACACTTAAGGTACGAGAGCAGGTGCTTGAGCAGCACAAAAATAATGATGTGATAGTTTGTGATGATGCAAAATGGGAAGCGCCTGAGATGCCTCACGGCTCAAGGCTTAGAAAGAGTTTTATTTTTTTCAGCTGTCATAGCCCTAAATTAGGACAAAAGACAAAAACATACGAATTGGAACAGACGAAGTGACTCTCATTCTATCTACAGCATATGCCTCCTTTTTGCACATTTGATTGAACACTGCTGCTATTGGATAGATATTGTATTATATTATATATTAAGATAAGAGCCAGAGATAAGCTACTGTACCTGTCTAGGACAAGACCCTAACACTAAACTCTATTTACATTACATCCAGAATGTTATATCATTACTGTATTTTTTTTATTGCATTATCTACATACTACTTTTTTCTTATATGGTATTCAATTGTTAGCATATTAGCATAATTTTGTGGCACAAGTCCCATCAAAATTCCACTGCTTGTACTTTGTTAGTGACAAATAAAACCTGGATGCTGTAAAGATCTTCAGTGACGAAAGCAGGTTGTGTGAAAGCATACAGTACATTATTCTGCTAAAAACCACAACGTTTACTGCAGTGGAATAGGCTACTGTAAAGCACAGTACAGATGAACAAAGATCAAGAGCTTCCTGTCACACAACCCTAGTTTCCACCAAAACGTGTAACCACATATGAGAACAGAAACGTTCAGCTGCAAATTGTACTTCTAAGTATGACGGTGTTGCACACCAAACAGAGCTACAGTAGATCCGTCGTTTTGGCATGCGACAGTTGTACCCTGTACGTTGTAGCCTACTGTTGTAAATGGGGCCTAAGCAGTAGAGCACAAACACAAGACCAACAATGGATAATGAATGAACATGTGCTTATGGTCGGTGGTCAAAAACTACATGACTACACGACATGCAACTGAGTAAAGTAAACAACTTTTAATAGACAAGTAGTAGAGTACAATGAACAACTACATGTCATGTCAGTTCAAGGTTGCACTTAAAGCACTTTCAATCTGGCGTCCCTATTTTTTTCATGATGTCATTACAGGTGAAAAAACATTTTCAAATGTGTCACGTCATGCTTGTAGATCAGCTATTTTCATCATTTTTGAAAATGTGTTAAACTATCAAATAAAGCGATTAATCACTTAAATACTTTTTAAATATATCTATTTAAATGAAAATGTGCTTATTTTTATTTTACATTTTCACCCATAATGCCATGCCAAAAAAACAGGGACACTACATTGAAGGTGTGTTAAGATTTGCAAACGGTTAAGCATGTACTTCAGCATAAATATGGCGCCCCCGTGTGGAGCTCCGAGGGTATAACAATATATCCCATGCTAGTATCAAGTACTATCCTACATACACCCTGCCAGAGAGCAAACACAGTTAACAAAATGGACATACTGTACTGTACACCTGCTACTTCAGTATAAAAACTGGATGTTCAGACTAGGGCTGGGATCCGGAACCCGATCCAATATTGAGGACACGGAATCGGCTCCATCACATTTGGAACCGTTTCCGGAACCAAACGTTTTAATTTCAAGGACCACCATAACTCTGAGAGTTCACTCTCAGAGTTACAGACCTGTAAGGGTCTATTTGGAACCCCCTCAAGTAACCCAGAGGGTCCCTGGACTTCACTTTGAGAACAACTACAATAACATGTATGCAATACTGTATGTATGATTGAATTTGTATTTATAAAAAAATTATAATGGAGGCCAAAATTATGTAGATTATTTTTTTTAAATATAGGAATCGTTAAAGGGAACCGTTAAAGAATCAGACGTAAAGAGGGAATCGTTAAGGAACCGGAATCGTTAAAATCCTAAATGAGCCCAACCCTAGTTGAGACCATGTTACCACATGTTGTCCGACGTAATAAACAACAGGAGAGAGGGAGCTGGATTTGAATCAATTTGCTGATTTAATTTGCTTTTTTGTAGAGCAACTTTGAGCCAAGATGGCAGTTGTTACGTTTAGGCCACATATATAACAACACAGTGGTTATCTTTACCTTTTAACCACCAAAACTAGCGATACATATTCCTCTAGCACTCATGACCTTTGTCCAATACAAGCTAACCAATCAACTGAAAAAAGAAAATAATAAAGTCATACCATGTAACTTTTTTTCAATTAAACAGTAAAAAGTTGTTTTCGATATATTCCACATAAATAACCATTCCACATAAATGTGTAGTTGATCACTTCTCTCAACAACACTACTTTAGACGTGAACGTCTGCCGGTTTCTGTCCCCGACACTCGTGTCAACATGACGCAGGCACTTGGAGGAAGTGCTTTGGAAACGCAAATGTTTTACTTAATTTATATATTTATTTGTATAAGTTAATACATACGGTTTGTTTTGTTTCTTTCCAAGCTAACATCCGCTGGCGGACTAGGCTTTATTCCCAACTTCAAACTCAACTTTAGTGTCACATCACAGGTTTACAGGTGTAAAAACAAAGTGGGTACATTTTCTTTGTCGTTACAAGCTCCCATCATTTGCAGTTTTCAAGACAGGGGAAAAGAACAGAGATAGAGCTCGTGTTGGGGGGCGGTGCTTCTGTGTTAGTTTTTAATGGACTTCTGGGAATCGCAGTTCGACCTTACACCGTTATGACCACGTAGCTATCAGAGGTGTCGCCAAAAAGACTACAAAAACCAAAAGTTACACAGTATGACTTTTAATGACTATGAACATAAACATCAACAGTGACTTTAAAACTGCGGCGACAGTTTTAAAAAAGGGGAGAAAAATCAATCTCTTCAGTTTGGAATGGTATTCTCTACAGTAGCAAAAAATAATAATAATAATAATAATAATCACCTCAATTCGATGATATCATACATGGATTTGTAGGCCAGAGAGCGATATTAAACCGTTGAGTGGTGTAGAGTAGAGCATAGCATGGCCTATATTAAGAGAACTAGCAGGCAGTCCACAGTATTTTACACATGCCCACCAAGACACCCTGGCAGCCCGCTGTATATCAATGCGTTGGATTGTGTGTGCTTGCTTGCGTGTGTATGTGTGTGTGTGTGTGTGTGTGTGTTGGGAGGGAGGGCATTAGGGAGTGGCTTATGGAGAAAAAGGAGGTTGCAGTTGAAAGCAAAAGCCTAAAGGCCTGATTTATACTTAATCGTGCGGTGGTGTCCGACGCCCCCAAAAATAGCTGATCTACAAGCTCACAACGCGTCACGTGGGCATTGTGATAAAAGTAAAAATCTGACCATTCTTACAACGAATGAGATCCTCGGCTAGCGGCTTGGCAACATCTTCAAACAATTCCATTTGAGAGGTTTTAATTCCAAACACCTGAAGGAGTTACTGCGTCTCGTTACACTCTCAGCTTTAAGGCCATCAGGAGCTTGCAGCGGAACTGTGATGTTGCTGAACCATCTCAATACAACATTCCTCATGAGCTTCTAGATCGTCTATTTTCGGCGCGGACACCGTAGTACGACTCAGTATACGCGTTAAAGGCATAAAGAAAGAGGGGGTGACATATAAAACTTTCTCTGGCCAAAGGGGTGTGTGTGTGTGTGTGTGTGCGTGTGCGTGTGCGTGTGCGTGTGTGTGTGTGTGTGGAGCAGAAGCAGGTGATGGCATAAGGAACTGTGTAAGTGGTACATGGAGATGACCGGGGGGAGTTTCTCCAACTGCATGACATGGGGGACATTTTGAGGGCAGTTCTGGGGGACAATCATGGGGCGCCTGCCCCCATTTAGAAGGTCTTCCTGTGGATGGCACGCGCTCTGTCCTCCTCGTATTCTCTCTTCGACACCCACATCTTTTTAAAGGTGTCCAACGACGCCAGAATGGAGCCGCTAGAGATGAGGGGAAAAAAACATGGAAGGAGAGGATAGATGTGATGATAAATCCTGAACGTATGCATTAGCATTTCATAGTGTCGTACTGTCATATCATTTTTTAAATCAGGGTCGGTTATTATGTCCACATTTTTTAATAAGTAACACAGGCTTCACACAGGCTTTCGGCAGCTAGTTGTTTATTTTGTTGATGTAAAGTATTCTTGGGTTTCATGACAGGTGCTATATAAATTCAAGTTATTATTACAAAAACGATATTGCTTATTTTGGTGCCTGAGCTGTGTGACTGCTAAAATGGCAGTTTTTAAAAAGGTCCGTTCATTTTAGATTTACTTGTTTCTTGTTCAGTGTATAATTAAAGTTAAATGTTCTTTTCATATTGAAGTTTAATGTATATATATTGTATTAAATGTTTTATTGATCAAAACATAATTTGTAGTTATTGTATGTTATTTGTTTGCTTGTAAGTTAAATGTTATATAGAAACCTTAATAAAATGTATTTATTTTCAAATTGATTAGAAACTGAAAGGCAGAAATGCCATCTTACCCGATCCAAGTGGAATACAGCCTCTCCTGAGGAGCAGAGATCTGGACACAAACACACAGCACAGGTCAGAGGTCACACACATTGATACAACATTCAGTAAATACAGTAGCGTTGAACGGTACTAATACCAAATGAACATGATCAGACAAAAACTTTATTTGCTGATCAGATTATGGTACAAAACTAGGGTGGGAGAACCCTAGTTAGTTTAGCCAAATCCACACATAGTAAAGCTGCAATGCATTACTTTTATTTTGTGAATAAACACCTTATTATTTACCAATCTGTATGGTAAGGCAAGGCAAGGCAACTTTATTTATATAGCACTTTTCATACACAGGGCAATTCAAAGTGCTTTACAGAATAAAAACAAAATCATAATACAAAGTGCAACATTGCACTTTAAAAAGAAATGGAGAATATAATAGATACAATTAAAATAAGATAAAGGAGCAAAATAAATACTCCCACCTTTTATACAAAACATGATAATAATAAAAAGTGACATTGTCATTTAAGGACCAGGCAAGACCTAGCTATTCTTAGCCATCATTGGGTAGGGTAAGCAATGTTAAATAAATATGTTTTTAACATGGACTTAAAAACAGCTATGGTTGGGGATTGTCTAATGGAAGCTGGAATATTGTTCCAGGTTTGTGGTGCATAGTAGTGAAGTATAGTAGAGTATCTTCTTTTCCTTTCAGGGGTCTCCAGACTCTCCACAGCAAATCATCTACCTCTATCTCACCCTGTCCTCTGCCTCCTCTTCTCTCACACCAACTAACTTTGTGTCTTCTTTCACAACATCCATAAATCTACTCATTGGTCTTCCTCTAGGCCTCCTGCCTGGTAGTTCCAACCTCAGCATCCTTCTACCCACTCAATAGTCTCCCTGCTCTTCTATTGAGACATTTACATCCTGTGGTCGGCTAGGACACCTACTAGTTGACAAGAGGTATTGCATGAAATTCAAGGCGGAATTAATCCTCTGCTCAAACTAGCTTTCCGTTATAGCTCAACAGTTGACATTTCGGCGCTTGTGTGGGGTGTGGGGGGGGTACCCCAAATTCAAGTCCCAGGTAGGACAGGAAAGTGACGGATCACAGCTTTAAAAAGTTTTTAGCTGGGATGGTTCAATCAGGTGTACACCTACCTTGATCTTGACGTCTTTGGGTGCGAGCTTCTTGACTTCAGTGAGCAGTCTTTCCCCAAAGCCTGTAAAAGACCATTTATAATTGTGCTTTTAGGAGATGCTCTCTTACTTACAAAGCTCAAGGTGATAATTGATGATATCTCATAAATATATACATACTAAACGGTCAAGAAGTATTTCAGTTCTAAGCAAAGCAAAGCACGTTCTGGACTATAGATCACTCCGCAATGTCAACTGTTCCCTGGTTTTACCAAATCTAAATTACTGTTTGGAGGTTTGGGAAAATACATATAAATGTTCACTTCATGCAATAACTATTCTTCAAAAATAGCTATAAGCACATTACATAATGCTGGATATCGGGGTCATACTAATATACGATTTTTAAATTCCTTTTCTTTTTTATTCATGGCTCTTATAGAATATAAAACTGCCCAAATAATGTATAAATCAAGGAATAATCAAAATATTCAGGTAATGTTCTCTGGGGGGGCTATAATTTGAGGCGAAGTTACATTTAAAAACCTGCGGTGCTCGGACGACATTAAAAAAAACGTTCTGTATCTCAATCTGTGGAGTTAAGCTATGGAACAGCATGAATGTGGAACTCAAGCAATATTCAACCATGAACCAGTTAAAAGAAAAGGTATAAAGAATGTATTCTAATGGAGGTATAGGGAGGAAGAGTTACATTAACAATCTATGAGATTTCTAAGAAATTTAAAATAATATGAGTGTGTATGGTGTAGAATAGTGTATGTCTTCAAATGTTCCACCAACCTTTGATGAGTGTGGAGCCCCCACAGAGAACGATGGTGGAGAAGAGCGTGCGTCGGAGATCCATGTCAGACTTCTGGATGGCGTAGGCCAGGACTTCATGGATGCCTGGACTCTCATCTCCTATCAAGTCAGGCCTGAACAGCAGCTCTGGTGCGCGGAACCTGGCTGGACCGATCTATGAGGGGAACAGGGTTTTAGGAATTTTCATCCATGCAGAGAGACAAATCAGGAGAACATCGACTTTGTTATGGACCTTTCTCTGTCCCAACAACACAGTCTCGCAAGATCTATCACCAGTAAATATAGGACGTCCGCGAGAGAGTCTCAATTCGCCTCCAGTGGCAAAATAGCTTAGGATCTTAATTTAGGATGCTTAATTTAGGATCTTCCTAAATTTAAGCATCTTTGGTAACACAAAGAGAGGAACATGCTATTCCTCTCAGTTCAGCTCCCTACTGAAACATAGATCATAGATGAATGATTCTCACAGTGGTGGTGGGAGGGAACTAGGGCTGTCACAATCATAACATGTTTCTTGACCATTAACTGTCACTCGAATAATTGTGATTAATGATTTCAATTGCGTTTTTGGCATTGAGCATTGGAACATACATTTCCGTTTGGCTTATGGTCTTCGCAAAAATTGCACAGGGCAGATATTAGAAATAACTTAAACACACAAAGACATGTTTTTTTTTATGTTTGAACATTTTGGAAAATGTTTCAACATAGAAACGATTATGACAGCTATGCAAAATTATTGTGATTAGGGCAAATAATTTCGATCAGGCGATTATGTAATAATTGTGATATGCTTAGCGCTGATCTTAGTGTGTGATACTTACATTTAATGTGCTTCCATCGGGGAGTATGTACTGAGCCTTCTCTGTTTCTAGAGTCTCATCCTTCTGAGGGTTGAGGGACAGATAACAGGCCCTCTGCAAAGATGGACACAAAGCTTTGTGAGGAAATGTTGTTCTAGACCAGGGAATGTCAACACTGATGAAAACATAAGGATTTTATAAATACAGTATATATATAGTATATAAAATATATACACAAACTGACACATATACCGTACAAGGCGTACATACACAAATAGAATTGCTGGAGTACAAGGAAAAATCGGATTTGGGCTGCATTTGTGAACATCGCCTATGTAAAGTCTATCACAGGTTAAAATGAAAAACATATCACCTCTACCCGTTCATTTCTCACCTCTTTGACGGTGCGGACTACCTCAAACTCTGCAGAGGTGTTGAAATTGTAGCCCTCCTTACGTAATAGCAGACGAAGGTAGCGAGACACGTCTCTTCCAGCAATATCCACACGCATAATGGAGTGGGGGATAGCGAAGCCCTCATAAATGGGCACAACGTGAGTCACACCGTCACCAGCATCCAGTACTACACCAGTGGTACGGCCTGTGGCGTATCTGCAGGGGGGGGCAGACATCACATGATAGTTTTATACAACAGACCAGTGTTAATTTTTGACAGCAAATTTTGATTTAGTTTTAGTCATATTTTAGTTATTTGAAATGTTTTACTTTTAGTCTAGTTTAAGTTGACTAAATATTTAAGATTTTAGTCAACAAAATATACAGTTGATTTAGTCGACACATTTCTTTTTTGGTATAATGCCTGACTTATACTTAGCTGTGTGCCGGCCTTCACATTTGAAGTTTAAAAGAGTAAGAAAGAATTAGAAGTGGAAAAAAGGATTATAAAATAAGCATTAAAAAAGTCTGAAAATAGCAGCATGTCAAAATCAGTATTTTAAGAGATCCTAAATGACATGTAGTGCATTCGCTATAGTGCAAGTCAGAATCATGAAGCTTAGATAGTCCAACACGAAGTCCTGAATCCCATTACATGAGCATCAGAATGGTGCACGTCGATAAGCACAGGCCACAGACTTGGCTTTCGTTCCTAGTTTGGATTGGCATTACTAATTTTAGAAAGAATCATCTAGTTACAAAAATAGACTAAAAGGATAAAAGCAGAGCACATGAGTGGGAAAACAAGGAATAGAGATGCTTCTATGTACAGTAGGTGTACTGTGTACTGCTATCATGCTCTGTGGTGTGAGTAAATATGCTGAGCAGGCACAGTTGACCTCGATTTTGGATCAAGATGGCAACGGGTGGCGCAGTGCCTGCCTAACACTGCGGAGGTTGTGGGTTCGAAACCACCGTGGTGGTGAATCCGGCTTTGTCGAGGGTCTATACGAACACAATTGGCCCGTGTTCGGGGTTGGGACGCCTGGGGGAGGGTGATATTTGTCACCGCATGTAATCCTACGGGCTGGGGGGTGGCACCTGTTAGCAAGGAGTGTTGGGCGGGAGGAGTAGGACGAAGGGTCTACTTCCTCCCGGTGGGGGCTCCTCACTGGCAGGTGAGTCAGTAGCATACAACAGCAGTGACAAGACAGAAAATGTGTGGGGAGGAATCAATTGGCACGACTAAATTGGGAAGAAAAGGTGCAAAAAGCTAAACAAAAAAGATGGCAAGAGAAAAAGATCTAAGTGACTAACTATGAAAGACTGTTTGTTACTGGGGCGTGGACGGCAGGATATTCACTCAAAAAGCCTGCTCGACTAGTGTTTCAATATGAACTGAATATGAATCTGCATTTAAATCTATGGGAAAGACATCAGTAAATAGGGTCGGATATTGTGGTTGAGAGCTCACATTCAATGACCGAGAGAGAATGGGAATGTCAAAGCAGGACATGATCAGACTGTGTCAGCAAGAACAGTCCGTCCACAACAGCATAGAGAGGGATATTATAGTAGGTATGGTTACAGTGCATGAACCCCTCATTACAAACCCAAATGTACATTTGAGAGTTCAGTGGTGTAAAAACCACAGGCATTGGTCTACAGATGTGTAAAAAAAAGTGATATGATCAGAGCTTCATTCACCCCAATATAATCCACAAATAAAACCAGCCCAGCCACAATGTACTTAGTAGCGATACTGTGGTACACATACTTTTTTGGCTGTACCTCACTAAATAAAATCTAAATGCCGTAAAACAGGCTATAGACATACATACATGATCTATAATTAGTCATTTATCCATAAAGCAAACTTACAGGCTAAGAACGGCCTGCATTGAGATGAAGAGAGCAGGAACGTTGAAGGTTTCGAAAAACACCTCTGCAGCCTTCTCCCGGTTTTTACTAGGGTTGAGAGGAGCTTCAGTTAGCAGCACAGGATGCTGCAGACAGACAGACAGACAGACATTTACATAAGGAGATTAGCAATAGTAGAATGATAATACTGGGAACATTTTCAAATGCAATACCCTGATATTGTGAAGCAAATTGAAGGGGTGTGTGTGTGTGTGTGTGTGTGTGTGTGTGTGTGTGTGTGTGTGTGTGTGTGTGTGTGTATGTGGTTATGATCCACAACGCTGTATTAACACATTTTGCTGGGGACCCCCTGGGACCCCACTTTGAGGACCACTGATCTATTATGTGACATACTAACCCATATTTGGGCAAGGTGTCATCATTAAATTAAAATTATAAAATTAAATTAAAGTTAAATATTTCAAGAAATACACAGGAATATGTGGCAAAGCAGCATGGAGGTGCTTCCTTGGCCTGCTGGTAACGTACACAAGACATGTGGTGCTGATCGGTCCAGCGATTCGTGAGATTAACCCCAGACAGACAGACAGACAAACAGACAGAGAACATTATCCCCCCTGCCTTTTGTCTGGTGGAGATAATGAATAGCGTAGTGACTTTCAAAAGGTTGAATTACATACCTAACAACTTTAACCACATGAACCCCAGCGTCCCCATTCTGGGACAAACAGTTGGCGAAAATAGCAAATCTACAAGCTCACGGTGTTGCGAGCTTGTAGATTGGCTATTTTCAGCGAAGAGATTTGGTGTAATGTTGGTGGTCAAATATATAGTATATATTGGGTGGAATGTTTCTCCACACCGTTCCAACATGAATGGCAGGGAAGGATGTTTAACAATACAGACTAAGTACATTTGAAAGTAGATTTGAAAGTAGATCTCAACAACTCTCTCAACAAACCTTTTTTTGGAAGACAGGGCCAATCTCTGCTAATGGCTACAAGTCAACATTAGACTGGTACTATCATGGTCCTTTAAGTATATCAGCAGATAGAATGGATAAGGACCAACCTCTTCAGAGAAGGTCTGCAGCTGCTCCTTAGAGTAGACATACTGCCAGATCCTCTCCATGTCGTTCCAGTCGTTTACAATTCCATGTTCCATAGGATACCGCACTGACAACAAGCCCCGGTGCTCCTAGGGACCAACAGGGGAAGGAGAGAGAAAGGTCAACCGGGTAAGAAACACAGTAACATACTAGTCATTTTGATAGCCATAACGTAATCACATGAACCCTGGTGTCCCTGCTCTGGGGCAAACATTCGGTGAAAATAGCAGATCTGCAGATCGCTATGTTCCCCGAGTTCTAGGTTCCCCAGGTTCTATGTTCCCCGCTTTCAACCCTAACACTAACCCTAAGCTAAGCGGGGAACATGGAATATAGATAGAACATGGGGATGACGCCGCTTCTAGTATGGATGCATGACTAAATCCGTCATCATAACATTAGAAATGTAATATCTGTAGTATAGAGCCTGAATGGAGCCCCGGTCAACGAACCAGGACTTAATTGGTTAAAAGGTATACAAATTCCATTTTTTTCCTTAACAACGACAGACCCTGTACAGGTCCATGGTGCACGTGTGGCAAAACCAGTGGATAATTAAGTTATGTGGTGGTGTGTTTCCCACGACTCTGGCCAGCAAGCTGTCCTGGACATACAATGAAAACTGAGGACAGTCATGGATCAACTGCAATGGTACATGTGTGGAGGCTGAATAACACCACTGCACCATGGCAACACCATTGCACCGTGGCATATAACTATTCTTCATGCTCGTCTAAATACATGTAATGGGTTTGGGTCATAAGAGGAACATAGTGGACGTACATCCGATCTGGGGGCTTCACCTCGCTTATGGCTTATATGTTCAACCAGGATACACACTTCTGAGCCTGTTCTGCAAGGATTGACCAGCTGTATTGTGAATACAGCAAATTAATATTGTTCCACTAGCGTGAAAGTTTTCTTCTTTTCTTTTAACATACGTAAACGTTTAGAGATTTGTCAAATTTTTCACATCCGTGGCACTTCAGTTGTGCATCCAACTCAATGATGCACTAGTGGTTTCAAAGCTTGTGAAGTGCACTGCGATGCATTCATTTGCATAGATGTGATGTCATGGCTACAGTTCAACGTGGATAAATGCCAACAGATTGTACACATTTAGAAATTCCCCAAACAACTCCATCCCTGGTATTAATAGTGCTTAACTATGCAAATATCGCTTTCTTGGCCTATATCATCATCATCGTTTTTTTACGTCTGGAGACTCCCGTCCAGAACAGGGTTCGGCCCATATATTATTATGCATAAATGAACTATGACACAATAACAACATGATCAATACAGTATGTCAGTACATGAATTACTTGTATTTCTGTTTTTAAGAGGTCAAGAAAAAACAAGTATACAGTAGGTTTTGAGCACTGTAGTTGGATGCCTAAAATGTATTTTAGTTTCCCATACTAAGAGGGTGAAATTAATGTATACAAAAAGAATTCCACTGGTTCTCACAAGCCAGACAATCAAGGTCAGTGTTGCATAGTGAAATTGTTGCTGAAGTGCATACATTAAAACCAAGACTGAACCAGGTTTTATAATGCCAAAGTATATTTATACTTTGGCAGAATGTTCTGTGCGTTCACTTGTGTGCTAAAAGAATGACTTTGAAGACCTGTGTCACTGTACAATGTAAGTCAACTGAGGAGTCTATTTTGGATTATTCATTTTTATAATTAGAAGATCAGAGACTTGGAAACTTGGAAAGAGAGACAGTGGGGTGTGGTACCTCTGCTTTGGGTCCAATAAATAGATCCCCCTCCAGGGCTCCTGCCATCACGCGCACATGCTTGGGACGGCCCACACTGGGACAAGGAGAACAAGTCAAACATAATTCTAAATAACATGAATTTATAGATTTTCATAATTAGGAAAAATGCTGAACGTTCACTTTGTTTACCACAGTGATATGAAGGCTTATTGACAACTTACTAGTTGGGGAAGCAATATTTGGGGATCTGGTCGCCTGCAAAGCCAGCCTTGATAACCCCCGAGCCCTGAAGAGAGGAAAACAGTGTGCATGATTCAAGGTGGTATATTTGTCACTCATTCATTCATTCATACATACGGGTACAAGCACAAAATGCTGGGTGTGCCATGTGTTTACATAACAAAGCAATATATACATGTTTTACCCATCATTTCCCTCTATACCAGCAGTCATCAGCCACTGTAGAAGTGCGGTGGTATTTACCTGCAGAAACACATTGCCCTCTCGCTGTATTTCTGTGTTTTCACTGTTTTGGGTACCCCAAAAACCTCGTACCAAAACAAACAGTGAAAACACCAAAATACAGCGAGAGAGCAGTGTGTTTCTGCAGGTAAACACCACCACACTACTACAGTGGCTGATAGCTGCAAAAATGATAGGTAGAAAATATATTTATTGTTTTGTTAATGTAAACACAGGCATACTGTGCCTTTAAGAGACAGGGGGTAACCCCCCCCCCCCCCCCCCCCCCCATTGGTAGTAATGGGGAGTGCACAGAATATGGGGAGACAATAATTTTGTACGGATGATGATGAATAAGCACCATAGTGTGAGTAAGCATTGAATGCTTGGTCTGATCGAACAGTGAAAGTGTGTGTGTGTGTGTGTGTGTGTGTGTGTGTGTGTGTGTGTGTGTGTGTGTGTGTGTGTGTGTGTGTGTGTGTGTGTGGGAGGGGGGGGGTGTCATGAGACTCAGCTTGAGGCAAGGAGTCATCAGTTCCCACCATGTAGGACAACACCAGCAATATTCTGTGTGATGGTGGAGCCATAGGAATCGTATCAGTCTCTCAGGTATTAAAGCAGTAGGTAACCGGAAAACTGGGCACTTGACAGAATTTGGACCGTTTTTTTTGGGAAGGGGGGGGGGCTTTTGGGAAAACTTGGCACTGTTTTTGGGGCAAATTGGCCATTATTCGGGGACAACAACAATGCACTATTTTGAGGGAGAAGAACTGGGCACTATTTTGGGAGAACTGGGCCCATTTTGGGAAGAACTTGGCACATTTCTTATCACTCCTGAACAGTGAAGGTGCATGATTAACATTCAGTGTACAACAATTACAGCTAAATGCATTTTGCCCTCCATAATTGTGTAAAAAACACAAGATGCTGTGTCAACAATACATATTATACACAATAGATACAGACAGACAGGCAGACAGGATTTGCACAAGTCCACAGCTCAAAATACATCTTTTGGGAACACAAGTCATACTTAATGTGACATATATGTCAATATTTTTTTGCTATTACACTACTATATACTAATAGGTCCACAGAGATATTACTGAAATGTTTCCCACTGACACAATAGATATAGATAGACTGACAGACAGACAGACAGACAGGATTTGCACAAGTTCACAGCTCAAAAAATACATATTTTGGGAAAACTATTCTTGCTTGATGTAACACATATGTCAATATTTGTAAACATTACTATGTACTAATAGGCCCACAGAGATATTAAGTGAAATGTTTCCCACTGACACAATATATAGATAAGACAGACAGACAGACAGGATTTGCACAAGTTCACAGCTCAAAAAAATATTTGGGGAAAACAATTCATGCTTGATGACACATTTGTCAATATTTCTTGCTTTAAACACATAAGTGAAATGTTCCCCCACTGACACAATCTATGGACACAATAGACACAACATGCTAGCATTAGCTGTGTTATTAGCACGGCTAGCTTATCGCAAAGCAGCCCCTGAATGCTGGCGAAACGTCGCTGTCACGGTAAGCTAACGTTGTTGTCATTATATTAGCTGTAGCATCAGATTCTTCTGACAACCCACTCGTTAAAAGCACCTGATAAGCACTGTATTACTTGATACGCGGGCGGTGAACAGCGAAAAATAGCAGATCTGCAAGCTCACAAAGCGCGGCTGGTGCAACGCGTTGTGAGCTTGCAGATCTGCTATTTTCCGCCGCTTGGCCTCGGTTAGGTTTTTTAGGGTGTGGATCCCATCATGATATCATCGGCATAATATAACAGTTATAACTTACGTTATCGATCACAACGGGCTGGTTGGCTAAGATGTCATAGGACTCCATGACGATCAGAACCGCTGTCTGTCAATACGTTATGTGTTATTATTTATGATGTTTGTAATCATATGAATAAACAGCTCCGGGTAACAGACCACTAACTAACACAAGCGTCCCGTCACCGCCGGTCCTTTCTCTACAACCTCATCTTCTGTCGCGATGATGACCACTCTTGACTGACGTGGGATGCTGTCCAATCATAGCCGTACTTGGTTTGACCGCATGACTGGGACCTGACTTGGACCACTGCTGGGGCCATGTTGCTCTGCAGCGTGAAGATCTGGTTTTAAAGCGGATGCGGAAACGGCTTTATCAAGTAAATGTACGTGTAGTGGTTTGGCGGATACAGTAGGTGGGCTTTAAACCGGATGTGAGCCCCGAGCAGCAAGTAGACACCAGAGGCTTGCTTTCCACAGGTTTGTAAAGAGAGAAGTGGTAGGATTGGTCAGTACAACTTCCCGGGAGATTATTTAACCTTTTTTCTCTTTTCTTGTTTTTAAAAGTCTCAAAGTGATTACATTACATTACATTACATTACATTACATTACATTACATTACACTACATTTACATTACATTACATTACATTACATTACATTATATTATATTATATTATATTATATTATATTATATTATATTATATTATATTATATTATATTATATTCCATCCATCCATCTTCAGCTGGGGCAACAGTTCCACCAGAGAGCTCCAGCCTTCCCTATGAGCAACACTTCTTCCTGAGGGATTCCGGGGCGTTCCCAGGCTAGTGGAGATTACATGTATATTACAGTATATTACATTATATTATATTATATTGAACAATTTTGTTATTTTCATTTTTATTTGTGTGTGTGTTCATTCATTCACTCACTCATTTATTTATATATTTTCTATAATACCTTGTTGCTATGAACCCAAACCAAACAATTAAATATTTGAATCTTTAGCCTGGTTTTATTTTGAAGGCCCCTAGTGGAAGTGTTTAATTGTGTGTAGAGAGGTTGACTTCATAATGTTGACACTAAGCGGCGCTGCTACCAGATAACTGATGGAAACTATACAGAACACAGCACAGATTTATCACTTACTGTAAAGGTACTTATTATTTGAGTGTAATAATCCTAACTCTCAGTGAATCACAGACTATATAGAAGGAGGTCATATGGTTTATAAAACCTGTGTGTTTTTAAGGAAGAACTTTTATTTAGATAGAAACCTACAGGTCATAGATACTCGCTGTCTAAGGTTCATTTAAGTTTCTAAATACCCTGTTAGTGTTGTTTAATTTGTGACATTATTTGACATAAATATTAGTATTATTAATCTGTAAAATCCTGGTTAAACCACAACAACTTCAGCCTGTTTATATTAAGTCGTACGACGGTGTCGCGTGGCGAAAATAGCCTATCTACCAGCTCACAACAACACCAGCACCAGTGGTGTAAAGTAACTAAGTACATTTAGCCCAAAGTACTGTAAGTACTTGAGTACAAATTTGAGGATTTTTTACTTTACTGGATTATTAAAAAAATTCTACATCTCAGAGGCAAATATTGTACTTTTTACTCCACTACAATTATTTGAAAACTTAAGTTACTGGTTACTTTGTAGATTTTGTATTATTATTACAAAACATACATTAACCACTTCATCCCTATATACTTCGGCTATTTGAAAATAGCATATCTACAAGCTGTTGCTTTGCGGCGCGTTGTGAGCTTGTAGATCTGCTTTTCAAAATATTTGTATACATTTTTGAACACTTGTGAAATAGAACATTCTGCATAATGACTACTTTTACTTTTTGTAATTTTAAGTACATTTTGATGCCAATACCTTTACCTTTGCCAATACCTTTACTCAAGTAAAATTTTAATTCTGGACTGTAAAGTTTTTCTATATTGCAGAATCGATACTTGTCTTTGAGTAAAAAAATACTTTTTCCACCACTGACCAGCACCATGTGTTGACTTGGAATGGATAAATGAACACTTTTGACATAAAGACGTGTTGGTTGGTCTGTCTTAATGTTTGTGCTTGTGTTCAGTTTGGTGTCTTCAGCCTTTCACCTACAGCAGAGCTGACCTGTCCTCATTATGGCCTCCTGTGCAGATGACTCACCTGAGAAGTAAGAGCACCTTCTGTCTGATTTATGACCTTTATCTGCTTGACCCAGTATACACACATGTGGTGAATCACTCATATATACGTAAGCATAAATGAAGCATAGTGTTAGTTCATGCAGGACACGGAAGTCTTGCACGCCTCAGCTGTAATCGGCTGTCAGTCAGAGTCAGAGTGAACATCAGCCTAGCCTCCTATTCCCCATTCACAGCTCTGCTGGTCATTACGTCACACATTCATACTCCAATCTGAGGTCACGCCTTAACAAAGAGGTTCCTTTAAATACGGCTTTGCATTGCTGCCTGCTTCACTGCTGCTTAGCTGCCTCCTCCACCACAGCCTCCACCTTTTGATCGGAGTCTGGCATAGGCTCAAATACTTGTGATATTTTATCTGCTTATTCAAACTAATATGTCAATGTATTGCTTATTGTTTGATATTGTATCCCTATGGGGGTTTTGCTTAACATTCCCTGATTTTGCTTAGCATGCTGCTTGGACAAAATTCAGGGAATATCTCCAAGAGCGGAGCCTTTAACGCCAAGCTTAACTGTATTCCATTTGTTGCAATAAATGGTTAAATCTACTTTGACGTGAGCGTTCCTGACTGAATTGATGCCCGTGATACGATGACCATCAACTACTTTATCAGAGACTGCATGACGTCTGTGGCACTGTGCACAATGATACGAGATGCATGTTTTATTCCTATCCATTCTGTTCTTGTCCTTGTCTCATATCTTCTGGTCACGTCATGTGTCCAATACTGTATATACATTCTCTATGTGTGTATAAAACTTCAGAACATGTCATGTGATACTGCCTGGTATCATCATGTTCTCCGCGCACGCAACTTAACTGAAACATCTCTTACCACCCTTAGTTAGAGGGAGACTCTTTAGGGACCACATGTCATTAACATGTTGTTAACATGTAGTTCAACGTGATATGCTGCATTCACACTGGCAGCTACAAAGATGCAAAGCTACACAGCATATTTGTATCTTTGTAGCTGAAGTTGAAACCAGCTCAACTCTTTTTGTAGCTTTTGTATCAGCTACAAGCGTCGGATGTATCTTTGTATCTTCATGTATTGTATCTTCCATTGAAAATGAATGGTAAACTGTATCGCTCTGCCAGTGTGAACGCAGCATAAGTGTGGTAGTAGTAGTGGTTCTCAACGTGTGGGCTGGGGCCTACCAGGGGCTCTTATACGGGTCTGTGACTCTGAGGGTGTACAAATGGAACCAAATGGATCATGGTGGCGTGAGGGTCCATTTGTTTCCATGTACACTCTCAGAGTTACAGACCTGTAAGGGTCCATTTGGAACCCCCTCAAGTAATCCAGAGGATCCCTAGGGACCTCACTTTGAGAACCACTACAATAATATGTATGCAATATTGTATTTATGATTCTTTTTAAATGTATAGGAATCGTTAAAGGGAACCGTTAAGGAATCGAACAGTTAAGAGGGAATCGTTAAGGAACCAGAATGGTTAAAATCCTGAAGGATCCCAAAACCCAACCTTAGACCTGCCATCATGTTTGCCATTGTTTTGTTTCTCAGGCACTGCTGGGTGTGTTTTGCCACGGAGAGAGAAGACCACTGTGCAGAATGGGTCAGTCCCTGCAGGTGTAAAGGCTGTACCAAATGGATCCACCAGAACTGTCTACAGCGCTGGCTGGATGAGAAGCAGAAAGGAGGTGGAGGAGCTATCTGCTGCCCACAGTGTGGCACAGAGTACCGCATCGTCTTTCCCAAGATGGGTGAGTGTACTGTAGACCCAGGTCCCATACCATAGAAAAATTAAATAATACACTTGTATTTTACGTGTCAAATCACCATATCACCAAACAAGTTAATTGCGCGTCACATATTTTCTTTCCATATCATGCACCCCTCATATACAGTGAGGTTTGACATGTGTACTGTGTATGTATCAAGTGTTTAATAACTGTTCTGTGTTATTGTGTTCTGTATGTATCAGTGTTTAATAACTGTTCTGTGTTATTGTGTTCTGTATGTATCAGTGTTTAATAACTGTTCTTCTGTGTTATTGTGTTCTGTATGTACAGTATCAGTGTTTAATAACAGTCTTGTGTTATTGTGTTGTTCAGGCCCGTTGGTGTATTTCCTTCAGCAGGCAGACAGGGCACTGTCACGGGTCAGTCCATTTGCTGCTGTAGGGGTGGTGGTTGGAACCATATACTGGTCTGCGGTCACATACGGAGCTGTGACTGTCATGCAGGTGATAACAATGACAATAGCTGATCTACAAGCTCACTGCAAGACCATTGTATGATGAAGCAGGGCATTCACTTACAAAGAAATCATAAAATGTTGATATGAGATTATGGGTTTTCTGCCCGACAGCGACAATATTAACCATGGAATAATCTAAATGGTAAATGGAGCATTTTGTATTGCACCTTTATCCAAAGCACTTTACAATGTGCACTACATTCACACATACATTCACACATACATTCACACACCGATGGCGGAAAAAAACATGCAAGGACACTTTGACATTAACGCAGGGGGAGCCCCGGATTGTGATTTGGTTAGATGGAAAAAAAGCTGTCCAAGTACAGTTGAAACTCAGGTCCGTTTTCACTAAGACTATAGAGAGTTGAAGTGGTTTCTATTGTCATCGCCAGGTGGTGGGCCATAAGAAAGGTCTGTATGTGATGGAGCGAGCGGACCCTCTGTTCTTGTTGATGGGTCTGCCCACCATCCCAGTGCTGCTGGTGCTAGGCAGAATGATCCGGTGGGAGGACCTGGTCCTGAGGCTGTGGCACAAACACTGTTTAAAAAGACAGCAACTGGCTCCAGGTTGGTACTGAGGAAAAAAACACGAAATCTGAAAAGTGTTCACGGCCCACCCATCTGACCACTTAACACAGCAGTTTTTTCGGCTGCCATGTTGGTGGCCAGATGGGTGGGTGGTGTGCATTTTCAGAGCATGATTAATCAATCAATTGTGTTACTACTTGATCCAAGTACACTACTTGGATACTATCCTTGGGACTCAGTAAAGGTAATTAATTTAACTTTTATTCCCAACACAGGACGGCACTTACCCCGCCAGCCTGCGGAGGGCGCCAATGCAGGAGATCACCTGTCTGTGTCCCGCACTCTGTGTGGCGCTCTCATCTTCCCCTCCATCGCTAGCCTGGTGGGACGGCTGCTGTTTCGACGAGTGACCTCCAACCTCCAACGCACTATCCTGGTGGGTGTACACTGTACTGCATGTTAGTATATTAGAGTGACCACTAACCTACAGCGCACTATCCTTTTGGTATGTTAGAGCAGTGGTTCTCAAACTTTTCATGTCAAGGACGCCCAAATTGACACTTATTAGCCTGCGGACCCCTGTTTCAAAAGATATGCCAGGGACCCCCATAAGAGAAGATTTTTTTACAGCTCTAGCAGTGATTCTCAACCATTTTAATTTCAAGGACCCCCAGTTTGACATGCATTAGGGCTACAGACCCCCATTTAATGGCATTTCTATCACTTGGACCGCAAGTTATATTGTAAAATCTATGTCAATTTAACTCTGAGAGTGTACAAATGGAACCACATGGACCTGTTAGGGCGGTGTGTGGTCATCACAACATGACTCACTTAAAAAAAAGGTTAAATTCCTTTTTTTTAAGTCCATACTGCTATTCATAGGGCTTCACATGTGTCATGTGTTTCGCTAGCCAATCACAGTCCTGAATTTGCAAAGTCAGCCAATCACATTACAGCTAGTGGTGATGACACTAGCTGTAATGTGATTGGCTGACTTTGCAAAAGTATAGATTTGCATTGACTGTGGAAGGGTTAGGGTTGTAGACTGCGTTGTAGACTATTGGCCAATCAAGGTGCAGGATTGGTCAGTGTCCAAAACTCACTTATAGGGGGCGGTTACACCGCCCCAAAAATCTGTATAAACACTTAAACCCTATATACTGTACATCAACTATTGTCCAAAACATTTTGAAAAACTTTGCAATACACATTTTAATATTTTTGAAACATTTTAACAATACAAATGGGTGTCCCTGGCACAAAATATTTCAGGTGGGGGTCTGCTAATTTGGGGGTCCTTGACATGAAAAGGTTTGAGAACCACTGTTGTACCCATATGCTAGCTGTGTCGGCTGGAAAGATCAGCTGACTCATTCCAACCTCACTGAAACCCTACTTATATTGGATGAATTATTTTCATGCAAATTAAATCTTAATGAGACTTAAAATAAGTAAGTGATATGGTTTTAGAACCCCACAAAGCTAATTTATCAGTTTCAGTTTTTTGTTTCATCACTTTCAATTATTTCACTTGTTTATCCTGTATCCTGTATGAATTCTCTCTCCTGATTGGATAAAATTGGTATCTTGACCTTAAAATGTACTAGTGCTGGAGAAACGGAGAGACCCCTGTTACTGAACAGACACTCTATATAGCAATGATTACTGTCAGAATATAGAGCCTTTATTGTAAGTATTGGTGTAAGCTCAGGGGTTGACACTAAGGTCTCAGAGGCACTTGCCCGTTGGGCAAGTACAGGTCAAGTTCTACTTGCCCAAAGGTCATGCCCACTTGCAGGAAAAGTAAATCAAATTAATTTTAAATCCAATCGATAACTGCCGAATGCCGACAGTCACTTTGAAAGTCTGAATGAACTGCTGAATGGTAGCATTATTTGTTCTTTCATGAATAACCAGTAATATTTAATGAAGTCGGTTGCTTCCCCATTCAAATGCACTTGCCTGTCGGGCAACCTGAAAGCAAACTCCACTTGCCACAGGCAGTCGGGCAACCGTTAGTGTCAACCCCTGAAGCTACTTAGCTATATAGTCCATTTTAAGTGAGACTACTAGGATACTAAAAATAGATAACCTGTGTTTAATATTAATTATGCTTCACCGTTTTGTACGCTGGCCCTGTGTTCCATTCAGCTGTGTAATTGGGCACTCTCCTCTCTTCCCTGCTTTGTCTCCTCCAGGGTGGCATCGCCTTTGTGGTGATGAAGGGAGTTCTGAAGGTTTATTTCAAACAGCAGCAGTACTTCATTCAGGCTAACCGTGTCATACTAGATTACCCCGAGAAAGACGGCCACAGGCAGAGCGAGGGCCAAGAAGAGGACACAGAGGACAGTGGAAATGAATAATACTTTATTTTTATTTTATTCATAAATTTAAAAAATATCTATTTTGAAATATTTTCGGAAAAAGCTAAACATATTACTATTTTTGAAATGGGGCTCAAGTGGTTTTAAGTGATCAATCAAGCAAGAAACAAAGTGTGGGGCATGAATGTGTGCAAAGGAAAACATGGAATTGAATTGAATTGAATCTAGATAAATAATAGCATTTTGAAAATAGAGAATTCAATAGTTAAATATTTAACAGGGAGGCCATTCTTTCCCGTTTAGATTCAAGATGAAAAGATTCAAGATATATAAGTATATAAATATATATACTGGATATACAAGAGTAAAATTGTTTGGTTTTGGTTCCTCAGTGTTGTAGCAGCTATAATAAAGAATGTTTTTGTTATTTTTGTTATATATAGAAAATTCTAATTTTGAACTTTTTGACTTATAATGACACAAATCCTCAGCCAAAAGCATGTCAACTTCTGAACATTTCAGTGTTTAATTGCAGTGACATTTGGGGCATGCTTAGTTATTTTTATTTGCACTGTTCATGTAGATGTGCTCCTAATTCTGTTTTTGTTTGTTTGTAAAACATGCCTCTAAAACATTTAGCAAGAGGTTCATGACACAACATCCATCTGATCATGTGTTTATTACAGAATGCATAGATTTGATTTGATTTCATGTCAATGAATGAATGATTGAATGGAATAAAGCTGTCAAACTGATGTTATGTGAAAACTCCTGTTATTCTTAATGAGAGCAGTCGATGATGTGATATACCTGCTATATCTTTTAACTGAAATTAAAGCCAGCACATTTGTTTTGTATAGTAAATATTAAGGAATGCGTGCAGGTTATTGTGTTTGTGTGTGATTGTGCATGTGACTGATTTTATGGTTCTACTCTACTGTGTCATTGACAGATCATTCTTTAAAGGCCCACTTGCAGGTTGCTCTGGTCTTCTTTTTTGGTCAGGGAGAAGTAGAGGTCTTTGGTGTAATGCTGAGCTAGGTGTGTTACCAATACAATGTCTGTCACGTTGAGGCCTACTGTATCCCTAATATACTTAGTTGTATGACACATTCTTTGGACAAATTATGTCATTTGGGGGTGTGGGAGGTGCAAACAACACGCCTAACAGCGTTGTTTTTGTGAGATGGGCCGTAAACAATGATATCCTTTTCTGTCCTACTGTATAACTATGGTTAAGTTTACACCTCCAACACACTCACGGGACATCAATCCCTCTCCATTTGGTTGATTAGCTTAGCTACCATCTATGGCTAATCACTCTTGTCACTCCTGTGTCAATGTGGCGAAGGACCACTTCACCAGAAGAAAAAAAGTTGATGCTTAATGCTTCCCATCTTCCCTACATCAACACAATTTTCTCCCCGTATCCCTTCTTGTCTCTTTTGTTCGACAGATGTTCTGCAGATATATCTTGGTCACTTGTTCTCATGTTTTTGTCACTTAGATTAGTTTTTGCCTTACCACAAATGTTAAGAATGTTATTTAGATAGCATGTTGTTTAAAAAGATGCTAGGTTGAGGTTCATTGTTTACCTGGTATCCTACAGTATAGTGTCTATGAGGCACTACATTGTTCTCTGCACTCTATGTGATTATTTAACTTTTTTTGTTTTATGGAGTTCATGCTTTCTCTGCTTATTCCGATATCGCGTTTGTAAGTCAGTCTGGATAAGAGCGTCTGCTAAATGCCTACATTGTATAATATAAATAGTAATTGTAGCCTACTCCCCACATTATCATACTCCTGTGTCGACGGGGTGAGGGACCACATCAGTGACTCCAAGCAGACTGATTGTGGTGGCTTGGGGCCCCAGAAAGGAAATCGCCATAAATGCTATAGTTCGAACATAAAAACAAAATGGATGTACAGTAAGTGTATGGTAGTACCTACTCTCAGAGTACCTGGATGCAGTCTATGATATCATCAGTAGGCCTACTATGATGATGTCAGGCATTTCCGTACTTGGGCATATTATGTCAGCCGTATTATGTCATATTATGTCATCCATATTATGTCAGCTGCAGACAAACAGCCTCGCAGATGCACGTCCGTGTGTTTTACACCCAAATAATGGAGTACAGACATGCATCACACAGTACTGGGATCGTAGTGACCTGTCTGAGTGTCTCATTCATAAAGGAGGTTTTGGACAGAAGACTTCATGTAAAGGTGAACACTTTCACATCTGAAAAAATTGCTCAATTAAAAAAGTTAGCTCCAGTGAACGTCGAAACCAATACAAACCAAGTCAGTCGCTGATATTAGTGCAAATGGCCGTGTACAGGTGCAGTTTCCTCGCTCTACTGTTCTTTCTTTGTCATTTATCTTTGCTTATTGTCGCAGATATTCAAAAAACGAACCCTGTTAGTGAGACTGGCATCTTTGTGGATAATAATCTACAAAGACAGCTTGCAGTAGTCACCGAAACAAAGCAGCAGACTACTGAATGGATAGCAAGCGAGGATGTGGAACTGACTCATGACGATGCCCCAAGTGACCAGAAGGCCACTTATGAACCTAAAGTTGCTCACATGCCATCCGCACCGCCGACTAAAGATGAATTTCAGGAAGAATTGGTTATCAGACCGCTTCATTCCGGGGATATTTACGCCAGCTTCCAGTTCCGCACCCTATGGGACACAGACTTCACTGGAGGAAACAAAGTCTCCCACTACCGTCTGTTCCCCAAGTCGCTGGGCCAGGTGATCTCCAAGTTCTCAATTAGAGAGCTCCACATCTCCTTCACCCATGGCTACTGGAGGACTATGCAGTGGGGGCATCCCTTCCTGCCCTCACCTCCTGGGGCTGAACTCTGGGTCTGGTTCCAGGACACTGTCACTGATGTGGACGGTGCATGGAGGGATCTGACCAATGCTCTCTCAGGGATCTTCTGTGCCTCTCTCAACTTAATTGACTCAACGAACACCATTCAGCCTAGTGCCTCCTTCAAACCACTGGGTGTGGGCAATGTCACAGACCACAGCTTCCTTCGCTACGCCACCCTGCCACGTGAGACTGTCTGCTCTGAAAATCTGACCCCTTGGAAGAAACTCTTGCCATGTGGCCCCAACGCTGGTCTGGCTGTCCTGATGAAGGCAGAGAAGCTCTTCCACAGTAGCTTCTACTCCCAGGCTGTGCACATTAGACCTGTGTGTCAGGACTGGCCGTGCAAAACGGCATCCTGGGAGCTCCGGCAGACACTGGACGTGGTGTTTGATCTGCACACCTCAGGACAGGGCGAGCGAGAATGGTCTCTGGTCAAGATGTTCTCTCGCAACCTCACAGACGCCTGCCCGCTGGCCTCCTCCAGTAAAGTCTACATCGACATCACTGACCACCCCCAGAGGGAGCGGTTTGAGCTGACCCCAGCCCATCCCCTGCTGAGCCAGGCTGTAGTGCTGGGCGACAGGAGGACCTACTCTGTCTACGACCTGACCCAGGCGTCCACCTTTGGCTCCCTGCGCTCACTCGACCCGCTGCTGCGTTGGAAGTCCACTGACGGTGACAAGCTGCGCCCCTTCCTCCATGGCGAACGTTACATGGCCGGCTATGGGCTGCAGACGGGAGAGATCCACACTCTGATGTACAACCACCACCCTGACAGGGCCTTCCCTGTGCTACTGCTAGACACGGTGCCCTGGTACCTCCGCCTCTACATCCATACGCTGTCTGTCACCAGCAAGGGGAAAGACACCAAGCCCAGCTACATCCATTACCAGCCGTCTAAGGACCGTCAGAGACCACACCTTCTGGAGATGCTGGTTCAGCTGCCTCCCAACTCTGTCACCGAGGTCACTGTGGGGTTTGAAAGGTCTCTGCTGAAACGGACTGAATACAACCGGGACTTCTGTGTCGGGTCCTCCGTCATCAGCGCTCTCGTGCCCAGCGCTGTTGCCATGGATACAAACAGCACTCAGGACCGCCCGCTCTTCAGCAGATTTTTCCCACGTAAAGAAGAAGAGTCCGGCTACTTCATGCGAGTCTACACAGAGCCTCTATCGGTCAGCCTTCCCGATCCAGACATGACCATGCCTTACAATGTAATCTGCTTCACATGCATTGTTCTTGCCTTTTGTTACCTCTCACTTTATGATCTGCTCACTCGCACGTTCCAGGTAGGAGAGCCCAGTCCAGGTCTAGCCAAACAAATATACAACCTAATCCACATGGTGGTCAATTTCATCCACAGGATGAGGGGCGTACCACCACCAACCTGAAACGTGCTGACTCCCCCCTTTCCTGAGCAGGTTAAGGTTAGCCATAATGCACTGGTAATGTGACATTCAAGGTTCAGGGTTCAAGGTTGTACTTTATTGTTACATCTTGTGTACAGGTACATAAGAGTAAAACTTATTTTGGTTCGGCTTCCTTCAGACAATGTAGCAGCATAAGTAATAACAATAGAATAAAGAAAACGTAAAAAGATTTAAAGAAAGAGAGTACTCGTTCAAGCACTGGCATGTTGTTAAGAAACAACTTTTAAATGTGGAACTTTCTGTTTTTAAAATAATACACTGAATTTATTTTGAACTGGATTGAAATAGAGTCAGTATTATTTCCCCCCTGCCTGTTAGTAGGGAAGCATAATGTTATCTACTGTTGATAATGTGGGCTCTGCTGTTGTCTGTCAGGTGGATGGATCCAAAGCTTTGTTCTGTGTTGCAATGGGGGAAAGTATACGAACTATATAGGCTTAACCCCAGTGTTGGTTGAATGTTTTTGTTTGTTTGTTTTTGTCATCAATAGTATATGCATTTGAAGCCATAACTCTACTATAGCCATTAAACAAAGGAACAATAAGTCACTAAGTCTGAGACATGAAAATGCTATTTTTCAGGAGAATAAGGCACAGGGGACATATGTGAGTAGTAGCATAAAACAATTGATCTGAGTTTATTCATTGAATGAACTAATTTAAAAAGGAATTTAAAGTTGGCTATGATGTTGACAGCTTAAAGGCATACTACAGTATGACATTTTCCCTGTGTTTACATAACAAAACAATATATACTTTTTTTTACCCATTATTTCCCTCCATACCTCCACTATCTATCTATCTATCTATCTATCTATCTATCTATCTATCTATCTATCTATAATACAGTACAGTATCTGTCCATCCAATAATCACTACTGGGTGACGTCACGATAGCTCCCTCCAATTTTCTACTCAACCAAACAGGTTCCTCTCCGGCCTCCGTAGCTGTTGGGGGGCGTTTCTTCAATGAGCGCTTTTTGTACTCTGCAACTGCACCAGCAAGTTAGACATGAAGACAAATGTGACTTCCGGGCTTTGTCTTCAAAATAAGACCCATTTTCAGGTACACACACACACACACGCGCACACGCACGCACGCACGCACGCACGCACGCACACACACACACACACACACACACACACACACACACACACACACACACACACACACACTGACACACACACACACACACACACACACACACACACACACACACACACACACACACACACACACACAGAGTCATACCCTTTTGAGCCACGCTAGAAAATGTTTTTTTTTTGTAGTCTAATCAGAACCAGATTGCCAACATGAATGTTACTGCAACTGGCCCACAATGTGTCACAATGGCTAATTTCTACACATTTCCAGAGCTTCCGATATACAGCCTGTATGGCTCAGTGTTCATTTAACTCTGAGAGTGTACAAATGTGTGTACATATTCTACACCTGAAAGGGTCCATTTGGTTCCATTTGTACACTCTCAGAATTACCCGTAAGGGTCTGTAACTCCCCCAAAGAACCCTTGACCCCTGGGGGTCCATGGACCCCACGTTGAGAACCAGTGGCCTATCCTATACAGACTGAGATCACTATTTTCCACACATTGCTGTGTGGGTCAGAAGCAGGTGGTTGGTGATTGAGGGTGCTGACAATGTTTAGGCCACCATCTGTTAGACCTACCTATCTGACATTTGACTCCCTGGCCCACTCTGGGCTTCAGAAACGCCCATATCAAGTGTGTTTTACGATATTTGGAAATCTGCATAATGGGGCAGCCAAACAACCCACAAACAACAGGCCCTTTAAAGTGGTTTATGAACAGCTTTCATCCGGCTACCATTAGACTATTGAGCAAGGCATGTCCATCGCTTGTCATCAGACTGGCCTTGAACTTTTGCTCTTCCCGGTGTTTTATATTTGTTGATGATATTGTATTTTGGTATTATTTTTATGCTATGTTGATGAATTTAATACATAGGACCACAATGGAAACAAGCCCCCAGAACGTTTTTGTGTTATCCTTTTAGCTCAAATCTCTGACTGAACCTGCTGTTTACATTTCTGTCAAGTAAAGTATTCAATCAATCAATCAATGAATCAATCCTCATCATGGCCCTACCTGTGGATTATACCAGTGGCAGTGAAAGTGACCTTTTGTGGACTATGTGGTTGAACCTGCCACATAATGATACTCTGCACCTTATCTCATGTAAAATGTGCTGATATACTTCTTGCACCACCTTAATGTCTATCTCTACACCTGTAAACCTGTGATGTGACAATAATAATAATAATAATAATAATAATAATAATAATAATAATTTGTTAGTTACTGATGCAAGAACAGGCTTCTATTTCAGTGTGCTATCTTTCTAGTAAGAGAAAGGCTGTATAGTTAGTAGCTTGGAATCCCCATAAATGATGTATTTGATAGGCAGTTTTGAGGTTTCTGAACTGTCCACTGTGGACAGCCCACCAGAGTTGCCATATCTGCTTGTAAGCGACTTTGGGTTTGTTTTTCTGTAAAGTTGCGTTTAAATATTGGTAGTTACGGTTACGTTTTTTGGGCCTGTTTCTAAAGTGTAGTGCTTATTTGGGCTTGTTTCCTAATGTTGTTTAAACCAGTGGCTCGCTCTTAAACATTTTCATGTCAAGGAACCCCCCCAAATGAACATGTATTTGTCCACAGACCCCCCCATCTAAAACATTGTTGTGCCATGGACCCTGTACCAGATTTGTGTTTAAAAAATACTACACATTTGTCAAAAAAAATAAATCTATGCGCCTCGTTGTGAACTTGTAGATCAAATAGCCGATTTTCAAATAGCCGATGTATGTACAGTATAGGTTTGAACTAAAGTGCTCATGTGGCCATCACTTCTTTTGGGCTTGTTTTAATAGACCTGCTTATTTCTCTCGCAAAATCTGATAACACTGCAGCCCAACTCTGACACTAGACACAGAGCGAGTAGACATAATGGGACCCTCTTAAAGGCTAATGAACATTAAGTGAGGCCAAATTACAGCCTATATAATGTTGAAAATGGTGACATGCTCCATAAACTAAAATGTAGAATCAAACCACACGAAACCCATGCCTAAACTTAACCTAAACTTAATTAATTAACATGCCTAAACTTTGTTTTTTTCATAAGCAGTTTTGTTAGAAATTGTATTACCGATTATCTGGTTATTTTAGTAGGCAAACGTATGCTTTAAATTTGAAGGAAAATCGGTCAATTTCCGGCGTTTCTGTCGCCAATTGCGCCAACCTGACGAACCGTCCTCTGGTTGCTTGCTATTCTCATTACTTTTCTCAAAGCTCAGTGATAAAGTTATATCCTTCATTGTTCCGTTTGATATGTAAGTTTTTCAGAGAGGACACTTTAATTCAACACGACAGGATAACATGTATTTATACAAAACAATCACCCTTACACTGACTGACAGTAATCACTTGCAGACGGGCTACCAACAAACCGAGCTACACTGTGACTATTATTATTTCGCAACGACCTTTGTTGTGCTTTAAAAGTATTTTGTGGAGCAAAAAAATACGCTCATTCTGTTTGAGTCGGTGCAGTTTTGCGAGGACATTATTTGTGTTTTAATTTTTCCATAATATGTGTGCAAAGAAAATGTAAGATTGTCTCAGCCCAGAATAAAGGCAACAACCACGGGGGGCGCTGTTTCCCCCTCGCTATACTCATATTAGAGGGGGAGTGATAGGTCCATGCAATGGAGCAAAATGGCGGATCATGTGCAGGTAACCAGAGGTTTATGTTTTTGTAATGAACACAATTATCGATAAGCGTTACAAACGAGCCGGTGCATGGATTAGGACACGTTACTGATTATACGCAGCCGACGTGTTCGCCCGTGTGTGTGTGCACGGGGCGGCCGTTTGCTGGTGCTGTTGGTAGTAAATAATAATAAGGAGGATGCGGGGTGCTGTGTGTTGACTTGTGGCCTGTCATCGTGCAGAGAGAGAGAGGGAGAGAGGGAGAGAGAGAGAGCTCAGCTTATTGCATTAACATTGTGCTACCTAGTTTTAGCCGCAAGTTTAACGTAAAACGAAACGCCGGACACCTTATTCGCCCGTGCGACGCCGCAATGTTTTATTTTGGCGACGTTGACGGTGTGAACAGGGTGGGGGGTGGGGGGGCGACACAACACAACAATGGCCATAATTATGTCCGAATAGTTATCCAAGTAAACAATATAAAAACCAATCCGGATAGATTGTGTAAATGGGCTGGCCTTTCTTGGACGTCGCTAAGGATGAGGAGAAAACATGTCACATCGTCGCCCCGCTATACGTGGTGGTTGCGATGATGTTTTGCGCCGTTTTTACGCATTTAACGGGGAAAAAAGTATAAAAAGGGTGGGGGGGGGGATCCCAAATGTTGGGTTGTTTGTTTGATGCGCATTCATTGTGCTGCGAGGAGGGAAGTTTGGCTCTCTACCAGTTGCGCGAGCCACCGTGATGGCACGAGACGTCCAGTCCAAGCTTAGCTCGCTCGCTCGCGCACCCCGAAAATAGCCGATCTACAAGCCTAACGACGGGTCCTTGGGGCGCGTCGTTAGGCTTGTAGATTGCCTATTTTCGGGCCACGCGACTATATAGTTTAAAATCATAAGTAACGTCCACCACCCGACCGTTACCATACCACCACCACGCGCTATGAACGTTAGCCGTTGGCTCAGTGGCTCGCGCTGCTGACGGAAAGTTCTCCCGCGCAACAACAAAACCATCCTGGTTATGGTGGTTCTTTGTGTTTTGGTTTCGAGTGCCACTCTCTTTATGTTTCAGAGCCGGTCTATTTAAGTGTTTAATATTGAACATTCGGACGCTTGTGTGTTGTGTGGCTTCTGGTAATGTTCACATGTGGTGTGTGTGTGTGTGTCTCCATGGTTGCTGCTGGCAACATGGGAGCCTGTACTGTAGTGTAGTGTAGTGTAATGTGCTTCCAGGTTTTTTTTCTCCCCCTTTTCCTGGACACATGTTTTGGCTAAATGTTGCTATTGTAATGTGAGCTGGTGGCTTTTGATAACAAGCCAGGTGCCACAAGATAAACAAAGTGCATTTGTTATATTATGTTGATGTTGTTTTTATTGACAAAAATGCATACAATACAGTACATATTATACATATCTGTTAAAAGGTTAAAACACACAAAAACAAAAGCCTGAGGGCTTGTTTCCATTGTGGATGTCCTTTTTTATCCGAACATGCTCATGCAATGCTTAGGGACACCGTCTGTCATCATGTCTGTATATTTGTTATGAATATGATGTGGAAATGCCTGTCCCTGGTTGACTTAAAATGATATAGGCCAATAAGCAGACTAGATGATCATTGGATTTAAAGGCTTATTATTATCCTCTCTAAATCCAATGCCACTTTCATTCATGTCTGAGGGACTATTACTGGCTGTATGAGCACATGTCACGATATTCTCTGAAATTCATATTATGTGGCCAACAGAACATAAACACTTGGAAAGTTAACATTATTTACAGTCACTTGGTGGGCTATTCTTAGCCCTATTTTGTCTTGTTGCAGAGCTGGGCTGGCTTGTGTTAGAATGTTGCTCATACGTTTTAGTCACAGATGAGGTCTTAAGTCTTCACTCTTGTTTATAATAATTTATAATGTACTACTTTAATGTCATCTTATGAGCGGTTCCCTGCGATCATCAGTCTAAATGGAACAAAAATGTTTTCACATTTTGTGGCATTGCCTGGTGACTCTATAATTCTTAACATCCAACCACAACCACCACAGCTAAGAGGATGGTAGGGGGTAATCCATGGCACATATACCGTATCTATGTAGACCCGTAAGGGTCCATTTGGTTCCATGTGTTTCCATGTGTACACTCAGAGTTCAATTAATACTGAGCAATCTGTACATCGGAAGCTCTGGAACTGTGTTGAAAATAGCCATTGTGACATATTGTCAGATTGCATATCATGGTGGACCAGGTGCACTAACATTCATGTTGGCAATCTATGTAATTTTGTAAATTTAAATGTAAATTTATCACAAAGGTTTTAACAGCTCCAAAGTGTAAAAATATAAGCTAATGCATTTAGAGTTGGTGGCTGCAGATGATGTCACTAGGTGGCTCTGTCAGTCACAAGAGGAGAGAGAAGTGCTCTCGATTTAAAGGCAGAGAAATATTTGTGCACACAGTGAATGAAGTTGTAACGATTGCAACAATGGCATTAAGTAGGGGAAACCTTAAGGGCTGTGTCGGTATACTGTAGCAAATTTATTGATGGCAGTTTCTCCTGAACTACCTACTGTATGTAAACAGTGCATTCTGCATGTGATATCAGCGCTGCCTATTTATATTGTTGCCATTATGAGACTACTATGCTTGATACTTCACTTAATCATCATAGATTGGACAGCCTATTTAAGATGGTCTCCCTCTCTTGTCTTCTAAGATGACCTGATGAAGGTCGCTGTGACTATTACCATTACTTTCTTAAAATGTTGCATTGCTACAGACCGTGTGCGGGGAGTCTTTCTTTCTATCTTGGTCGGCCTTTGGTCTTCTCTGATGCACCTGTCGATCTGTAGGTGGTGCAAGAGTTTTGCCAATTTAAATTAATACAACAATTTGGCATACCCCCTAGATGCAGAATGAACTAAAGCATACTATGTTGCTTTTAAGTATTACTCATAGACAAAGTTTTACTCCTGTCTTGTTTAGGATATGCTATTGAGGAGACATTCTTTCTCATTCTGTGAAACATCTGCACTGTTGAAAATTCCATCTGTGAGGCTGCAATTGGAATGGTTACTGTAACATCATAATCTACAGTATATGTTACTGTAAAGTCAGACAATGGGGAATATCTACATTTCCCAGCATATCGCAAGTAAACTGGTGATCAAATAATGAATTACAGGGGGAAATATTTTAACTTATGTGTGTCTAAAAACAAAACAAAAAAACGTGCATGCGGTGCCAGAGAAGAGCACATTTTAGGTGTGCTGTACTATAGAAAAACAATGTTTATTTTCCCCCCTAATTTGTACACCTAAATTATTTTCCCATGGTGATACTGGTGTTTTGTCAATGATTTTTTTTACAAATCGCCTTGTTGATTCCTGCCACATCATAGCGTTTTAGTCAGCCCGATGTCCCATAGTTTGTTCACAGGCACACAGATCCGTCTGCTCCAGAGCCTCCGCCGCACACCTGACGTTCACAGCTTGCGCGTTCAAAGTGTTTCAGGGGGGCGTAGCCCCCCGAGACTCTAGTGCTGACTAAAAAGCAGGTGTTAAAATAAAGTCACCGGAACTTTTGACGCGGAGTGCGAGCGGAAAAAGAGAGAGAACGCACCTGTCACACTAGTGGGATGCCCGGCTAGGCTTGAATATAATTAACCAAGAATCAACTTTATTGTCACATCACAGGTTTGCAGGTGTAAAGAAGTGGTTGACTTTCGTTTTTGCGAAAGCTCCGTTTAGTTTTCCAGACAGGGGGAAGAAGGGAAAAGGAGGAGGGAGAGCAGAGAGGAAAAACAATCGAACTTTAAATAAGGATGTCAAAGAGAACACAAAAAAAAATCTAGATATATCTACATGTATATACACATAGCATAAGACAAGCATATACAATACAGTATGTACATGAGGCATAAGGTGTGAAGGTGTTAAGACATGGGTAGATCCGGCAGGTATGTGTATGATGCGGATAATGCAGCTAAGAATGAAGTCTTTTTTGTCAGATCTGCACATGACTGCTGACATATGCGGACGAGGAAGTGAAGTATAGAAAAGATAAGGTATTCTTGCTGCTAGGGTAATGTCACTGCACTGTAGGATAATGACTTGTAATGCTTAATTTAAACTCCACTGTACTGTTGGTGTCACTCGCTGAAAATGAGCACAAGCTCTCAATGCGTCTTGTTGTGAGCTTGTAGATCGGCTGTTTTCGGCACACGACACCGTCGTACAACAAGTGTAAACCAGGCTTTAATCTCTCCTGATGTGTAGTTGTGTACATAAGTCATGAGTTCTGCTAAATCAGCCTGCAGTCCACTATACTTGATTAACCACAGCACTAATGTCTATGCTATGTACAGTATATGCTAGCATAATGCAGTGGTTCTCAAACTTTTTCATGTCAAGGACCCCCAAAATGATGTATTTGGCTTCGGACCCCCATCTGAAAAATATTTTGTGCCAGGGACCTCCAGAAGCAAAGATTTGAGTTAAAAAAATCTTTGCTTAAAAATATATATATATTCAAAGATTTGTGCAAACAGTTTTTTGCCCCTAAAATGTTTAATATTAAAATTGTGAAATATTCATTATGAAACTGGCAGGACAAATTAGGCTATGGCGGACCAGCGCCGCAGTCTAGTTCAGGCCAAGGACCCCCTAGTTGAGAGAGGTGAAGCTGGGACCCCCACTATATATTGTATAAAATTGTGCTGCAGATGAAACTTTTTCATAGATTTCATAGATGGCTTCATTGACTATCATCAGTGTTGTGTATAATGTAGATCTGCTATTTTTGGCTACTATTCCACAGAATATGGATCCCCCTCCCCGTTGAAGGTGTAGTTAATGAATGGGAAACACTATTAACTCATGGTGTCTTGTTAAAATGGGTCACGTGTTGCACCTGCTCACTCTGATTCACATTCAATGTGACACCGGGATGAAGCTAAAAACGACATTTGACTTGGCAAACTGCATAAATACTGTATGTCAGGTCACTCAGGTGTCAAGCACATGTACACAACCAAGCAGTAACAGTTGATGTTTGTATGCTTCTATGCCTCCTTCATCAATAGAATATTAATCTGAATCAGAGTCAGGATGCAGGTCACAAAAGGCAGTACACAAATGAGTACCAGTTTGACACATAAATGCTGGTAGGATGATCAAATGACTGCAATGCATGGACCTTTCTAACTGTAGTTACGTGTTTGTTTGAGTACTCTTCACAAAGGTGACTTGACAAAAACCCTATTCGAGTTATCTGGGGACTAGGGCTGCAGCTATTGATTAGTTTCTTAGCGATTGTTCTATTGATTGATCAAATAATTGAGAAACAGTTTTTTTTAAAAATATATATATTTTCATATTCAAAAATATTGAAAATAGCAGATCTACAAGCTGTGCTATTAAATTTATTTTTGACTATTTTGAATTTCTGTTTATAGATGAATTGATTGGTCGATTAAAAGCGTAACAGTATACCCCCAGTCATTTGTAATTATCACAGACATAGCATCCAAGTGTGCTCATGTTAGAAGGCATCCATCCAGGCACGTTCCAAACAACAGCGGGCAGCCGGGCCATGGAAAGTAAAGCCTTTTGACGTGGGGTTTTGACAGTTGATAAGTTGAAAATAATAGCACATGACTCAGGTGGTCCAGTTATTAGACTCGGCTCAAGATATCCAAATCACTGTTATGAAACTCAAAGTGCCTCCTGGGGAGGATCTGAAGCGATGGATCGTTAAGTCAAGTGTCACTGTTAATTGTTTGTGGCTAAATGAGAATTGACTTGTGAAGGGGTTTCCACTCTGTGTTATGCAACTTAGTGGATTTTAAAAGTAGGTGTAAATTTGTCTGGGGGGTTGGGTGAGTTTGAGCAGGAGTTGGAAGGTGTAACAAAATGTCATGGAGATGATGATGCTGGTTGGGTTTGGCAACTCTTATCTGTACGTTGCAGAGTTGTGCTTTTGACAGTCTTGGGTTATCTTTACATGTTTTACACACATTGTCCATCATTCCTTACATGGCCATGCTCTCACAAAAAATACCCAAGATGCATGCTTAGTTTGCTTACCATTATCAAAGTCCATAAACAACAGAAAGGACTCTCACACTGACAAACAAACGTTGAGGCTCTTTGGATGCAAAAATCTAGAAACTTTGAATTACAGAAGTGTAAAAAGTGAGTGAATTACAGAAGTGCAAAAAGTGACAGAGAGTGGACGTTTCGGTCCTCGGACCGTCATCATCAATTTAATGCTGGCTTCTCGCACCTGTCTTTAGCCTTAGTAAGCCTTGAGTTTAGATCGCAAACTTTTCTATCTTATTATCCATTATCAAATGTAACCCAGCAAGAGCCTTCCCCCTCCACCCACCCATATACTCTCTCAATCCAAGACACTATTCTCCCACTCCCAGACCTGATGTCCCCCCTTTATCATCTCAGCAGTTTTATCAGTAGCATCTCCGGTCTCACTGTGGCTATGTATGACTCGGCACTTCTCCTGCCTGCCTTCGAATATGGGTGGGATTGAAGAAAAGATAAGAGTCTTTTTCAAGCATGTCATTTTTTTATTGGTGCTGTCAAATGAATACATCGTGTTGAATAATCGTTGACTTTTTTTGGGGGTGGGAAATACACCATTTATTGTAAAATGTATATCTGATTATTAGTAGGCGTGGCTACTTGGCTGCTGCGCAATGTTTCACGTGGTCAGCTCAACCAGAGCAGTGCGTGCTGCTGATGGTCTTCAACGCTGGACAAAGCATGGGGCCGGGGATTAAGTGGTTAAGGGCCCCTTGCCCTGAGTCTGAAACACTTCCGCATGACGCTGACATCGTTGACAAATCTTTTGTATCTTTATTATTCTAGCATTTTGCCAACCAGCCTCTCCAGCATTAATTACATCCATGACGCTCGAGGGTGCTGTCACTACAAGCTGTGTTTTTAAATGGTTAATCACAATAACAAAATTTCGCTGTATGAGATGAGTCATATTGAGTTAAATCCCAAAGTAAGCTGGAAATGTGTTTTTATTTTCCGAGAATGGTCAATCTGACCCCAAATCTGCCTGATGATCCTTTAGTCTGCAGCCAGCTGTAGCAGTTCAAACATCTGGACTCCAAATGACAGTTAGGAGACAATAACTGCCTACAGATCTACCACACCGTCGAATAAGGGTTATCAGAACGTGTGTGGAGTTGTAGTAAATACTATAGGTAGGCATGGCAGTTTTATTTGTATAGCACATTTCAACAACAAGGCAATTCAATGTGCTTTACACAGAACATCCAGCAAAGAAAACAATGACATTAGGAATAGGATGCATAAAACAAAAGAAGTGAAAGAAATAACAGATACACTGCAAGAAGAGAGAGAAAACATTAAAGTAACTCAGTCAAAGGCAGCGGCAAACGGAAAGGTCTTTAGTTGTGTTTCAAAAGAAATAAGAGTGGCAGCAGGCCTGCAGTTTTTTGGGAGTTTGTTCCAGATATGTGCTGCTTCCCCACGTTTATTTTTGGTTTTAGGAACAGAAAGCAGACCTTTCCCAAATGACCCGAGAGATCTGGATGGTTCATGATATCGTACAAGATCAGAAATGTATTTTGGCACCTAAACCATTCAAAGCTTTATAGACCAACAGCAGTATTTTGAAAATAATTCTTTGACACATTCTTTGAAGGTAGTGTCCTGCTGATTTCAAACACCTCGTCTGCTTTCAAACCGTTCACCTCGCCACCTTATTTTGATGAATCAAATCTTTGTCTGACATAATGTAGATTGTAGAACAATCGATTACGAATACTGCTCAACCCAGGTTTGCTATTCAGGGCGTGCCATTGTAGCCTATAGGTGACATTTTTAAGAAATGTTCAAAATAGCAGATCTGCAAGCTCACAACGCATCACATTGTAGCACGTTGTGAGCTTAGTGTTGAATGTATTCTTGTTGTTGTTTTTTTATCCAGGGGAGGTTTGCTGAGCCCAAATGCTCTTTTTCAGCAATGTCCTGCCACGCACGCACGCACGTGCGTGTGTGTGCGCGCGCGCGCGCGCACACACACACACACACACACACACACACACACACACACACACACACACACACACACACACACACACACACACACACACCTAGAAGCTTACCAGTACAAACACCACAGCCTTTACACAGTTGGCCACTGAGAAGCAGTTGGGGGTTCAGGGCCTTGCTCAAGGACACTTCAACAGTGTTGAGGTGAGGGAGGGGTGAGTGTTGTTGGTCATTAAATTCCCCAACCATGTTTTTTTTTTTCTCTTCCTGCCGGTCTGGGGAATCGAACCGGGAGCCTTTTTATCAAAAGCACGATCCTCTTAACATTTTAGGGCACCGCTGTTTGGAATTTCAACCAGGTCATCATCAGCATCCTTTGAATGTGATGACGGAATTAAGCAGACAGTTATAACAGTGGCAGTGGTAACATTAGCTGATAGAATTTATTTTCTGTTGAAGCCGTTTTGAAAACATTCCCAGAAATAGTGAAGTGAAACGTAAATTGAGCCTTAATGTTAGGCTGTTGAAAATACCACAGTCTAACTGAAATGGGAAATTAAGTCTCTGGTGTTCAGCCTTACACCAATATGGATGACTTATCGAATTCTGTGACTGGCTTGTTGTGATAGTGATTGGTTGGATAGGATGAACCAATTGATCACCAAGAACTCCCTATTCAGGGTTAGGGTTAGGGTTAGAATGGGTTAGTATGTTGGAATGTGTGTAAAGACTGTACATGGTGGGTGGGGTGGAGCTCTTGTTGAAAATGCTGATTGTTTCATAGGAAATCAAACGGTTGTGTGCAGCGAGTTGTTTCTGTTTTCTCCATGATGGTTGTTTGGCAAAGATGTTTCAGTTGCATTTTGAACCGATGCTTTTAAAACAAGCTTGTAAATGAACTTTGCTCCTTTTTGATTCAGTGCTTGAACGTTGTATTTCTTGTTGCAACGGGTAGCGTCTCTTTTAATAGGCAACCTGGGTGTAAACCTCTTCCTTTTGATTGGTCCGTCAATGAAAACAGTCTCTCCCCATAAAAGCGTTTGTGACCGGGAGGTTTTAAGATGACGGATACCAAAGTATTTATTCATGACATGTTGGGTGTAATAATTGTGTGCTTGAGAAGTGCTGCTGTCCACTTTGTTGTGACAGGAGCTCTTGTCACTGAGATCTCTCACACAGATCTCATCATAAAGCTAGTCCCACCATGTCCAGCTTGATCTTTTTTTATTTATTGATTGAATACTTTATTGGTCAGGAATGTAAACAGCACATGGTACGTGGTATTAAGGCAAAAAAAAAGTCCTGGGAACCTGTTTGCGTTGTGGTCCGACAGATCTACCACACCGTCTGATAAGTGTTATCAGAACGTGCGTGGAGTTGTAGTAAGGCAGTGTCTACAAAATAAGTCCTGCTGATTGCAAACACCTCGCCTGCTTTCAAACTGTTCACCTCACCGCCTTATTTTGATAAATCTAATCTTTGTCTGACATCATTTAGAACAATCGATTACTAACTGCTCAACCCAGTGTTGCTATTTAGGGCGTGCAGTTATAGCCTATAGGTGACATTATTCAGAAATGTTCAAAAGTCTCTCACAAAGCCCACCATGTCCAGTTTGCTGCTTATGTTTAAGAGCTTCTGTTCAGCACACCTCACCACACCTGTACATTCATTTATGCCACAGATCCCCCCCATGATTATTGGAATGCAGGATATTTTTCTGCAGGACATGGGATGGGACGATAATCGTTATTGTTTATCGTGATAAAAAAACACTCACTATAACCGTATCGCAGAGATTTTAATGCATGCGTCATGCACTGGGATCAATTCACCTTTGCCGAGCTGCAAATCCGGTATCACTTAAACCCTCTATAATTGGAAAAACGGACCTGTAAAGAACGTACTTGATATAGTCTTTTCTTTACTGTCTACCAAATCTCTTTGCCAAAAATAGATCTACAAGTTCACAACGCGTTGCGACGAAGCTATTCTGGGCAAATGTTCCCCCCAGAATATGGATGCTGGGGTTCAAAAAAAGTTAACAAACAAAGGTTAACAAAAGTGCCATTTTGATTATCGCGATAATATCCTAAATCGCAATTATTTTGGTCACAATAATTGTTACATGATTATTATTTTTTTCTCGCTAGATGTAGAAAGGGCTTATCTCACTAGATGTGTCTACTGCCCTGGTAGTACCCAGGGTAGCATATATGGCTTTCTTCTCTTGCATTGTGTCTGTAAGTATACAATACGTTTCTGTGTATGTGTCTTTCCAGGGCCTTGCCCAGCTGGAGATCCTATGTAAGCAGCTATACGAGACTACCGACTCAGCTGTCCGACTCCAGGCGGAAAAAGCTTTGGTGGAGTTTACCAACAGCCCTGATTGTCTGAGCAAATGTCAGCTACTACTGGAGAGAGGCAGTGTGAGTTACTCATAGAATTTATTCCATCACTGTCACCTACTTGGCTACTGTGGCATCACTTAGAACTGCACAATATATCATGTATTACACACAATATATCATGTATTACAACATCATTTCTTGTTTAATTTGCATAATATTTCACCTCTGTTTGTTTTTTTCCTTTTTATAGTTGAACTTATTTGATCAGTTCCAAGACTTAAACTGTGTGTGTTTTCTCCACAGTCGTCATATTCCCAGCTGCTCGCTGCCACCTGTCTATCCAAACTGGTGTCTAGAACTAGCAACCCTCTGCCCCTTGAGCAACGCATTGACATCCGTAAGTTCTGTCACTCTCATACAGAAGCAAATCGTTTTATCTACTTAACCAGGTTGTTTCCATCCAGTTGAGTTCATTTGCACTGTTCAATTTAAAGCAATAAACGGCTATGCAATAGGCTCTTATGCATTAACTGTAGTCCCAGTGCACTGAAGGTGGCCTAACCATTTCCTTCGTTTTACGCGTTTCCGGTTTAAATCTGCTGCAGAGCCATGGGTCATGGGGAACGGGGATCCCACCTTCAGTAAACTACAGAGGAGCCTATTACACACAATCATAACTCAACAGATGACTAGTTTTAAAGTAAAAAATGTACTTCAACGTCACTTCATTGCCACATCACAGTCAGGTTTACAGGTGTAACAGTGTGGGTGAATAACGTTCTTGTGCAAGCTACAGATGAATTGCAGTTATATGTTAAATGAATTGTTGAATTATTAGTCCGCTATGGACAGTTCCTGAAAGGGATAGTACACAACAGTCAATATTAGTGTATTAGGGGGTGCCGATGGCCTAGTGGTTAAGGCGCATACCACATATAGGCTCTAATGCAGCCTGACAGTTAGTCACGGGTTCGATTCCCCAGCCTGATGACCTTTTCTGAGTGTCACTCCCCGTCTCTCTCTCTCTCCTTGTCACTGTACTATCTGAATAAAAGTCCCAAAAATATATTTTAAAAAACTATATAATATTGGTGTATTTGCATGTTTTGGTATGTATTTGTTATACAGCAGTTTGTTTGAAATAAGTGATGATTATAATGTTGTCATTGTTGTTGCTAATTATAGGTCTAGTCACAGTTGAATGTTTATTAAAGTAGATGTTTTGTTTCTTTGTTGCTGCAGGGAACTATGTGCTGAATTATCTGGCAACGCGGCCAAAGTTGGCTGCGTTTGTGACCCAGGCACTCATTCAACTGTACGCCCGGATCACCAAGCTGGGCTGGTTCGACTGTCAGAAAGACGACTATGTCTTCAGAAACGTCATTGCAGACGTTACACGATTTTTACAGGTATTTTTATATTTTTAAGGCCCAACCCTAAACCTCAATGTAAACTGTAAATGTATCATGAGAGGGTGCTGCATGGTTTGATGGACAGAATGAGTATATCTTTAATAGAATGAAATGTGTTTGTGCCTATTTCTGTCTGTTAGGCTTTAGTTCAGGCTGCAAGCCAATCCGATGTGTTTCTCAAATACGTTTTCTTACACTATTATTTACAAGTGATCAGATCGGATTTGTTTATTCAGAGAAAAAATAGCTTTTTGGCGAGTGACACCGTCGTAGGACCAAGTATAAATCAGCCACCTAGGGAATGTGCTTCAAATCTGATTCACGGAAATCAGTTTGCATGTGGTTTATCGCTTTTCAGACATGATCAAAAACGATTTGATGATTCCTGGCATTGGCCTGACAAAAATGGATGAATTGAAATATTCAGTGGTGAGATTTTATTTAGCTTTCAACCATTTTAACTGTATTATCTGATCTTGTACATCTTAGCAGGACAGTGTGGAACACTGCATCATAGGAGTCACTATTCTCTCCCAGCTGACCAATGAAATCAATCAGGTAACCTCCCTCTCAATGTCCTCCACAATCAGTTATTGTCTTTATATTGTGCATTATATTGTGTGTTATACTGTCCTCTTTTTAGTTATTATAATATTTATATATTAATATTTATGTATTGTTATACTGTTTCTTTATATTGTGTGTTATAACTGTCTTCTTTTTATTCATTCCCAGGCCGACACAACACATCCGCTGACGAAGCATAGGAAGATAGCGTCGTCATTCAGAGATTCCTCGCTCTTTGACATATTCACTTTATCCTGCAATTTGCTCAAACAGGTACGTACATGTATTTAAAAACATATATTTTAATCTAAGAAAAAGGGAGAGGTGGTAATAAGGGAAAAACAAAAGCAAACAATTATTGTCGCTGTTGGGCGGACACGTTGTGTAGTGTGTATACACTATATAAAATGTACCTTCTGCTTCGGTCGAAGGATAATTGGGAATTATTTGTTGGTGTCGTCTGGGAGTGTTGCATGTTCTTCCTGTTCCCATTGCATTATGGTTGTTTTTATCAATTTGATTCTTGCAGGCATCAGGGAAAAACCTTAATCTGAACGATGAGTCTCAGCACGGCCTGCTGATGCAGCTGCTGAAGCTAAGCCACAACTGCCTCAACTATGACTTCATAGGAACTTCTACAGACGAGTCTTCGGACGACCTCTGCACCGTACAGATCCCCACATCATGGAGATCAGGTTGGTAGCTGCCCTGCCTGGGAGGGAAAAGGCCCCGTTTATCCACTTAACCCATTCAATCCGGGAACACATCTACAAATGTCTTCTAAATCCTAACAGTTTTCTGAAAACAGTGTGTTGCTATAATATCAGTGGTTCTCAAACTTTTTCATGTCAAGGACCCCTAAAATTAAATGTATTTGGCTGCTGACCCCCATCTCAAAATATTTTGTTCCAGGGACCCCCAGAAGCAAAGATTTGAGTTACAAATGTGCGCTTTAAAAAATATATATTCAAAGATATTTGCACAGGTCTGTTACTCCGAGAGTAACTGTTCCAATTTCAAACCGTTACGCTGTACTTGCACACCAAGTACAGTGCAACTAGGGTCCCTTTTAATAACGTATATTACTAAGTGTTTTTTAATGAAAGATTTCCTGACATTTTGTATGTTAACGTTTCCTTCTTGTCCCTGCAGCGTTTCTCGATTCCGCCACCCTACAGCTCTTTTTCAACTTATATCATTCCATCCCTCCATCCCTCTCCCCGTTGGTAAGCAATGCCAAATTAGCATGATGTAAATACATTTTATCCAAAATTAAAGTTTACAGTTTGTCATAAACTGTGTGTGTGTGTGTTGTGTTTGTGCAGGTGTTGTCGTGTCTTGTTCAAATAGCTTCAGTTCGGCGGTCTCTATTCAACAATGCAGAACGAGCAAAGTTCCTTTCACAGTTAGTGGATGGAGTTAAGAGGATACTAGCAAACCCACAAGTACGTACTGTACACATGCACACTTGTTGTACACATCTCATTTACATGGTATCTCGTCACTGTCGGGCAGAAACCTTTCTCCAGCTTTCACCTTTTTATGTTTTTTTTTTCATAAATGAATGCCCTACTTCATCATACAAGAGTGTCTCACAAAAGTAGTCAAAATGGCAGATTTACAATTACGTTTTGATTTAACTTCATTTGCATTGACGTGTTTTTAACGTGTGGCGTTTCAGTGTCTGCCGGACCCTAATAACTACCATGAGTTTTGTCGGCTCCTGGCGAGGTTGAAGAGCAACTACCAGCTGGGAGAGCTGGTCAAAGTAGAGAACTACCCTGAAGTCATCCGCCTCATAGCCAACTTCACTGTCACCAGTCTGCAGGTGAGTCAAAGTCATCCGACCTCATAGCCAACTTCACTGTCACCAGTCTGCAGGTGAGTCAAAGTCATCCGACCTCATAGCCAACTTCACTGTCACCAGTCTGCAGGTGAGTCAAAGTCATCCGACCTCATAGCCAACTTCACTGTCACCAGTCTGCAGGTGAGTCAAAGTTAAGGTAGCTCTCCACCGCACCGGCAGCGGAAAGTGTTGGAAAGCGCCCGTTGCTGAAAATCTGCTGGTGGGTACACTGTCAAATCGGTTCGCAAGTTGTAGGGAAGCGTCGTATTTCAGCAGGCTTGTTGTTGAAAAAGACATCAAGCCATTGATAGGCTATTTTTTTTTTACGGTGCCGGCTCTCTGGTACTTTTTTCCACACTTTCCAACCGACTGATCTCCCGACTTCATTCGACTTTTCAGTCTGTAGTAATCTGTAGTAGTCTGTTTGGTGGAGAGCTACCGTAATCCGCCTCATAGCTAACTTCACTGTCACCAGTCTACAGGTGAGTGGCTGCTGTCTGTCTAACAATCAGTGGTGGAGAAAGTACTCAACCCCAGTACTTGATTAGATTGAACTGCTTGCAACTACTATACACTAAGGTGTATGAAAATGGCACCAATATGTTTACTTAATGCTTGCCCCCCCCTCTCTTTTCCATGTGTTTTCCAGCACTGGGAGTTTGCTCCCAACAGCGTCCACTACCTGTTAAGCTTATGGCAGCGGCTGGCTGCGTCCGTTCCCTACGTCAAAGCCACTGAGCCTCACCTGCTGGAGACGTACACACCTGAGGTCACCAAGGCCTACATCACCTCCCGCCTGGAGTCTGTCCACATGATCCTCAGGTAGCACCTTCATTCAGTCCATGGGTTCAAGGTGTTCTTTATTGTTGTTAAGTCTGGTGTACATTTACGTAAGAGTAAAATGTAATTCTGTTTGGTTCCCCAGACATTGGTAGCGTTAGGAATAGTAATGAAAAAAAGCAAACGTACACAACAAGATTTTTTTTATTCACCCAGGGGAGGCTTGCTGAAACGCCCTGCTGCTACACACACACACACACACACACACACACACACACACACACACACACACACACACACACACACACACACACACACACACACACACACACACACACACACACACACACTCACTCTAAAGCCTGGTAGCTGCCCAGTCCAATCACAGTCTTACACTGTTGGCCACTGAGCAGCTCCACTCCAACAGTTGGGGGTTCAGTGCCTTGCTCAAGGGCTTTTCAGCAGTGTTGGGGGGGGGGGGGGGGGGGTTGTGGGGTGAGTGGTGGCCATTCACTTCCCCCACCCAGATTCTTTCTGCCGGCCCGGGGAATCGAACCGGGAATCATTCAGTTACAAACTCGCTCCTCTAAACCTTTAGGTCACCGCTGCGCCAAAATGAAATAAACATGATTGCTCAATGTAGCTCATGGAAATAAGTTCCCTTGAGCAAACGGAAGGAGAGCGGGTGTAATGGCTGATGGATTTGTAATTTCAAAACAATGCCTTTTCTCAGAATTGGAGCATGTTTTGCAATTATGATGTTAATAGTTTAAACGACTAGTGTTTAGTAGAGGCAGCATCATTTAATGCAGTGGTTCTCAACCCTTTCTGGATCAGGGCCCACTTGAAAATCCCATCTGACCCACTTAACATGGCAGCCTTTTACACTCCGCTGACCACCTACTCTTAACCGCCTGCAAATAATGGCTGATAAACCAGACCTGAAGGAGATCTCTGGATTTGACAAGGCCCTTTTGAAGAAGACTGAGACATTAGAGAAAATCGTCTTGCCCACCAAAGAAGTCATTGAACAGGAGAAGGCAGCATCATGAAGACATCCTCTATGCACCGTACAGTCCACGAGCTTTGGCTTTTTTTGGCAGGCTGTCGTGTTAAGTGGTTGGTTTAATAGACCAGTCAACTAGCTGCACACATCTCTAGTATATAGGGGTGTGTAGGGCTCTAAAACATATACTTTGATATACTAACCACTGTTTTGAATGTTATTGAATCAGAATGTGAAACCTCTTGTTATTAATAATAATATATATGTTTTTATTTAATAATCTTACTGGCCTTGCAACACGTTGTGCAGTGATCAGCTTAATGTTAAATAATGCTTTGTGTCTTTCAGTGGAAGTACACACAACACAACAGCAGGGAAGGCCGTCTCTCGGCTAGATAGTTATTGGTAGCAGACAAACCATAGTGTATCAGATGGGGGTTGGATCAGGTTTTAATTTTCGTCTGGGCAACAGTACTCTGTCATTTTATGTTTACCGTTGTGTCTTCCCTTCCATGTGTGTGTGCGTGCTGCAGAACATTGCAAGGATTTTCCTGTTTATTCAAATGAAATTGGGTACGAAATGTGCTCTAATCAAACTAAATATATTACAGCCTTATCCAATCAAAACAAAAACCCAATTTTAAATTCCTCATAAGAAGCCTGTTATGTCACGCTGCCTCGCTGGCTGGCACACACAGTTTCTGTGTAGGAGATGAGAGCTGAGGGTTGTTTCTGAAAGTTAAAAACACCTCTTGTCTGGGAAGAACTGAGTCATGTCTTTTTAGTTGCCAATTATTTGTACCCCTTTGTTTTCTTCTCCCGATTTAGTCATCATGCCAATTAACTCTCCCCACACATTTCTACACACCCTACTGGCTCACCTGCCAGTGAGGAGCCCCCACCGGGAGGACGTAGCATCTCCTCCGTCATACTCCTCCTATTCAACACCCCCCCCACTGACAGGCCCTGACCTGGCACTGTTCTGTGGAGGGTGTAGTCAACCCCATGTCTGCTCTGATCCAAATGGAGTCACCTTACCCAACACAACCTAATAGTGTCCAGTGGAGCACCCAGGTTGTGGGAATAGACAGCGTTACATTAAGCTCCCTGACCCTAAACACAGGAGCTCCTCAGACCTGTGTGTTGAGTCCTCTTGACACACACTTAACAATATTATCGGATAATCAAAATATGCTTAAAACTTAAAATGGCACTTTTGTTAACCACTAGAACCACCAGCATCCCTATTCTGATGCTCACCAAAAATAGCCGATCTACAAGCTCACAACGCTTGTAGATCTGCTATTCTTGGCGAATCGATTTGTGAAGAGTGAAATAAGAGCGTACCAAATGCGCTCTTTACAGGTCTGTTTTTATCAGGTGTAGAGGGTTTAAGTGGTACTGAATTTGCAGCTCCACAAAAGCTAATTCGTCTTAGTCCTAGTGTATGACGGTGACGGATGACAATTTGACGATGAATTTAAATCTCTTTTTTTTTATCACGTTAAACGATCATAACGATTATCGTCCCATTCCTACAACCTCGCCTCCATGTCAAGAAGACCAAGAAGCTGATTGTGGACTTACAGGAGGCCGAGAACCAATCTACATTGACAGCATCGCAGTGGATCGGTGTCAGCGACTTAAAAGTTCCTCACCATCAACAATGTCTGTACTGCCTCAAGGCCCGTTCATAGTCCCTAGATGTGTCTAAACGTACGTCATGGGGTGAGGCATTCCGTCCGTTCTTTACGGACACATACATGGTTCGCTCACGTTATTTAGGAGAGAGAGATTGCACGTACCCAATGTTGCCATGTCTGCTTATTATAAGCGAATTTGGGCTTATTCTTCTGTGTAGTTGCTTGTAAACAAACAAGCAATTTTTTATTGGTGGTTGGGGTTTTATTTGGTCTTGTTTCTAAAGTGTAGTTGCTTATTTGGGCCACTTATTATTTAAACCAGTGATTCTCAAATATATATTGTAGATCTGCTATTTTCATGTGGCCTAGTCGATTCTTTTGGGCTTGTTTTCATAGACCTGGTTACTTATTTCTCTCACAAAATCTGGCAACCGGTTGTGTCACGCTACAATGCTATGAAACTAGCATTGTAGCCCAGTGAAACTACAGGCAAAACGTAGTGAACGTCCGTCGGGCTGACGGTGAATGTCGACTGAACGGACGGAACAACTGGAGCCGTAAGTGACGGAGGGGGAGTAAAAAACGACAACGCAAGGAGCGCCGGCGCTCGTTACGTATCCTTACGTCCGACTATGAATGATACTTCAGATGGTTGGGAGAAATTTCAGTGGTGAGCCCCCGGCCTGCATCCTGAAAACATTTCTACAACAGCTCCGTCGAGAGCATCCTGACGGAACTGCGTCTCCACCGCCTGGTATGGGAACTGCACCGGCCTCAACCACAAAGCTTACAGAGAGTGATGCGGACCGCCCAGCACTTCATTGTAGTGATGGGTAGTGCTGCACGATTATTGCTCAAATGTGAATCACGATTTTCCTCCATAAGAATTGAGATCACGATTCTCACACGATTCTCTTGTAAATATAAAAATATTAAGCAAAAAAAAAAAAAATCAATTTTATTTTTTTATTTTTTATTTAATATTGAAAAAAAAATCGCCATAATTTAAAATCGAGATTGTATAGGTGTCTGAATCGAGATCACGATCTTTTTTTGATTAATTGTGCAGCACTAGTTATGGGTCGTTCATGATCGATTCGTTCAAAATAACTTGTTCATTGCCGTGAACAGGAACAAACTAGTTCACTTCCTGAAACCATTACGTTCACGTTCATGCCCCCCGTCCCCCGTCCCCTCCCCCCGTACACAGGACGGGAGAGCGGGCTGTTCCCGCGACAGACAGACAGCGGTGTGGTTGAGTTGTTTTTCACTAAACAATAGCGCTACTGAACGCTGAACGTGAACGAATAATTTGAACAGATCATTGCCGTGAACATGAACAAAATCGTTCGCTCACTGAAATGAACGTATTTTCCCACCACTACATCATTGGAGGTAAACTTCCCTCCCTTCATGTAATACACGATAAGCGATGCATAGCCAAGGCTGAGTGGATCATCAAGAACACTCACCGCCTGTCAGCCATCAGTGCAACACGCACTGAAGCCCTATTGCCATGTCAGCCTTGGTGACATAGACCGTCACACAGGCATTATCACTTAATGTACTGTATATCATTGCTGTCCATGAGATGGCCGTGGACCCTGGACCGTTCCTGGTGGAAGAAAGCCATGGCGAGGATCCAGTCCAACTGGAAAGCAGACTTTAAACGGATGATGTATGTGACTAATACACTCCATGGCTACTGCACTGTCACTTATGTATACACTTACATAAGTGATTGTTTGATCAAAATCATTGGATGTACGAGGACATAATTTCAACCACGCTTTTACACCTGTAAACTTGTGATGTAGCAATAAACTTGGAAGTTGAAGTTGATTTGCTATAAGCACAGCCCCAGGTTACACAGTCAAATCCTCTGTGTTAATTTAACTGAGTATACAAATGTAGCCAAATGGACCTGTATTGGTGAACATCATGGTGACGATGCTATAAACGGAGGCACGCAGTGACTAACTTTATAGGGATCAAGAGGGCTAAATGCCAGTACACCAAGAAGATCACCCGGCCATCACAGTCTCGACAAAGCTCCACTATAGGTCTGGCCCTGGGATAGTGACCCCTCCCTTCCAGATCAGCTCAACGACTTTTATGCTTGAGGCATACCTCCCCCAAGCCAGTGTGACTAGGATTAACCCCCCCCACAAAGCTGTGGGGACCGTATGACAACAACATCCCTGGACAATGATGAGATGCACTATAGAAAGGAGATGTCTGCGACAACAATACCCTCGCTGTAAATATGAGATGGAGATGGACGGAGATGGTCAGTGACTTCAGGAAAAGTGGCAGTGAGCACCCTCTGCTGACCTGCTGATCAATGGTGCTGCCCTAGAGAGTCAGGTGTGCACCAAGTTTCTGGGAGTGCACTTTGTATCAACCTGACCTTGTCTACCAATATCACAGCTCACACCAAGAAGGCCCTTCTGAGGAAGCTGAACACTCCCCCACCCATCTTAACCACATACTACAGAGGTACCTACAGTACCATCAACATTCTGACACACTATCGCTGGCTGGTTTGCAGTGGATAGCGAAGACTGTGAAAAAGATAATATAGTAGGTGTCTTTCTCACGGACATAGCTGGCATCTGTGAAACCCGGTATGTCCGAAAGGCCTCCCAACATTTCATCTGACTGCTCCCACCTTCTCTTTGCACTCATACCATCTGGAAGGAGTTTTTTAGAGCATCTATGTGTCAGGTCTGCTGTCTGTAGAACTGTTTCTATCCCTAAGCCATCAGGACTCTGAACACTCGCTGAATACTGCCCCCCACCATTGATCTGAACTGCATCAGATCTCTCTCGCTCTCTGTCTGTCTGTCTTTCAGTGCTCTTTTTTTAATGATGTTTTTACTTTTTAATGATGTCTTGTCTGTTGTTTAAATGTATTTTGGACTGGTGAGGTCGGTATTTTGCTACCATGAACGCTGAGTGTGTGTTATGGAAGTGACAATAAAGAACCTTGAAATCCTCTGTGTTAATTTAACTCGGAGTATATGAATGTAACCAAATGGACCTGTATTGGTTTGCGATACACAGAGCCAATTCTTTGGTGCTAATTTAACTTTGTGTACAAATGGATAAAGGGGGAAGAGAGTAATACAGCCATGCAGTATGCTGCAAGACTGCATTTGATTAACCAACATACATTTACAGTTTTACTGTTATTGGAGAAGATTATGAAGATCACTCTGTTCTACATAGAGCCTAGACTGAAACACACACACACGCGCATACAGAGAGCAAACAAAACAGGAAGACACACAAGCCTACGACATAACAAACATTTATAAACATGACCACAGACCCTGCACACCTATGACACGTGCACACGTGTGCATGCGTAGGGTTATGTAACCATGATGCCATACATCAAACTGACCACACAATTAAATATTAATCGTTGAACATATTGTATTCAAGTGCCACTTTCCTGGTGTGACAGATGCCACATCAAAGCACTGTTAGATTATTTACAATTTGTCCTAGAGAGTGAGTGCACGTTACTTCGCCAGTGCAAAGCTCGATTTATCCTTTGTTGTATGAAGGTGTCGCGTGCTAGAAATAGCCGATTCACAAGTTTTATAATGCATAATGGATATTATTCGTTAGCTTGTGGCTATTTTTGGCGCGGAGCATAGAAAATATCAAATGAAGCATAAAGTGTGTTATTTATTTTTGAAAAATCGTGAACATTTGTGCAAATCCTTCAATATATATATATATATATATTGTTTAAAGCGAACATTTTTAACTCCAATCTTTGCATCTGGGGGTCCCTAGAACAAAATATTTTGAGATGGGGGGGTCCGCGGCCAAATACTTATAATTTTGGGCGTCCTTGAGCTGATAAAGTTTGAGAACCACTGACAGAACATACGTTTTTCAGAAAACTGTAGAAGTCATTTTTAGAATTGGCCTCAGTTCTTAATAGGTTAACAAATAAAGGACATGATACAATTTAGATGGAACACACACACCTGGAAGGACAGAGACAGAGAGGTGTAGTTGGAAGTAAAGGAAAAAGGTGGATTAATTAATAGAGATTTTCAGACCAAACCAACATTATTTGAATTGGCAACATAAATTTGTACACATTTTTGCTGCTCAGGCCAGTTTTTTTTTGTCTTGAAATGTGTCCTGTATTGTGTGCATATTGACAGAGACGGTCTAGAAGACCCTCTAGATGACGCAGGCCTGGTGCAACAGCAGCTGGACCAGCTGTCAACCATCGGCAGGTGTGAGTACGAGAAGACATGTGCGTTGCTGGTCCAACTCTTCGACCAATCGGCTCAGACGTACCAGGAGCTCCTACAGTCCACCAACTCCAGCACGGCAGACATCACTGTACAAGAGGGTGAGTGTTTTTTTTATCTGTGATGCATGTCATTTAGAGTAGAGTCTGGGGGTCCCCACCAAAATGTGTTAATACAGCATCACAATAATTTGAACCACTTTATCCATATTTCATACGTTGGTTGTTGGCTATTCAAAAATAGCAGCTATACAAGCTCACAGGGCGTCATTTGTGCTGAGCTGCAAGCTGAGCTTGTATGTATGCTATTTTCACTAGTTTGGAAAGTGTGCCTCTTTGGTATCAAGCTAAAATGTTTGGTAATTCACTGATATATACAGTACAATACTGTAAAAAATTATTATGCTGATACTCGGCTGTGTAATATTTTTGCACAGCCCTTCCTTCCTTCCATGTGTTGACACACTGACAGCTGTGCTTTTGCTGTTCATCTTCTACACTGGAAGCATCTTTGAAGCCATTTGAGGCGTGCAAAGGATGTGCACGTTCCCATTGAAACAACTCTTGTCTTGCTTCGTTTGTTTAATGCCTGTGGTCTATTCTATTTCCACCTTGTGTGTTTATGTGATGCGCGGAAGTTCAGAATGAAAATACATAATTGAATACAGAAGGCCTTCTCTATTTGGTAGTAGTTACAATATTTTAAACATTATTGCACAAAGCATAACTTGCTTTCATCCACTGTAATTATCAGTCCAACGTTTTTTTGTGACCTTGCAAATCGGCTATTTTCATTATTCATTGTACAAGAAGTATTACTGTATAGGGCTTAAGTTGGTTTACATGTCTGAAAGACGTGCACGTAGTAACATCTTTTCTCAGATGTACCGTAAGAAGGGGGGTGAGGAAGAAATTATATTATGCTATTATGGTTGTTATATATAACCTTTATTCCAGTACATTATGTTGTTCATCTTATGTTATTCATCTTCGTGCCCTATGATACATGATATTTTACATGGTGTAAGAGCCAAGATGTCTCTCTTAGGCCTGATAGCTATTGTTTATGGTGCAGCTTGTCCTTGTAAATTACATGGCGGTATAACTATGGTCTGATTCCTTGTGCGCGAGGCAGAACGACCGTGCACCCATTGTACATCTGCCCTGTCCACCCATTTATTAAAGCACCAACACCACCACCTTCTAAGTAGTGCCTCTGACCTCGTTCATTTCCAATTACTGATTGACCGTGAATTCCACCACAGGGGGGCTCCAAGGAAAACAGGTTGGGAACCACTGCACTGACCTCCTGCTGCCAAGCAGTATCTTTGCATTGACTCCAGTAATGGGCTTCTTGCCCATCACTGCATCGGATTGTTCATTCTGAAGTATGAAGCACTGGCAAACAGGGCATTTATAAACACTGAGCAATGCTTACTGCTATGATCTCCTTATCAGTTACTTTGGTCAGACTTTGAAAATGTTAAGAAGAAGAATACCAGCACTAATTAAGGATGGGATCCTTTTAGGATTTTAACGAATCCAGTTCTGTAACTCTTCCCTCTTTAACGGTCCGACCCTTACAGGTCTGTTAACTCTGAGTGTGTACAAATAGAACGGGTCCATTTGGTCTTTGAAATTGAAAAGTTTGAGAACCACCGGTATTGTAATTGTATAGCAGACGTGAAGTCCACTTACCAGCTCTCGGAGTTTGATAAAAGCCGGTTCCAAATGTGATGAACCGATTCCGGTTCCTCGATGTTGGATCCGGTTCCTCCGGTTCCCGATCCGAACCCCTCTTCTAATGCTCTGCCTCCCTGTGCAGGGCGGTTGACATGGTTGGTGTATATAATCGGAGCTGTAATCGGAGGACGGGTATCGTTTGCCAGTACAGATGAGCAGGACGCCATGGATGGAGAGCTTGTATGTCGGTAAGAATTCACCAAATACCGTATCAGTTTGGGGGTCCTTGACATGAACATGTTTGAGAACCCCTGTGCTAATCAGTGTTAATTTTGTCGACTAAAACTATGACAGAAATTCGTCGACTGCCTTTTTTCACTGACAATAACTAAATAAAAACAAGCTAAAAACTAAGATATGATGACTAAAACTATGACTAAATATACTGACAATTTCGTCAACAAATAAAAACTAGAATGTTAGGGAGGGACTCGTGGACAAGACATCTAGTAGAACTAGGACAAGTCATTTTATGCTTGGCTGTGCGTGGGTGTCACTCCGAAGATAGCTGATCTACAAGCTCACAACACGTCGCTAACGCATTGTGAGCTTGTATATCGTCTATTTTCATTATAAATCTGCCAAAATATATTTTAGTTGACTAAATCAACTGTAGATTTTGACAAAAATCTTATGATATTTAGTTGTTTTCCCATGTGTATAAGACTTGACTTAAAGTAAAAACATTTCAGATGGCAAAAATATGACTAAAAATAATTTTATTCAAAAGACTAAAGACAAACTAAATCAAAAAGTGCTGTCAAAATGAACACTGGTGCTAATGAAGAGGTTTGTGTTTCTCCGCCACAGGGTGCTCCAGCTGATGAATCTGACAGACTCGCGGTTGGCGCAGGCCGGGAACGAGAGACTAGAGCTGGCCATGCTCAGCTTCTTTGAACAGTTCAGAAAGATCTACATTGGTGACCAGGTGCAAAAATCATCCAAGGTAAGTAAATAAATAAATAAATACTGAACATAACATCTGTTTGCTGTTGCATCAGCTCGTACTAGGAGCAGGCAGAGCATACTTGTCTGAAGTATGTGGATATTTGCAGATGCTCTTAGTCTCAAAACCTGTCAAATGAGTTCGCATTTTCTCGATGAGTTCTCTCTCTCTCCAAGTGTATGTTTTTTTTTGAAGAGGACGTTTCTTGGTTAGATGCCTGAAATAAAGTCTGTAAAGTAAATATGATGGCATTCTTTCTGTGTATTAAAATGGGATATATAGCGTACATGATGTAAATTGCTCTAAATGGCAGAACTCATATAAAATGAAGTGAACATAGTAAAGCGCTTCATATTTTCATATTTCCATATATCATATTGATAATTAGTGTGTCTAGACATATGTACGCTACATTATTGATGGAGTCAAGTTAGTCCTAAACAGCATCAGTCTGCTACTAGTGCTCTGTGGATGCTGTGTTGTTTATTAGCTTTAAATCCCTTGTTCATCAAAGCACTAACCGACTCACTGACTGACTGAGTGTGTTCTCTTTGTTACCGGGCAGAATCTGCACAGTGTGAACAGCCCAGATAAGTGGTCGAACGTACACAGAGTAGCTTGCCCCCAAATATGTGTCTGGTGGTTTTGTCGGTTTTGTCTTAGCTTCCCCAACCCCTCAACAGAACTTGATTCAACCTCATGGGGGTATTAATACAGTCAATACTAGCGTAGTGGGATGTAAAACTTTGGTATGGTGTAAAAAACGCAACTTATATTTGACGGGTCCATTTGGTTCCATTTGTACACTCTCAGAGTTAAATTAACATTGATTTTACAATATAAATTGGGGTCCCAGAGATAGAAATGCCATTAAATGGGGGGTCCGTAGCCTAATTCATGTCAAACTGGGGGTCCTTGGAATTAAAATGGTTGAAAATCACTGCTAGAGCCATAAACATCTTCTCATATGTGGGTCATATCTGGCATATTTTTTCAAATGGGGGTCCGCGGGCTAATAGGTGTCAATTTGGGGGTCCTTGACATGAAAAAGTTTGAGAATCACTGCTCTAGGCACTGTGGTTTGGCTCCAGGCCTGGTAGTAGTTTCCTAGCAGCAATCTGTGCTATTGTGAGTTGTTTTCCCTTGTGTATAAAGTCATATTTTTTATAGCCACTCCGTTCTAGAATTTGATGTATGACAATGTAGCTTATTTACTACAATCGTTTTTTCACTAATATATGTAACAATACCACAGTTATTGTCATGACAGCAATATGATTATCTCTCTTGTTGTCCAAGCTATCTCTGCGTTTAGGAAGTCAGTATTGCACACATACACAGGTTTGGCCAGATCTACTACACAATGAATATGAATCTCATGTAGGCCTCGTAATGTATTCCTGTAATTATGATGGACATTGAATCAGAGCAGGGGAGTCTAACTGGCAGGCTGAAGGGGTCCAGTCCAGCCTGTGGGATGATTTGGGGATGGGGGGGAAAAAAGTGTCCCCCAACTGCCGATGTGATTGCCCGTTAGAAAACCTCTGATTTATACTTTTAAGTTGTACGTTGGTGTTGCTTACCCAAAATAGCAGATCTACTAGCTTGCAGCCTGTTGTGTCCTTGTAGATCGGCTATTATCGGTGCACGATATGATGTGCAGCTAAGTACTTAATGAGGCCATACACCTCATTGTTGTCATTGGAATGAGAACCCTTATTTGAATTGAATGTTGAGGTGTGTGTGTGTGTGTGTGTGTGTGTGTGTGTGTGTGTGTGTGTGTGTGTGTGTGTGTGCGTGTGCGTGTGTAGCATTAACACAGATGTTCTTGAGTTGACGTGTGTGTGTGTGTGTTTGTTTGTCTTTCCAGCTTTACAGGCGGCTATCAGAGGTTCTAGGCCTCAACGATGAGACCATGGTACTTAGTGTCTTTATTGGAAAAATGTAAGTAACAACAAAACATCTTTATAGTTTAGTGTAACTGTCAATCATTCCCCCTACATGTGTAATGATATAAATATACAGTATGTATAAGCTATTTTGCATTTATCACATCAAAAGAAAATGTGCACACATCCTGAGTTGTGAACATAACTCTCTAATATACTAATTGTTTTATTATAATAAGTATGGACTCATGTGTGACTGTGTGTTTTATCTTTATTGCAGCATCACCAATCTGAAGTACTGGGGCCAATGTGAACCAATCACCTCCAAAACACTTCAGCTTCTCAATGACCTCTCTTTAGGATATCCTTGACGTGTGTGTGTTTGTGTGTGTGTGTGCGTGCATGTAGCAGGTGTTGATAAACATTTTAACTACGCTAATTATGTCACAGAGGGAACTTGGACCATTAATTTGTAGACGCTGCACTGTCTACAAGCTCACACGCAGTGGTGGAAAAAGTACTTTACTTAAGTAAAAGTACCAATACTGCAATATAAAAATACTCTGTTACAAGTAAAAATCCAGAATTGAAAATTTACTTGAGTAAAAGTACAAAAGTATTGGCTTCAAAATGTACTTAAAGTACCAAAAGTAAAAGTACTAAATATTTGAAAATAGCAGATCTACAAGCTCACAACGCGTCGCGATGCGACGTGTTGTGAGCTTGTAGATCGGCTATTTTCAAATAGCCTAGGTATAAAATAGGGCTAAAGTGGTTAATGTATGTTTCATTATATCATAGTTTATATCTGAAATGTAACTAGTAACTAAAGTTTTCAAATAAATGTAGTGGAGTAAAAGTACAATATTTGCCTCCGAGATGTAGTGGAGTAGAAGTAAAAGTATTGGAAATTGGAAATACTCAAGTAAAGTACAAATACCTCAAAATTGTACTTAAGTACAGTACTTAAGTAAATGTACTTAGTTACTTTCCACCACTGCTCACACGCGATGTGTAGTGAGCTTGTAGATCGATGTACAGAGACAATTCACGTCCAGTTTTCTAAGTCTAGAGGGTTTAAATTGTTACCGTTTATGAGTGAGTATTCTCCTTAACGAGCTGTGTGATCACGTACAGCAGTGTGAGGAAGCTGGTGAAACTCAGTGCTGTTCAGTTTATGTTGAATAACCATACGGTAAGAACATGCATCACACACACAACACTTATACATGTTTAGCGTTATCTATGCTATTTGTGGGTTCATCTGAAGACATGTTGCGCTACAGCAGTGGTTCTCAAATGAGGTTACGTGTACCCCTAAGGGTACACACAGATACTACAAGGGGTCCCTATAAAGTCCACTTATGTTAAAGGATAAAACATTGACAAAGTCTGTGTGAACCTGCTGATCCTTACTGTGAGCCAAATTAAATCCAACTGTTAATTGAAGACAAGCCTATAGTTATTGTCAACATAATTACATCAAAACTGGACTTAGTGAAATGTTATGGCCACAGTTTAAAATAAATCTGCTCAGGAGGCACTAATTGCAACCCATTTACTCCCATTTCTTATTTCTAATATTATATCCTTCAAAAGTTAGGTTATGATTCATTCATAGCATCATATGCTAGCTATGGTTTTCTCTTGCCGTTTTCTAAGCAAAAATGTTATAGTAGGGTAAATGGGGTACTGAAGCAAAAAGAAAGTAGTGATTCTTCTTAACCTATTTTATTACGAGGATCCCCAGTTTGATTTGGATTAGGCCACGGACCCCCTTTTGATTTTCATCTCTGAGACCCCAATCTACACTAAAACCCTCAGTGTTCATTTAACTTTGAGAGTACAGATCCATTTGGTTCCATTTGTACACTCTCTCGAGTTACAGAACCGTAAGGGTCCATTTGGTTCCTAACAATATAGCTGGGGACCCCATGGAACCCCCTTCAAGGATTGCTGGGGGTCCCCGGAACCCACGTTGAGAACTACTGCTCTACAAAAGAATCACACATCAAATCTGCGATTGTGTTCTAATATGACGTCATGTTATGATGTCATATTCATACTGATGTCAGATCATGTTATGATGATGTCATGTTCCTGTCATGTCAGAGTGAGCACTTCTCATTCCTGGGGGTCAACAACCAATCAAATCTCAGCGACATGCGCTGTCGAACCACCTTCTACACTGCCCTGGGACGTCTGCTCATGGTGGATCTAGGTAACCACACACACACACACACACACACACACACACACACACACACACACACACACACACACAGCCATCATCAAGTACGTCTAAACAAATTTCTGCATTATAATATTGGATGTGTTAAAGTTTTCGTTTTTTGTTTGTTTGTTTAACTTTTAATATATTCTTTACCCACTGTGTGAGTGATATCTTTTGTAACAATACGTGTTAAAATAGCTCTATGTTCTGACAGTAATCATTGCTATCGTGTGTTTGCTCAGTAACAGGGGTTAATGTGTGTATGTGTCTAGGTGAGGATGAGGATCAGTTTGAACAGTTCATGCTGCCGCTCACAGCTGCGTTTGAAACCGTGGCTCAGATGCTCAGCACCAACACCTTCAATGAACAGGAAGCTAAGGTAAGATCCCTCGACACACTACTCTTCACAATGCCTTCAGTTCTCGCCCTGATGAAGACCATAACTGGTTGAAACATGTTGGCGTTCTTTATGTATTAAAGTTTTTTTTTAACTCTATATCCTCTCCTCCACTTTTTGAGTGCTCGGATCTCCTCTTCTTTTTAAGCCTGCCTTCCCGCTGATCCTAGAAGCAACTAAAGCATTTTTTTTTTATCTCCGTTGAGCACCCTGTTGGCTTCTGTGTTTTTTTTCTCTTCACATTGCCTCTTGACTGTTTAATAATCACTGTAAAGCACAGTCTCTTGTGGTTGCTTGCTTTAGTGTACTTATTGGTTTGTTGCTCATTAGGACAACATTCACACACAGCCTCTTTCTCTCTAACAGTGTGTGTTCCTATGTCTCTCTCTATCATTGCAGAGGACTCTGGTGGGTTTGGTCCGGGACCTGAGAGGCATTGCCTTTGCCTTCAACGCTAAGACCAGCTTCATGATGCTCTTTGACTGGATGTATCCTTTCACAACAGTGTTCATTTTGTCCACTAAAACTATGACGAAAAATGTCCGTCCGCTACCTTTTTTTCACTGACGAAAAACTAAATAAAGACTAAATATATTGACAATTTTGTCAACAAATACGTGACTAAAACTTGTTATGGAGGGACTACTAAAGAAGAGACCCAGTTGAACTAAGACGACTCATTTTATGCTTGTTTGCGCATGGTTGTCATGCTCCGACACACAGCTAAGTATAAATCAGGAATTACGGTGCCATCAAGGCCCGCCAAAATACATTTTAGTCTACTGAATCAACTATAGATTTAGCTGAGTAAAATCTTGGTAAAACATTTCAGATGACTAAAATGTGACTAAAACTAAATGGAATTTTATTTCAAAAGACTAAAACTGAATCAAAATTTGCTGTCAGAATTAACACTGGGACCAGGTTCATAAGAGAAGGTTTATGTAAAACATGATTCAAGATTTCTCCTTAAGATTTTCCCAAATGTTTCAGAAATATGTCTCGTTGTGAGCTTGTAAATCAGCCATCTTTTGAATTGCTGAAGCATAAAAATAACGTTAAAGAGGTTAAAACAAACAAAAATTCTGATGCCATATTGACTCATTTTGCTGGAATACTGGGGACCCCCTGGAAACCCCCCTCAAGGGACCTCCTGGAAACCCCCTCAAGGGACCCCACTTTGAGAAGCCCTGCTTTGTCAACCTGTCACTCTGCTTGACAACAGCTTCATAACACTGTCATTAACATCCGTTTTTAACAGAAAGAAGTCTTTATTTCTCTCTTTCCAACTCCAGAGTAGACGGACAGTCGTTGCATTGTCCTCTTTGAGGGGAAGAGTTCCAACAAGGCAGCGTGCTGTTTGTCCCCAATCTTGTATATCCATTTAAAACGCATTAGGACACTTCGTTCCAAAAACCTCACACTAATTTAGTTTCCACTGAAAGGCAGTGTTTCTCTACTTAAAGCTGATATATCACTGTGTGATGCAGCATTTTAAATTTAGATGAAAATACTGCTACACAAGAGTTCACCCAATACTAAACCACCAAAAGAATATTACTTGGATATATATCAACATCGACCCCTAGTTAAAATAAGTACAACAGTTATGCAATTTAGACAGATGCTAGGTTCATCGTTTACCTAGTATCCTATAGTTTCAATGTGCAGATAACATTTTTTTTTCAAAGATACATTTTTGGGGCTTTTATGCCTTTGTTGATAGGACTGACAGGAAATGGGGAGTGACACGCAGCAAAGGCCATTGGGATCAAGACTCGAACCCGCAACGCGCTGTCAGGCTACATTGTAGCCTGACCGCTACGCCAGCGGTCCGGGCCTCGGATTACTATTTTGATAGTAATTTGTTAAGACTGGGTTACTCGTGATCCTAGTTTACCGAGGCACCACACTGTCTCTCTGCATTTGATGTGTGTGCTTACCTTGCTTATTGTCGTCAAGTCGCCCTGGATAAGAGCGTCTGCTAAATGCCTACATTATAAATCGCACCCTGATTTTGTCTTGTGTTCATTGCGGTAATTATCAATAAGTAATTTTCTTTCTTCTATAGATATTGTGGCAATTTTCAAATATTTTTACATCTATGTAATAATCATAAGTTAGAAATGTAGGGCTGATTGTTGGTCGTGATTATGATTCCAGTGAACATCTAATTTAATTTAGTTGATATGAGATCTAAAAAGTGAAATGGCGCCGCTAAAGTAGAATCACTTACCCACTTAACCAAAGTTTATTGTATGTTAGTGTCACATGGCAAAAAATAGCCAATCTACAAGCTCACAACACGTTGCACCGCGAGTCCGCGACACGGTGTGAGTTTGTAGCTTGTAGCTATTTTCACTATTTTTGAAGATCTAACAACATTCCCATAATAAAGACACCAGGTTGAAAGTTGTTTATAAGCCAGTGGTCAGGAAACTGGGCATCATTGTCACTGTGTTAACCACTTGAATCCTTGTACCAGTCACCAGAAATAGCTGATCTACAAGCTCACAGCACGTCGCAAGCTTGTAGATGTGCTATTTCTGGTGATGAAATTCCGTGTAGGAGTGAACAACACAGACCAAGTACAGTTGCAACTTGGTCTGCAACTATAAACTCAGTCTGTTTCTTTAACCCATTAAGACCTGAGGCCGATTCTACAAATTCTTAAAAATCTTTTAAGATTTGCACAAATGTTCACAATTCTTTTTAAATAGCAGATCTAGTATATTTGCATTTTTTAATAGCCAAAGTATAAAATATGATTAAAGTGGTTAAAATTATTGTGACACTAAAATCTAAAATGACACGGATGCTTTCCCGGTTTAGTGGGTTAAGTTAGAGGGTTTAAATGTCCTTCACTCGGCTTCACTCAGATATCCAGCCTACATGCCCATCCTACAGAGAGCCATAGAGTTGTGGTACCACGACCCAGCATGCACCACGCCTGTCCTCAAGCTCATGGCTGAGCTCGTTCACAACAGGTAACATATCTGTCTCCATTCGAAGTACTTGACGTCAAGTTTTCTAAATGAAAAACATTTTTTACAGTTATGGGTCTCTCCAGCTCTTTTTGTAAACAGAAAATGTATTTTCAGGTTGGGGTACCAATTTTATCCAATCAGGAGAGAGAACTCCCTCAAAGATACGTTGTCAGCTTCCACATTTTATAGTGGTCCAGTTACAATTTCTGTTTCATCACTTAAATGTTCACTCCTTTATCCTGCAATCCTGTATGAGTTCTCTCTAATGATTGGATACAATTAGTATCAAATATCTCTTACACCCCCTTTAACAACTACATACTTTTATGACCGGGGTCCCCCAGGGGTCTATACTTGGTCCCTTCCTTTTTTCCCCCTCTGCAAATGTCTTGGCTGAAAATAGCCGCTTGTGAGCTTGTAGATCTGCTGATCATTTTCGGTGAATGTTTGTCTATTATGGCATGCCCAGAATAGGGATGCTAGTGTTCATATGTATCCTTTATTATACAACAAGTGAGACATCTTTGGTCTTTTTTTTTTTTTTTTTTTTAGATCCCAAAGGCTCCAGTTTGATGTCTCCTCACCCAATGGCATCCTGCTGTTCAGAGAAACCAGCAAGATGATCACCACCTACGGTATGTTTAACCTTCAACCACTGTCCTCTCTCTCGCTCTCTCTCTCGTTAATAATTTCAGTGGTAAAATATTCATAAAACCCTCAGACAGACTTACAACTTGGGCGTGTTATTTTTATTAGTCTTGCATAGCCAGACGATTGGAGGTCTCTGCATACTGACATCTAACTTCAATGTCGGGGCTAGAACACAGAGACTGGGTTGGAAACTATTTGAAGATGAAAAAATAACAACATTGCAGAAATATCACAAGGACTTGAGAGCAGTGCTTGATATTGGGACGATATCAGGAGTGGCTTCCAAAGCACTAGGTGTAGGTTTGTTTTTACTGGTTTTGTTTTGATCAGTAACTAACAAACGGATCAGATGATCACTAGGCGGGGATCAAAAATCCAAAATAGCAAAAATTGCCGCTCTACCATTTTCGCAACCATTACATGACACTGTTATGCGACAAAGTATAAAACAGGGCGGAGGGAAAAAAAACATTAAAAAAATGAAATCTGGGGAAGGACGGTTTCTTCCCAACAAAGACAAAATATCACCATAGTTTTGCCATTGTCTACCTTCATGGCAAAGCTCTGCAAAATCCCGCCTTATAAAGGGCCGTTCACACTGAGCACCATAACTATAACGATTAATATATCGTTCACCTTTTTTTATATAATAGTTGGTGTGAACTCTGCCATCCACTTGACTTAGAACGATTTTTAAAACTATATTTTTATAGTTATAGTGCTCCGTGTCAATGGCCCTTAACTCAACAATGTCGCACTTCGTTCTGTCCTTGTCTTCCTCTCTGCACAGGGAACCGTATCCTGACCTTAGGGGAGGTACCAAAGGACCAGGTGTACGGGGTGAAGCTGAAGGGAGTGAGCGTGTGCTTCGCCATGCTGAAGGCCGTGCTCAGCGGCAACTACGTCAACTTCGGCGTGTTCCGTCTGTACGGCGACGACGCTCTGGACAACGCCCTGCAGACCTTCATCAAACTGCTGCTCTCCATTCCCCACAGTGACTTACTGGTATATACACACTGTTTCTAACCCCTCCCACAGTTGACTTACTGGTATATACGCAAGGGATAATTGACATGTAGCTGTTCATTATTAAAAAATACATCCTAATACATAGAATAAAATACATTTTTGGTTACTGCATTGTCTATTTCTCGCTTCAAGAGAGAGAGCAACGTTTATTTGTAAATGACATGGAGCGTTTGTTTACATGGCTCTGGCTGTCATGTTGGATACAGCATAAAATCAAGCAGCGCAGGTTGATATGAGCAGGTGCTCTGAGTCTTTCATTAGACAGTGGTCTGTTATAGAGCTCATCGGTCATTATCCAGAAATAACACACCGCTGAATTCAGTGATTGACCAATCAGAATCAAGTATTCAACCAAGCCGTGTAATAAACACTGTTACTAACCCTTCCCCACGGTGACTTACCGGTACTGTAAACACACATCTTACTGTTAGACTGCCCATCCCCCACAACTAGTATATACACATCTTAAAAAGGAGGGGAAAAGGGGAAAAGTCACACACTCTATCTCCACATGCAGTGATTTATTTGATTGACGTTTTGGCCTATTGGCCTTCCTCAGTCAGCATCAACATTTGTTGATTCTCAGGAAGGCCTCTGCTACTCTCTGCTGGAAGTGCTGACTCATGTTTATGTGTGTGTTTGTGACTCAGGACTATCCGAAGCTCAGCCAGTCCTTCTACTCTCTGCTGGAAGTGCTGACTCAGGACCACATGAACTTCATCGCCAGCCTGGAGCCTCATGTGGTCATGTACATCCTGTCCTCCATATCAGAGGGGCTCACCGCGCTGGGTAAGACATCTGTCACAATTATTACATGATAATCGCCACATCGCAATTATTTGAGATGATTGCATTTATATTTTGTAAAACCTCATAACGTTTGTTTCCTTGTTTTAAAATGTTCTTACAATTTCAAGCATTATTTCGAAAGCATGAAATTATTTAATATGTCAGTAATTTCTTTGCGCACTGTATTTAAGTAAATTATTTGTTTATTTTATTGTTTACAAAGTATTTATACAGCCCTACACACCGCTCTACTTTTGTGTACAGGACGACGACGGGTGGTTCTCAAACATTTTAATGTCAAATAGGCACAATTATTACATAATCGCCTAATCGCAATTATTTGAGCGTGCGTTAGTATTACTACAGTTGGGAGGACCAAATGTCTCCATAAGTATAGTCAAATTTGAGAAATGGGTTGTGAGGACCATTTTGCTGGACCTCACAAGAAAAATGGTGGTTTTATGGTTGAAAACATTTTTAGAGATACATTTACAATTAGAAAAAGATCCAGGTTGGGGTTAGGTTTAGGATTAGACATTTAGAAGTTAGCTTTAGGGATTAGAGGTAGAGTTATATATTATATAATATGATTTACACTTAATTGCGAGCAGGTGTCGTGCAGCCGAGAAATAGCCGAGATAGTAGATCTGCATTTTTGTTTTTGGCTTTAGGCTTACGTTGAAAAAATGGCAATCAAAACGTCAAGTCTTAAAATGTTGATGTCCGCACAAGTATAGTAATCCAAATCTGTGCGTGTGTGTAGATACGATGGTGTGCACAGGGTGCTGTTCCAGTCTAGACCACATCGTCACCTACCTGTTCAAGCAGCTCTCCCGCTCCACCAAGAAGCGGCCCGCTCCCATGGCGTCGGACGACCGCTTCCTCCACATCATGCAGCAGCACCCCGAGATGATCCAGCAGGTAGAGATGTCTCCTACAACCTACTCCACTGTACTTGAACCACTCACAAATAGCCGATCTACAAGCTCACAGTGTGTCGCGATCGTCATAGACTGTAAAGAGAAAAACAATAGAGCGTCGCACTTCCCGCCCACTTCCAGTTGCCGGAAGTAAATACTCAATGCATTTTTCCCATTGACTTTTCCGAAAATATTTATATAAATTAATTTAAGCCTAGAATCAAGCTATCCAGGATGCTGGTGAATCATGACCATAAAACGTTTGATTCTGTGAAAAAACTTTTTTGAAAACGGCAAAACAAAGGGTATTTATTAAACATAGTATATCATATCATTAAATATAAAATTAAAAAAATCACAGAATAAAAGTTTTTATGGTCATGATTCACCAGAATCCTGGATGGCTTGATTCTAGGCTTAAATTCATTGATATAAATATTTTTGGAAAAGTCAATGGGAAAAATGCATTGAGTATTTACTTCCGACACCCGGATTCTGCGCAACTGCGATGCTCTATATGGACGAAGGGAGTCTGTTTGTTAACGCCACCCCTTGGTTCCTACAGACCCGTTTTGAAGACACTATTTAAGCTAATCCACCATCTTCACCCGAAAAACTCGGAAGGGCAGCAAAGGCCGCACTCTCACATCGCATTGGGTAGGGGGATGGCTGGTTGAAGCAGTCATACCTCTTGAGTATGCATGTAGCGATTCACTCAACTCACGATACGATTCGAATCACGCTACGATTTTTTTAACACAAAATTTGTTTCCAGACAAATGACCAAAACATGTATTTTTTTTAATTATTTCTCTTACACAAATCCAGTATTGTTCCATCAATTTTTTAACAATACTGTGTTTTCTCTTATTGTCTTTCCAATACAGTAGCAAATGACAAACACTTTTTTTTAATCAATTCTCTTACCTTTGTAAGAGAATCCTGTATTTCTTCTTTTTTGTCCTGCTATTTGCATCACAGTAATTTTTTATTAAATAGATTTAAATTCTCACCAGTTTTAATCGATTTTAATCGATACATGCCTACTCTCGAGTCCAACTAATTGAGCTGCAGTAGATGTGACTGCACAATTGATGCACACAGGATAAATCAGTCATCCCCACATCCCCACATAGTGAGAGAGAGAGAGTGAGAGAGCGCCTCTGTCATGACATGCTGTTATTTGCTGTGCTAGATTCTCATGTTCAGATCTCTAGGAAGCTTGAGTTCTTCCTCAGATCAGCCAGGTCCTCAACAAGATGCTTCAAAAACGGTTAATCCATCGTTGGCAGGAGTCTCCCAGGGTTCTATGCTGCTGTAGTTCCACTCAATCAATCAATCAACCAATTACACTTTATTATAGACACATGGTCCATAGCAACATTTAAAAACAATAACAGACAATACAAAAACAAACGGAGGGCGGACAGAGTCTGTTAAATTTCTATTTTCTATTTAAAGGCTTACACGCCAATGGTTCCATAATTTAGAATAAAACCTGACCGAACTCAGTGCAGGGTTTGTCAGTTGTTGAAATGACACTGTTGGCAGAATCAGACAGCCCACACATACATTTGCACATGAGGTTCCACAGCACAGCCGAGCAGGTGGGCACACCGATACTGACAAACATTTGGCTTGCACTGCTGCATCGATTCGTGGCACTTTAACCCATTCAATCCAGGAACGCATCTCTGTCATTTTAGATTGCTTTGGCTATTCAAAAATAGCAGATACGAGCTTGTAGATCTACTATTTTTGAAAAAATAAATCATGAAAAGGTGTGCAAATCTTTGAATATATATGTTTTTAAAGTGAACATTTGTAACTCAAATCTTTGCTTCTGGGGGTCCCTGAAACAAAATATTTTACACCCCCCCCCCCCCCCCCCCCATCTCTTGACGAATATTCACCTATTTTTGACGAATGTTGGCCTATTATGACATCATGGCCAGAATAGGGACACTATAGGGTTGAAGTGGAAAGTAGCTCCTCAAGAATTTCAGATTGAAAGGGTTGAGTTTCAAACGGCGCCTGTTGCTTTCTTTTCAGATGCTGTCCACAGTTCTGAACATCATCATCTTTGAGGACTGCCGGAACCAGTGGTCCATGTCCAGACCTTTGTTAGGCCTCATCCTACTCAACGAGAAGGTAAAACACTTTTCAAAACGGAGTTACAGAGTGCTGTACAGAACAAAGTAAAAAGCAACAAATAACAGAGCAGAATCAGCAAAGGTTTCACGCGACAAAAAGAACAGGTCTACAAGCTAACAACGTATCACGGTGCAACGTCTTATTAGATCTATTATTTTTTTGTCACGTGGCGTCCTGTTTACATTTAGGCCGCACCCACGCAGCTCGTGCAGCGCAGCACTATGTTTTACCAATGTTAGACATGTTTTGGGACATGTTTTTACATGCAATGTTATTTGTACAGCACTTTTCAACAACAAGGCAATGTGCTTTACACAAAATGACAAGCAAATGAAGCTGTAAAATGACAATACAATAAAACAAAGGAAGTAAAAATAACAAATACAATTACGGTGCATAAAAGAGGGAAAAGGAATAATAACCCAATCAAAGGCAGTGGCAAACAGAAAGGTCTAAAATAAATAAGAGTGGCAGCAGACCTGCAGTTTTCCGGGAGTTTGTTCCAGAAAGGTCAGAGTCAGAAATCACACCCCAGGCCACAAATAGATGTGCTTACCAATGTGAATGATCTTATAGGAACAACTGTGTCTTGTGATGAGCATATTTACAGTGCATCTATGCTTTTCTACTGTTGTGCGTCCTGCAGTACTTCGCTGACCTGAGGAACAGCATTGTGAACAGCCAGCCTCCGGAGAAGCAGCAAGCTATGCACTTATGCTTTGAGAATCTCATGGAGGGAATAGAACGCAACCTGCTAACCAAGAACCGGGACAGGTCAGTGACACACACACACACACACACACACACACACTGTAAATTTTCGATATATCGTGCAGCCTTAGCGTCGGGAGCACTGAAGCACTGGGAAGAGGAACGCACCACCAGCACGTCTTTACCATAGAAATACTGTACACGTCAGATTGGCGCTGCAAGATTAAGTCAGTATAATATTGATACTATAAATATCAGTTTTGTTAATTGCCAAGCCCTAACATGACGTGTCAAACTGTGTGTGTGTGTGTGTGTGCGCGTGTGCAGGTTCACCCAGAACCTGTCAGTGTTCAGGAGGGAGGTCAACGACAGCATGAAGAACTCCACATACGGCGTCAACAGCAACGACATGATGAGCTGACATTCCACACCTCCTCCGCAGTCTTACTCCCTTCCTCCTACTCCTCCTCCTCCTCCCTCCTACCTCCACCGCTCCTCCTTCTCCCCGCCCCTCCGCCGCCCCCTCCACAACCCCTGGCTTCATCGCCTCACCCCCCCTCCTCAACCCCCCTCGGGCCAGGATGCCCGGGGAGAGAGCCTCCTCCTTTCTTAAACCCCCCAGAGTACTATTATTATAGCTGCTGCATGGGCAACAGCGGCCACATGGGGGCGATATCGATTGAAATAATCAAAACGAACCATCTGGCATCACCTCTTTTATGTTGCACCAATTCATTCCCTGATTCTGCCCCCCACCCCCAGCCCCACCCCCCCCACCTTTTTGATATAAACATATATAAATATATACGGGGAGGGGGTGGGGGGGTTGACACACAACTTCTACGCACTCTGGAAAGAGGGAAACCACGGACCGGAAGACGATGCGAGGGGGGCTCCGGAATGGAATGGAACGGGGGGTTGGGGGGTGGGGTTTAAACATAGTAACCTGCTTCTGCCTGCCTTGTATAGAGAAAACAACACACAAGTGTAAATTTTTTTTCATAACATTTTGAACAATGTTTATAATAATAATGATGATGATGATGATTGAATTTAAAAGAAAAATCACCAGAAAAATGTGTGACTGAGCTTTTTACAGTGTAGTGAGTTTAGTGCAGCTGTCTTTAAATGTGGGAAGCAAGCTTTTCACAGCTAGGGGGAGCTGGAGACACCAACGAACGAACGAACGAGAGAGAGAAAGAGAGAGAGAGTGCGCCGACTGAGTTATGGAGTAGTCTTGGATAATAGAGTGCTTATTACGTATGCCTGGTTTATTCTTGGGTGCACGCACCCAATATATAACAATCTAAAAAAGCTCAAAGGTTTTGAGGTTGTAGATTGGCTATATTCAGTGCACAACGCCAGCACGCAACTAATCATAAACCAGGCCTTATACGGTCTTTACACACCGGTGGTGATGAAGAATAAACTATTATGAAACTTCTAAAGTGCGAATGTTTCGCGTCACACAATTATAGTTGATGCCTTTATTTGTAAGAAATCAACCTCTTTCCGAATAAAAAATAAATGTGTCGCTTTATCACCACGTAATGGCGATCCTGTGTGATTGTACTCATGACACAAACAGTTGAAAAAGAAATAGATATCTCGGGGCGAATTAATCGCGCCAAAAAAAAAGATACCCCCTCCGGTGTGTAAAGACCTCTAGGCTGGGGGGGGAGTTGGGGTGAGGAGGAGAGACCTACACTAACTTGAGGAGGTGAAGGATTCAGATTCAGAGCACCACCCACGTTGTACATTTTTCTCGGCCTCTGGGTTGGAGTTGATGTAAATAGCCACTTCCCTTCTTACGACTGCCGGCGGCATGGCGGCCCGGTCCGGCCAGGAGGGGGGCGCAACTCGCTGACTTTGTTTCACAGGCTCTTCGGCCCCCTTTTTTTTCCCCTCCGAAGCAATCATTACTACCACACGAGACCCCGACCGTGCCCCCTCTCTACTAGGTCTAATGTGCATACAGAAACACACACTTGCTTGTTATCCCCTTTTTTTAGCAGTCTGATTGATGTGCAAGCAATATGGTAATAGCTCCATTTTACCCTCTGGTAGGCCAGGTGGCAGTTTCCACCATTTTGTTTACACTCCTCTCTTGGATCGCTGGGGTCCCCAGTTTATGGAACCGACCGCGTTCTTTAGAACTAAGGGTCCTGCAGTGGAGTCCTCTTGTGTGCGAGTATGATAACTGTGTGTGTGTGTGTGTGTGTGTGTGTGTGTGTGTGTGTGGTGAAGGGAAACAAAATGGCTCTCTGCTGCCTGGTGACTGAGTGTGTGCAGTGTCCCATGGTGCTGTGACTGACTGCTTAGAACCTCTGATGGTGTTTTTTGGGGGCCCAAACCAGCCGGAAGTTCTAGGCGGCTCCCCCGCCTAGAAACGAAATGCCTTACGTTTATGCTCCGTCGCACGACGAAAATAGTAGACCTACAAGCTCACGATGCGTCGCATTCGCGATACATAGTGAGCTTTGTAGGTCTGCTATATTCGGCCGCCGTGCGGCGGGAAGTGTGAAACGGGGCTTTTAAGCTGGAACGCCGGTTCACGTCGTCAGAGCTCACCTGAAGGAATTTACCGATTTTAAATGAAACTTAAGAAACATATGGCGTCGAATCCTAACGGCCGGGAATACAGAACAGTATAAAGAAAGAAAAACGGGGACGGGAGTATAACTAGCAACTTTGTTGTTCCTCTTCTACGATGTTGCTGCTAACTGTTTGTGTGACGACTAGCTCATTAACCATGCCAGCACTCATGGATGTTCATTTTGAGTTTCTTAATTTTTTTTTTTGGTTTGTTTGTGTCCCTGATGTGAATGTTTTGGGTACATAGAGTGAATAGCTGTTGGACTTGTTTGGATGTCTGCTACTTATAGTGTAAGCATTGTGACTGCAAATAAACCTCGTTGGTTTGTACACTTTGTCATTGTCTCATTTCATACGATAAAAACTAAAACACTTTCTGAAGCTTGTAGATCATGGATTATAAAGTTCTTAGTCGCCACAACTGATTTCAGTCATTTGGATTCCATAGAAGCCAGCACACCTATGAAAGCATGACGCACACCGAAATAGCAGATCTCACAACACGTTGCAGCATGTGTTGTGAGCTTCTAGATCGGCTATGTTTGGTTTGATTTTGAGATAAAAGTATTTGAAGTGGTCAAACTAGCAATAGAATACAAGCTTAGATTTAGAAGCATCTTCCATGAACATGAATGGTCTCAGAAATCTGTGTTTTTTTTTCTCAACTGGTCATTACATTTTCAGTCATGAGAATGTACTTTGCTTTACTCCATGAGGTGCAAAAACAGCTGAGGATTGCATTGTATCAGCAGCATTAACACTGATGTATTCAATTTTGTTTCTCCCACTACAGGATTCTGTTAAAACCATTTGAACCACAGCATCCATATTCTGGGGAGAATATTGGCCAAAGAAAATGGCGCAATGCGACATGCTTCTTTTTGTAGACGGACAAAAAAAGCGGTCCAAGTACAGAGACGACTCGGGTCCAGTCCAAGTCTAGATATAAGTCTAGCCATCAATATATTTGGTGGCCGGAGTCGCCCAGGTGTCTATATTAAGCCCCCCTCCTTTATTCCCTGTACCAAATGTACAGGGAATAAAGGTTGATCTATTTTTGATCTAATAAACTAACACTTGAACATTGTGAGCTAGGGCTCATGGGGTTAAGTCCTACTTAAACATTGTAAAACTTTGCAAAAGAAATAGCAGATGTAGCAGTTGTGCTGCATTGCAAAATGGAAATGAAGCGCTAGAGCATATTCTCAAAAAAATAGATGCCAATAGATGTACAGTACTTGATTGGGAAGAAAATTGATGAATCACATTTGTGGCCTTTAGGCATGGAACCTGAATGGTGACAGAGGTTGCTTGCCCTTTGATTGAATGGTTGCATCTGAAAACCACATACAGTAACGTACTGCATACTATACAGTATGCTATTTTCAGCCTACTGTTTAGTAGACACTAAACATTAGGCTGAAATAGCATACTGTAGAATATCAGCATGTGGTTTCGGACGCACACCTTAGTGGTATTTACATAATAGTGAAATAAGGTATCTGCATTTAATCTTCCATCCTAAGTAGCCTAACTATAGCAGTGGGCACTACAGGGACAGCGCCTCCGGGGGAGAAGTTATGGGTAAAGTGTCTTGCTCAGGGACTCTTTGCTGAGGCCTGGGATCAAACCCAGGATCTCTGGCTACCCAGGCAGGGTCTCTAACCATTCAGCTATGACCATACAATTAAAGCATGTTAAATAAGAATATTGAAACAGGCAGAGAGCATCTCACGTAGGCTACTATTCTATTTAGTAGCTAAGGTTTCGTTCATATAGGAAGTCATTTGGCATACTAAATAGTATATTTGATTTTGGATGCAGCCAAAGTCACTGGTTCTGAGAGTGAGTTGCAAATCATTGACAGTTAGGAACCGAATGGACAATGGTAAAAAAAAAAAAAATCCGCTGATCACAATGGCAGTATTTGATTGTTCGGGTTATTTATTTCTGAAAGAACTCTGTCTAGCTAAACTTTCACAGAAAGTACAGAAAGTATTTCAACTTAACTGCACTAACTGAGGGCTAACATACAAATGAACGGTACAGTAGTTTACTAGTCGATGACACATCTGCAACATGTGGCTGGGTGATGGTGTGGTGGTTAAGCATCAGACTAGAAGGACCTTCTAGCACAGCTAGAAGGTCCTGGGTTCGGTTGCCGGGGACGCTGGGGGCGTGTCTTCTCCTCCGCGTCACCAGTGCCCATACCCTAGGTGGGGTTGGCGAAAGGGCCTACTCTGTGTGGAGTTTGCATGTTCTCCCCGTGTCTCCTAGGGTAGTTAATACCCTCACAAAAACATGTAGTAATCCTGGTCACTATAACTGCCTCCCCCTGATCAGCCGGGGCGCCTGATGGAGGGGAAGGGAACTGGTTGGAATAACGTGTTCCTTCCACGCGCTACGTCCAACCAGGGAAACTCCCCCCTGTCAGGTGACAAGAAGGTCAGTTGGCTCTCATGCATTGAAGGAGGCATGAGCTCGGCCCTGGCCTCCCTATGCTGGTGGGGGGAGTGTAGTGCCCAGGATCACTTAGCAAATTGGCACCGGGTGAAAAAAGGGTTACAAAATCGAGGGATACATTTATTTTTTTTTTTTTTTTAAGCATCAGACTCTGACTGATCGGCTATTTTCAGTCAAAGCTTTCCTCATAATAACACAAAACAGAAAATACACTAGTATTGAGCCCTGAGGCTCACCGGTTACCCATATGGGGTTAAGTTAGTTTTAATAAAATGATTTAAACGTTCTTTGTGAGTTTCCTCATTTTGTTACTAACTCAGCCGTTTGCAACACTCTTGGTTGGTTGTTGCAATAAATGCATTACATTTAAGTGGTTGGATTCAATTTACGTAATTTGTTATCCCTGAGTCACTAGAATACCTCAAAACGAAGTATGGAGCTCGGCCTATAATTGATCATTGATTTGATTGATATGCTGCATGCCATGAGTGCAAAGTGGTATTTTCTTAAACTTAATTGAGCTAATCAAAGAGGATCTGTAGTCATAATACAGCACTGTTTGAGGAACTACTGTATAGTTGATCACTTTACAGAACATAATGTAAAGCAGGCTAAAATAATGATGTCAACAAGGCAGGGATGTTAGCTAGTATTATTATTATTATTACGGGGCCAGGCTTCCAGCATGGACCCGTATTGTTATTCGCATTATTCCATTTCTTCTTCTTCTTCTTCTGCCGTTTTTGCCAGTTCTGGCTGAACCGTGCATACGCTTTTTATGAAACTCGGCCATATGATAGATGGTCATGAAAAACGATCAAAAAATAAATCTCACAATCTTTCGTCAAAAGGTGGCGCTATAGCACTCAGTTGAAAATGCCAACTTTGAACAGGTACAACTCATGCCCTGTTTTACCTACAGCCATAAAACTTCAATACACACATGCGTCTCCTCATGATGAACAACTTTCACCCTCTGACTTTTGACCTCTGACCTTTAGATCTCCCACCATTTCGAATTATATGAAAAACAGTTAAAACCTATCTCCTCCTGGGATTTTTGAGTAATCTGCACGAAACTTTTTACACATGAACTTTGGACCTATACCAAAAAACGTTTGCAAAATATCTTCCATAAGTGAAAAAATGAAGCTTTAATGAGCCAATGAATATTGCAGTTTTATGACAATTATTCATCTGCCCCTAACACATACATGCAGACTTACCATTCTTTGAAACTTTGCAAAAATGTAAAGGGCCATTCCAAATATCACTGAAACCAATCTTACTCCAATTGGTCAAACGGGGGCGCTATAGCAATTTTTTGAAAATTGAAACTTTAAACAGGCAAAAGTCATGCCTCGTTTGGCCGACAGCCATTAGACCTGCTTACACATGTGCCTTGACTAATGAGGAACACATCTATCACGTTAACCAGTAAGCACCGCCCTTATATTGTCCGCAATCTTGAGCAGTTTGAAAAACACTTAAACCGAGGATTTTTCAGCTATTTGCGTGAAACTGTATCATGTGTGTGATCTCCTTTCACAGGTTCTTGTCTGTTGGTGGCTTCTCGCTTAAATGTGTGCCCCACAACCTGAAGGTCACCAGTTCAAGCCTCACTTGGTGCAGACTTCATCTAAGTTGCATTTCACACAACATGACTATCAATGAATACATCTGCAATTGTTAAAGATAACATGAAATACTTAATTGAGTGTTTTTTACATACTTCATTGTGAAAATAGCTGATCTACAATCTCACAACTTTTCAGATAGCAATGAGAGTATGTTTTTTCAATGTATAACATACTTCATTGTGAAAATAGCCGATGTACAATCTGACAACTTTTAATGGTTTGTGAGCTTGTAGATCGGCTACTTTCACTAGTTTTGGTTCTGAGGAGATGTACAATTTCTTCATTGGTAAATGGTTTGTGAACGAGTGATCTTTGTGTTAGTGAAACAGGGGCTTGGGTCATGACAGAAGGCAAGAGTTTGTGATCCTCAACAGACAATATCAGCCTAGACAAAGCTATAGCACTATAGGTAGTGTTGCAGCTACCTAAGAGTGCCTCACGATCGCAAGGTTTCCGGTTCAAGCCTCACTTGATGCAGACTCATTTAAGTTGAATTGCAAAAAACATGACTCAATCTATTCCGTTTCCATGGCTCTCTCTCTCTCTTCAATCTATTCCGTTTCTATCTTCAATCTATTCCGTTTCCATGTCTCTCTCTCTGTCTCTTCAATCTATTCCGTTTCTATCTTCAATCTATTCCGTTTCCATCTCTCTCTCTCTCTCTCTCTCTCTCTCTCTCTCTCTCTCTCTCTCTCTCTCTCTCTCTCTCTCTCTCTCTCTCTCTCTCTCTCTCTCTCTCTCTCTCTCTCTCTCTCTCTCTCTCTCTCTCTCTCTCTGAGGGTCGGCCATAGCTGAGTGGTTAGTGAGCCCGCCTAGGGAGCCAGAGGCTCTGGTTGACCCAGGTACGGTTCCAGGCCAGGTCAGCAAATGTGTCGACGAAATGAAATTTGTCCCTGAGCTAGACTCTTAACCCCTAATTGCTCACAGGCCCTCATTGGAAATAAGACCGCAAGGACTTTCATGAACTGACCTGTTAAAGGAATTATCATTTCTCTTTCTCTCTCCTGGCCCCGTATTATCGCTGCTTGCAGCTATATTTATTATTATTATTAATCACTGATATGCAGCCACAGCCATTCATGGCTAGTTCCTTGAGTTTTTGATATGCAAATCACAATGGCAGTATTTTATTGTTCTGTGAAGGTGGGGGGTTCTTTCTGAAAGATAATTTCTGAAAGATAATTCAAAAGTGCTGGACTATTTCAACTTAACTGTACTAATTGAGGGCTAACATACAAATGAACGGTATAGTAGTTTACTAATCTAAGACACAAATATAACATGTGGCCGGGTGGTGTGGTGGTCTAAGCGTCAAACTCTCAGTGGAGAGATTCTATGTTCAAATCCCAATTCTCTTCTAGGTCTGTGCTGAAGTATTTCAATTTACATTGACTGCTTTGAGGACAGTCAGGGTATGATTATGCGTTATCAACAGATAAGATAAGTAATGAATGAAGTGTTCTTAACTATATACTTTATCGGCGAAAAAAAGTAGTCCGTGGTTGTTTGAAAAAGTAATGTCTCAAGCGGGAGACGAACCCAAACTCCCAAAAGTAAAAGACTGGAAGTCTAATGATAAACGAGGTGCGCCACTGAGGCCGAACCTGATGAGGGGTATTTGGGGTCAAATACAATGTGACACACACACACACACACACACACACACACACACACACACACACACACACACACACACACACACACACACACACACACACACACACACATGGCTGTTATTGTCACTTTGGATCATTAGATTAAACATTTGGTGGCTGTAGAGTTTTCAACTAGTTTCTCAAACAGTGTTGTATTTCATTAGTTTAGAAACATTTTAAAAACACAAATATTTTATGGGGTCCACATCCACGGCCAAATACATTAAAATGGGGGTCCTTGACATAGAACAATGCATTGATTTTTTTCAGCCAGCAGGTGTCGCGAAAACAACATGAAACTTACTGAGGTCTGGCCTGGACCTCGTGTAGACGTCGTAGGCACGGCGTATCGGCGTAGTGTAAAATGTCTGGTTGGTTTTTGGGTTTTTTGGTCGTTTCTGAGGTCTGACCAGGACGTCGTACAGACGTCGTATGAACGGCGTGTCGGCGTTGTTGTATGGACGGACGTCAGTGTTGCCATATTTTGTGAGAGAAATAAGCAAACAGGTCTAGGAAAACAAGACCACAATTATAAGCAACCTACCTGCATATGCATCGCCTATTATCTACAAGCTCACAACGCGTCGCTTGTAGATCTGCTATTTTCAAACACTCTTGCAATAAAAATGTGCAATATAATATTGAACTTTTTACTTTGACCAAAAATAAATATTAACTATGACCCAGATTCGAACTGACAATCTTCTACTAATGGAATCTCAGATTTTCTCTTGCGCCACAAGGTATTTAGAATTGTCTTGATATATGTTTAAAATTAATACCTCAGACCTTGAGAGAATGATTGAATCTGCAAATACATCCACTCATGATCAGGGTTCATTGTGAGGGTTCATTCTTTTGGAATCCTTTGAAAAAGAGATGCTGCATCTCAAGGGGCTTAGGCTGCCCTCCAGTGGAATTTAAAAAATACAATAAAATATGACACAAGTGATATTTAGTTTATTGTTTAAAAACAATCTGTTGGAAAATCCTTACTCTAAACCCAAGAGAAGCTAAAACCAGCTAAAACCAGCTAAAGCCATCATAAGCAGTTTTATGCAGTTTTTTTTTTCAGCAGGGACCGGTATATATGTATAAAGCAATAAGCCACTAGAGGTCACTGTTTTTATCGTAGCTTTTGCAATGGCTGAGAGGCGTAGTGTGGCACGACCATAGTTATAAGACCCTAACCCACATATAACTGCTCATCCCACAAAAAGAATCCTTGGGGTCCCCCCCCCCAGGAATTTTTTAACAGAGTAGATGTAATTTCCAGTATTCTGGTGGATTTTGAGAGTTTGACACCCTGGAACCCCCCCAAGGACTCCTGGGAGTCCCGGACCCCATTCTGCTTAACGCTTTTTGAAAGGTCTGAAAAACAATAGGCCTACATTTTAAGCGCCATGTACTGTTATGTACTGTCATGTACTGTTCTCATGTCTTACTAAATAAAGTACATCAATCAATCAATCAAACACATACAAAAAACACAAAAAAACACTAGAGGCCAAAATCGTCCCCCCAAAACTTTGTAGTGAAGTAAAACATTTTCTCCACCATTGTGTCACTACCGAAACGTTTTTGTGTCACTACCGAAACGAAAGTTAAATCCGAAAAAATCACTTAGTGTGGAGGCCAAAATCGTCCCCCCAAAAACCTGTTAGGAGTACGTTTCAGGCAATTTAGAGTTGATTGGTAGTACTTTGTAGTGGAGTAAAAAAAAAAATTCACCATTGTGTCACTACCGAAACGTTTTTGTGTCACTACCGAAACGAAAGTTAAGCACCCCATGCATTGTGGATGCGGCAAAGGGAAACGAGTACAGGCTACTAATCCTACATACTTACTGCTAGTAACCCCATTCATACTTTAAAATGTTCATCTTACTGTGGATATGTTTGCCTGAAAAGGAATCTTTGAAATGTTTAATAGTTTTAGAATTGTACTCCTTTAAAAGTTCAGAGATTTAGAATGGAGGTCGATGGACGAATTTGGGACCTCAAAAAACACTTTCACCTAGAAACTCCATTCACAGTTAAAAAATTCCACCTTACTGTGGACATGCATGCTTGAGATTTTTTCTTTTGAAATCATTTGTAGTTTTGGAGATATTTAACTTTAAGCGCCCCATTCATTGTCGATGCGGCAATGGACATTTAAAGGCAGGCTTACAACTGCATACTTACGCCTAGTAACCTCATTCATACTTTAAAATGTTCGTCTTACTCTGGACATGTTTGCCTGAAAAGGAATCTTTGAAATGTTGCATAGTTTTAGAATTGTACTCCTTTAAAAGTTCAGAGATTTAGAATGGAGGCGGATGGAAGGTTAGGGTTAGGCTATAGGGACCTCAAAAAAACACGTTCACCTAGAAACTCCATTCACAGTTCAAAAATTCCACCTTACTGTGGACATGCATGCTTGAGATTTTTTCTTTTGAAATCATTTGTAGTTTTGGAGATATTTAACTTTAAGCGCCCCATTCATTGTCGATGCGGCAATGGACATTTAAAGGCAGGCTTACAACTACATACTTACGCCTAGTAACCTCATTCATACTTTAAAATGTTCGTCTTACTCTGGACATGTTTGCCTGAAAAGGAATCTTTGAAATGTTGCATAGTTTTAGAATTGTACTCCTTTAAAAGTTCAGAGATTTAGAATGGAGGCGGATGGAAGGTTAGGGTTAGGCTATAGGGACCTCAAAAAAACACGTTCACCTAGAAACTCCATTCACAGTTCAAAAATTCCACCTTACTGTGGACATGCATGCTTGAGATTTTTTCTTTTGAAATCATTTGTAGTTTTGGAGATATTTAACTTTAAGCGCCCCATTCATTGTCGATGCGGCAATGGACATTTAAAGGCAGGCTTACAACTACATACTTACGCCTAGTAACCTCATTCATACTTTAAAATGTTCGTCTTACTCTGGACATGTTTGCCTGAAAAGGAATCTTTGAAATGTTGCATAGTTTTAGAATTGTACTCCTTTAAAAGTTCAGAGATTTAGAATGGAGGCGGATGGAAGGTTAGGGTTAGGCTATAGGGACCTCAAAAAAACACTTTCACCTAGAAACTCCATTCACAGTTCAAAAATTCCACCTTACTGTGGACATGCATGCTTGAGATTTTTTCTTTTGAAATCATTTGTAGTTTTGGAGATATTTAACTTTAAGCGCCCCATTCATTGTCGATGCGGCAATGGACATTTAAAGGCAGGCTTACAACTACATACTTACGCCTAGTAACCTCATTCATACTTTAAAATGTTCGTCTTACTCTGGACATGTTTGCCTGAAAAGGAATCTTTGAAATGTTGCATAGTTTTAGAATTGTACTCCTTTAAAAGTTCAGAGATTTAGAATGGAGGCGGATGGAAGGTTAGGGTTAGGCTATAGGGACCTCAAAAAAACACGTTCACCTAGAAACTCCATTCACAGTTCAAAAATTCCACCTTACTGTGGACATGCATGCTTGAGATTTTTTCTTTTGAAATCATTTGTAGTTTTGGAGATATTTAACTTTAAGCGCCCCATTCATTGTCGATGCGGCAATGGACATTTAAAGGCAGGCTTACAACTACATACTTACGCCTAGTAACCTCATTCATACTTTAAAATGTTCGTCTTACTCTGGACATGTTTGCCTGAAAAGGAATCTTTGAAATGTTGCATAGTTTTAGAATTGTACTCCTTTAAAAGTTCAGAGATTTAGAATGGAGGCGGATGGAAGGTTAGGGTTAGGCTATAGGGACCTCAAAAAAACACGTTCACCTAGAAACTCCATTCACAGTTCAAAAATTCCACCTTACTGTGGACATGCAAGCTTGAGATTTTTTCTTTTGAAATCATTTGTAGTTTTGGAGATATTTAACTTTAAGCGCCCCATTCATTGTCGATGCGGCAATGGACATTTAAAGGCAGGCTTACAACTACATACTTACGCCTAGTAACCTCATTCATACTTTAAAATGTTCGTCTTACTCTGGACATGTTTGCCTGAAAAGGAATCTTTGAAATGTTGCATAGTTTTAGAATTGTACTCCTTTAAAAGTTCCACCAGGAAACCTGGTTTCATTCATTGTCGATGCGGCAATGGACATTTAAAGGCAGGCTTACAACTACATACTTACGCCTAGTAACCTCATTCATACTTTAAAATGTTCATCTTACTCTGGACATGTTTGCCTGAAAAGGAATCTTTGAAATGTTGCATATTTTTAGAATTGTACTCCTTTAAAAGTTCAGAGTTTTTGAATGTTGGCGGATGGAAGGTTTTGGGACCTCAAAAAAACACTTTCACCTAGAAACTCCATTCACAGTTCAAAAATTCCCCCTTCTGTGGACATGCATCCTTGAGATGTTTTACTTTGAAATGATTTGTAGTTTTTGAAATATTTAACTTTAAGCGCCTAATGCATTGTCAATGGCAATGGATATTTAAAGGGAAAAGGGTACAAAGTTTTCAAGGCTAAGTTAACAGAACAAGTCAGAACCTCTGTGGTGCAGTGGTTTAGATACAGGACCTGCAACCAGAAGGTTACCGGTTCAAATCCAACCAGGACAGGTCTCCAACAAATACCTGACTCTTGCACCTTTATCTGATCTTTCACTGAACAGCGTGTAAGACACCATAGAAAGTATGTACCATGATGGAGCAGTGGTTAAGATTCAGGCCTTACACACTGAAGGTCCTGAGTTCAAATCTCGCAAGGACATCTTTCTAACTTTTACCTGGGGCTTTTACCTTTATATAATCTTTCAGACAAATTCCACGCAAGTCAACAGAACATGTAAGGACCTCTGTGGTGCAGTGGTTTAGATACAGGACTTGCAACCAGAAGATTCCTGGTTCAAATCCAACTGGCACACTTTTTTTTCTTTCCCAAGACTCAAGACCCAAAAGAGTCTTGAGTCGAACCAATTACTCCCGCGGAGACATCAAATTTCTCTTTTGGGCCATGAGTCCCAAGACTCAAGGCCCAAAAGAGAAATTTGATGTCTCCGCGGGAGTAATTGGTTCGACTCAAGACCCAAAAGAAGGTGAACTGACTGTAATGATTCAAAATGTCATATATAGAATAGAAACCCCATTCAAACTTTAAAATGTTCATCTTACTGTGGACATGTTTGCCTGAAAGGGAATCTTTGAAATGTTTAATAGTTTTAGAATTGTACTCCTTTAAAAGTTCAGAGATTTAGAATGGAGGTCGATGGACGAATTTGGGACCTCAAAAAAACACTTTCACCTAGAAACTCCATTCACAGTTCAAAAATTCCACCTTACTGTGGACATGCATGCTTGAGATTTTTTCTTTTGAAATCATTTATAGTTTGGGAGATATTGAACTTTAAGCGCCCAATGCATTGTCTATGAGGCAATGGATATTCAAAGGGAAACGAGTACAGGCTACTAATCCTACATACACACTGCTAGTAACCCCATTCATACTTTAAAATGTTCATATTACTGTGGACATGTTTGCCTGAAAATTAATCTTTGAAATGTTTAATAGTTTTAGACCCAAAAGGGTCTAGAGTCGAACGCATTAGATCCAAGTAGACATCATATTTCTCTTTTGGGCCTTAAGTTCTTGGGACTTAAGGCCCAAAAGAGAAATTTGATGTCTACTTGGATCTAATGCGTTCGACTCAAGACTCTTTTGGGTCTTGAGTCTTGGGACTCAAGGCCTTAGAATATCTGTAGCTTATGATGTGGCCATAGCTGAATGGGTAGAGTTAGTTTGCCTGGCAATCCATTAAATTAAATCCAAGTTCGATCCCAGGCCTCAGCAAAAGTGTCCCTGAATAAGACAATTAAAAGAATAGTACTAGTACTTATTTTCTATCAATTACACACTCCATGAAGCCTTGAATTCATGGAGATTCTTTTGTTTTTGACACATTCCTGAGCACAGACAAATTGGTTGGATGCATGGCGCATATAATAGGCTATCGCATTGTAGATTAGTAGGCGATAATTACAATATTCACTATACACTCCTCATGTTTATCTCTGAACTTTTAAAGGAGTACAATTCTAAAACTATGAAACATTTATAATAATAATATTCCAGCACTGACCTATAAAAGGATTAGGATTTGAACATGGAATCTTTGCACTGTGAGCCTGATGCTTAGACCACCACACCATCACTCAACCACATATTGCAGATGTGCCTTAGTACTGAAGAGGTAGCAGGTCAAAAGATGAAAATCCACAGAAAACACCTCTCCCCCTGACAGAATGACTGAATCTACAGATACACCAACTGATTAACAGGGTTCATTATTACACAACTGAGGTTTAGGTTGTTGTTTAAAACCATCTTTTGGAGGAAATAATGTTTTCACCCACATTTCTTTTTCCATTAGAAAAGATTAGTTTTAGCCTCAGTAAGGTCATTCAAATTCATTCATTGTCATATATTAGTAAAGTTTTAGATGACCAAAACTATAGCAAGTTTAATCACCCAAAAACAAAACTATAGTGTATTTTTACTAGGATCGCTACATTAAAATAATTAGTGACTATACGGTTTTCAACTAGTTTCTCAAACAGTGTTGCATTATGACCAAAGTTCCTCTTTGATTAGCTGAATTAAGTTTGAGAAAAATACCACTGTACACTCATGGCATGCAGGCAGCATATCAAATCAATGATCAATTATAGGCAGAGCCACATACTTGTAAATTGTATTCACTTGTCATGAACAGAATATATATATATATTTTCTATTTCTTTTTTTAAATAATCAGCTTCTGTCTTTCGATTTCTGGGTGGGTGGGCCGCTAACGCTTTCAATATTTTCAAGAAAAGGTTGAGAAGCACTGGTCTAAGCCACCTGAACATTTGGGCAATTAACTGAACAAACTAAAATGACACAAGGAATTAAGGTAAGACAGGTGTTTATTTATGAAATTATGTTGGCTACCATGCATGCATGTTTTGATATGGTCTTTTAATTTGTACAGGTGACATTATCTCAGGCTAAGGACAGAACAGCATGGTTACAATCATAAGGTAAGACATTTATTGATCCTGTGGTCCAGTGGAACGCATGGGGGCAGGGGGAGTTAGGGTACAGCGGTTCCCAAACCTTTCAGCTGGAGACCCCAAATTTGGTGTCTCCCCACCAGGACCCAAACTTTACAAAAATACATTATGAATTAACAACTTAAGCTCTACTGCTATTTTCACCATTTATTAAAAAGTTGTTGTTTTTTAATTTATGGATTTAAATAATTTAAAACAAATTGTAGGGAACATAAAAAAGGGGTATTTACTCGCAACCTATAACATGGAGGTCCTTACAGTCGATTGTTTGGGAACCACTGAGTTAAGGGGTTAAGTGTCTTGCTCAGTGGCATTTCGACACAGACTGAGCAGACCGGAGGGGAGAACCGAACCGGTGAACCTTCCGATTCCCTGACGGCCTCCTCCCCAAATAATAAACATAATAAAAGAACAACAACAGTGATACAAGAAGGCAGCAGGCCAGTGGGACTGTCAAAATCTCAATCACAGAGTAGAACTTTAATGTAGGAAAAACTAACTGAAAGTACAGCAGCACAACTTTGCTGTCAACATTGTCAATAAGGAGAAAAAGCAAGGGATTGTTCCGATAACGTTACTGCATTGTATGAAAGACTGACTTTACAACCATCAGCTGATGTGATTTAAAGGTAGGGTAAGTGATGTTTTCTGGTTAAAACAAAAGTTTTTTTGTTAAAAAGGTTAAAGCTCTATATTGTGATAGTAATCACTGCTATAGAGTGTTTGTTCAGTATCAGCGGTCTCTCTGTCTCTTTAATAAACAGAAAATATATTTTCAGGTGGGTCCTTTTTTTTTATTTCGTCCAATCTGGAGAGGGAACCAATTTATCTGCGTCTTTTATCTGACAATTAAATATTGTCTGATCATTTCTTGGTGTCATCACTTCCAATTTCACTTGCTTATCCTGTGTCCTGTATGAGTTCTCTCTCCTGATTGGATGAAATTGGTATCCGAGACCTGAAAATATATTTTCTCTTTACTGAAGAGCTGGAGAGACCGCTGTTACTGAACAAACACTCTATAGCAATTATTACTACCAGAATATAGAGCTATTTAACAAACAAACGAAAATCACTTAACCTACCTTTAACTACAGCGGTGAATCTCCCCTTTCAAATGAAGGAGGACTAAACCTGACTTGATATTTATGCTTTAAATTAATTTCATATTTACAGGCCGATCTCAGTCAGTGACTGATAGATGAAAGAAACAAATGCGTGTCTAAAGCTGCAATCGATAACTTGTCGTGAATAAAACGTTTATCTGTATGGTAGAGTATGTCAGTACAATATATAAATACAATATAACTAACGCAACTGCGGTAGAAATTTCTGCGCTCAAGCGAGGGGAGACTCTGGTTCGAATCTCCGATGGGAGATGAAAGTTACCGATTGCAGCTTTAAGTCATTTTTAACCAAAATCAAATGAGACAGTTTTCCGGATCTTCGACCCGGTCCACAAATCGTATTTTAGGCTTGATTTAATACTGTTGCGCATTGGTGTCGCACGCCGAAATATAGCTGATCTACAAGTTTGTAGAACAGCTATGTTGTAGATCAGCCATTTTCGGTGCACGACAGCAGGTGCACATCCAAGTAGAAATCAGGCTTTTTACACCGCTTATAATAACTTTTAATTCCTATGAAAACAATACAGGCCTGGTTCCTTGGTTAACGGTTACATGGCTGTAGAAGGCGGTCTGGGAAAGGCATTGGGATAATGTTAAGCTAGCTCTTATTGGCACTTTTAGCATTGAAAATAGGGCTGTTGAAGCCCTCTCTGTTGCGAGCTATCTCAACGGCAAAGAACTGGATCCTGGTAGCTGAAAGAGAAGAGAAAAAAGAAACAAGAAAAGTTAATTGTAGTAGCATCTCTTTCCAACGGTATCCTAACGTGTTTTCCTGGATAACGGCGACATACCGAATATCGTGTTCTCCTCTGTGTAGTCTTTCTCACAGTTCAGGCGGAGAAGAGTACCATAGTTGAAGTCGTCAATGACCCCGTCAAACTGGTTACAGAACGGACGCCACTTCTACACACAAACAACGCAGGTTAGTCCACAACGGCAAGGAGTCTCTGAAGCCTGAACTTTTAACGGAGTGGCCGCATGTATTTTCAGAGCACGTTTGATTTAATGATTAAAGACTGAATTCAAAGTCTCAGCACATAAACGGACAAAGTGGGTTATGAATTCTTAGTCAACAGATCAACTACTGAAGATATCTCACAAATATTTGGAGTTCCATCGTGGCACTCAACCCAAACCTCTACCAAAATGTAACTGTATATTTTTTGTTGTTTTGTAAAAAATGCATAAATAAATGAATATTCCAAGTCAGTGGCTAAACGTCTACCTACTAAAGACCTGAATGCCACTGAATTAAGAATATCTTTCTAAACACACCTCTTTTCCCTCATCAGACTTGAGCTCATCTGGATTGAGCAGTTGAATGTTGAGCTCACTGAAGGCTTCCCTGAAGGAGGTGTAGATCTTATCATCCACCTTGGTCAGCTTCAGAAACTTTGGGTCAACTGATGAGATGAGCTGAGGAAGAGAGGAGGGAACAGAGTCATTGCAGTAATATACACACAGCAATTCCAACTTAAAACGTGTTTATTTCAACTTTGACCCAGATTTGATTTATTGCTCATAGTCATAATCATATGATGAAGCTCTTAATACTTTGGTTGCCGGGGGGGTCCCCCAGGGGTCTGTATTTGGCCCCCTCCTTTTCTTCCCCCGCTACACCAAATCTCTTTGCTGAAAATAGCGAAGTCCATCTACAAGTTCATTGCGCGTTGTGAGCTTGAATTTTCACAGAATGTTTAGACTATTATGACATGGCCAGAATAGGGATGCTAGGGTTCACGTGGTTAAAGTCTGTACAATCCTGATTCCCATACGGCCACTACACAGTTCTCGTTCTTGTGACCGACAGGTACAAGTTAATAATTGTCACAGGTTGTCTCAGATCCATAACTATAAGTAATGTAATACTATAACCATGGATTTTCCCATGCACTTCTGGACAAATAATATACAATCACTGCAGAAATATGATCTCGAAAGATAGTCAATACTGAGAGATACATGACATAAGTAGTGTTGCAGCTAATGCCAAGTAGACCTCTTATAAATGTGATGTAATGAAGTGAAAGCAGTCTTACATTGAAGTAGACCTCTGCGTGGTTGTAAGCTTTCATCGCCCACATCACCTCCAGCTGGGGCTGCAAAACACAAGGTACAAGTTAACACCTCAACACTGTTACACATCTACACCGTTACACATCTGATCCTTTGATGATCGAAAAACAGTACACAGTTTCTCAACGTCTGGCCCGAGGCCCACCAAGGGTCCAGGTGGACCCAAGACATGTCTGTTGTTTGTTTTTCCATCTTTGGGACCCCAATATACACTGTACAATTCTCAGTGTTAATTTAACTCTGAGGGTGTGCAAATGGGGTGTTCCATTTGCACACCCTCAAGAGTTACAGACCCGTAAGGGTCCATTTGGACCCGCTGACGGTCCCCGGACCCGACGTTGATGACAAACACTGATCTAAAATGTACAATTACAAACACACACAAAACACAGTAACAGTCACTGGACAGTGAATGCTTGACAATAAGTTTCATAACAACATATATCAGTGACATTAACACTTACATCATTTCCATAGGCATCAGCTGGAAGAGAGAGTGCATGAGCAGCTGATGACATGCCCTCGATACCCTGTAACAAGACGACATACAGTATCACCACAGTCAAATATTTGCCAAAAATGTATAGAAGACAGACAGGTGTAGAGACATACGATTAATCACGTAGGCATGTGGAGGTGTATGGGATCTAATGCCATGATATATTATGTATGTGTAATGATGACAAGCACGCATAGTTATTAGGAAATAACCAAATATGTATCTGCTATCAATTTTCTCAACAACAAAAGCAGACCTCATTTTAATTGCAGGTTTATTTTAGGACTATCATAAACTGATGAAAATATTGTTGATGTTTGAGTGAATAACTATGTTTGAGAATCCATTCTAGGAGGTAGCTACAGTATAAGGTAGTGGTTTGACATTCACCATAGCCGAATCTGCCTTAGCATTACATTAAGAATGCATTGAAAAGGTGTGTTTAGCCCTAAACTAGGTGACATGCAGTGACACAAACTGAAAGGTAATCAACTTAACACAATTAGTCCATCTTATGCTTCAGTGTCTTGTGAACATCTGTGTTCTGTTGTGTAGTAAATATAACATATGTGTGTTCTGCTGTGTAGAACATAGAACATCTATGTGTTCTGTTGTGTGTGTATATGGAACATCTGTGTTCTGTTGTGTAGTAAATAGAACATCTATGTGTTCTGCTGTGTAGAACATAGAACATCTATGTGTTCTGTTGTGTGTATATAGAACATCTGTGTTCTGTTGTGTAGTACATAGAACATATGTTCTGTTGTGTTGTGTACTAGTACATAGAAACAATGTGTACAAAGAGTGCCCAGTTCTCTTGCCTTCATTTAGAGCAATATTTTTTAACAAATCAGCTGCTGTTGTATAAAATACAATATATTTAATTGCACGTATTGTAATTATAACATGCATAATGTTACTGTAGGCTTTCCTTTCTCAAACCACACGTGTTTTCAAGTCCATAACAATAAACGTGTTTGCTGTCAACAGTATTTACTCGTTATTAATTTATGTTACTAATTAATGTAATTATATCGTCAACACGTGGATGTTATGCATTTAAATACAGACACAAATACATAAACATAGATGTTTATATTATTATCTCTCACCAGAGATGAGAGTGAGAGTCCATTATTCGACGCCATGGTGCCTGATCTATGCTGCGTTTTACGACGGTGTCGCGCACCAAACAAAAATAGCAGATCCACAAGCTCACAACGCGTGGCGGATGTGACGCTTTGTGGGCTTGTAGATCTGCTGTTTCCTTTAAAGGGCCACAGCCTTCATTTCGGTGTTTTTTTCCTCCCTTCTTCTTCTTCTTTGGGGTTTATTAACGGCAGTGAAACCACATCCTTTGTGGTTTCACTATACTGCCACCCTCTGGTGGTGTTGGTTAACTCAACATCTGGGTCAGGACCCCACATGATTTTTGGGGGGTCCCCAGGTGACAGTGAAGTGATAATAGAGAAAAGTAAAAAAAAAAAAAAACATTAAGCAAAAGTAATAAACAAAAAAATGTGAAAATAGCTGATCTACAAGCTCTCAAAGTGCTTGTCAGGGTGGGGGGTCCCCAGTTCAAATATGATTATTTTGGGGGGTCACAGCCTGAAAAGGTTGAGAACCACTGTAACTCACCAACAGTATGGTCCAGTCTGGATTTTTCATGTTTCATGTATCATCATGTTAGAAGAAATCTGATCAGATTATGTCCTGCCTTGTCCACTTTCACCACACAATTTAAATTTAATTCAAAGGGGCTGTATTATTATTGGCATGAGGAAACATAGGCCTACATGTACATTGCCAAAGCAAACATGAAACAAAACAGACATAAATCAAGACAATGTATGTACAAAAATGATTAAAATAAGAATGGAATAAAATAAAATAAATAAAAGGGAATAAAGAGATGTGTAAACAGAGCTGTGTGTGTCACATACATTGCATTAGAAAACTAGCTCACAAGAACCAGGATAATTGTGCATTTGCTGTTAGGATCAGTTTAACTTGGAATAAAGCTTTCTGGAACAAATAGTATTGTTTCAAGGTTTAGCTGCCATTGGCAAATAGTAGGCTATATACTGTACACATTTAAAACCAGTGGTCTTCAAACATATTTCACCTGAAGGACCCCCAAATTATATAGGCTATTTTGGCCGCAGACCCCCATATCTGAACATATTGTGCCAGTCAGTGACCCCAAAATAAGGGAAGATGTGTGATCTTAAATGTTTCCAAAAAATAATTAAACATTTGTCACAATTGTTCAAGATTCGTTTTTTCTCCAAATGATTCAGAAATAGCAGATCCACAAGCTCACAACGCAACTATAGAATAGGGTTAAACTGGTTGTTACTCATTTTTGCTGGGGACTCCCTGGAACCCCTTCAAGGACCCCTTCAAGGACTTTGAGAACCACTGATTAAGCTACTGATTGTAGCTTATATTTCCTTCGGTTAACAAGTATTATGTGAGATGCTATACACATAATTTATGTATAGCTATAATATTTAGAAGTATGCACACTGCACTTTCAAAGCACCTCAAATGGTGCTACTTATGTAACCTAATTTCTTTACCATACTGCTTGCCTGTTATTCTTTAGGATAATGCTTTCTGTTATTGTTGTTGTTATTGCTATAATGTTGAGGAACCCAAAATAATTGTAATCTTGTGTAGCTATTAGGCCTATAATACTTATGTAAAATGTAAATCTTGAATCATTGATTTGTGCTGCCCTCCTGTGGCTGAATGGGAACATCGCACCCTCTTTTTGCTTTAATATTCAATTATTTCTTCAAATATTTTGAATGCACATTCCATTATATAAGAGGTAAATTCTGGAATTTCCACTTTTGAACTAACTCCACAATGTGCTCATCAGCAGTCGTATAGAGCTTTTGTACCACTGAGTAGGCCTACTTTACACAGAAGGACACGATAATAATAATAATAATAAATAATAATTGTAAAAAGCCAGACTATTACGCAGTGTCATGACATTGTAATTGTTCCCCTTGGCTTTCCCACAAAATGGACTGATCCATGATGTTGGTTACTGAGCAGCCCTGAAACATGACTGTCATATATTATATGACAGTCATGGATTAACTTCAACCTGGTGTTTGCTTGTTTTCCCCTTTTGGCCCGTACATCTACATAAACGTTCAGATCTCAAATACAAAGGGCTTACCCCATGGCCACGGATGTTAGAATTATGTTCGTGCCCTCAGAAGTACCCGTATCTTTCGTATTGAAATAAAAAGCATTTTACTCCGATTGGTGGCCATTTTCTCCGTATTTCCTCCATCTGCTTTCAACTACGTGACCCTATTGGTTGGGAGGTGTACTGCACATTGATACATTATTTATTTATTTAACTCTATGAGAAAATGGCCAACAATCAGATAAAAATGCATTTTATTAAACAACACGGAAGATACGGGTACTTCTGAGGGCCCGTGCATACTTGTAACAGCCATGGCCATGGGGTAAGCACTTTATATTTGAAATGTGAACGTTTATGTAGATGTACGGACCAAAAAGGGTTAACGTGCAAACACCAGGTTGAAGTTCATCCATGACGGTTGTGTGACAGACGACCGTCATGTATCCATGGCTAGCTACTGAGCAACAGGGAAACCATTTCCTCCGCCTGCTGCTGTAGCCTCTTAACACCACCAGAGTCCAGACCACCACCTTCAATCACCCCCACCCCCCACCCAGTGGCACCCAACCACCCACACACCCACCCACCCATCCAGCCTCCATCCATCCAGCCGCTGTACAGACGACGCGCGTCACGAAGCGGCTGCTGTTTATTGCGACTCTGATCCTGGATTTGTTTTCTTATTTTATCGTTATTGTTATTTATTAACCCGGCCTGCGGAGCTGCTGATCCAAACACACAGCAGGTAAGAGGATATATTTAAATATTGTTTATTTTATTTCAACGTTTCTGCTGCGTGCGCACTTGCTGCCTTTCCTTCAGGCACAATTAAGACCCAGTAGGCTGTAGGCCACATGATGTACCGTTAGGTTATGCAGGCCTGCGATGGCTTTATATAGACATCTGGTAGGTATGTTATAGTAGCTATAGGCTGTGATATATTTAACTAAATACATAAAATAAATATTGAAAACCCTGAATATCATATTTAAAAATAGGCCTACATAAGATATATATTTTATAATGTATCATAAATAATAGCCTAGGTTATAGTTATTATAGCTCACAACAAGTCATACTGTATGAACTGTATGAAAGTGTTTTAAGCTGTATATTCACACCTACTGTAAGGGAAGTCAAGGCTAGATGGAAAATCCAAGCAGCACTTTGTTAATTACTCAAATGCTTACTAATGGTATTTTTCATAATGTTCAAACATATGATGTTCTCTTTCAAACAGATTGTCTTGGCCCTTTAGTTTAGCTCCAGTGAGTTTATGACACAGCTAAATGTATGCTTTTAGACAGAAGCAATCTATCCACCTGCAGAGAGTGTGAAATTCAAGTAAACCTCCTAAAAGCTTTTGGACTGTTTATAAATATTGGAAGTGCAATCAACCATGTTTTGTTGCACTCATATCCTGCAGCATCAAAGTGGTTATTTTAAACTAAACAAGCCACTTCCTTCAACAATGTGTGCGTAATAGTCCTGTGGTTGGAAAATGGTCCACTATATTTACTTATTTATCCTGTTTTGATTCATTAAGATATTAACAAAAACAATGTGGTATTTGAGTATCAGTTAGAAAAGCAAGCCATGTTGTGTGCATGTGCATACATTGTAGGATAACCGGAACAGTGGGCCCCTGAGAACACTGGGCACCTTTCTTTATACAGTATATCTATCCATTTTATATTTTATTCCTACATTTACTTTACAAATGAGGGGACAAATACATAAAATACATTTCCAATTAAGTTTAAGGCCTGATATTTCAACAAATACTACAAATTGCTACAAAACCTGTGGATAGCCAGTCATTTTGGGCATAAGCAAGAAGTTGCCGGGTAAGTTTAGGTCTGACGATGATGTAGGGTGCATGTTAAAAATCATGTATACTTTACATTATTTCACAGCATTTTCCAAAACAAATGGATTATTTCTTTTTTCTTACATTTTGGTAAGATGCAGACAAGCTTTATCTGCCCTCTGGACCTGTATCCCATGGTATAAAGTGGTGTCTGATGGCATAAGGCAGGGGTCTTCAACAGGGGGTCCGGGAGCCCTAGGGGGTCCTCAGAGTTACAATATAAGGGGGCCGCCAAATGTTTGTGTGATAGGATTTTTTTTTTAGTTTACCCACTTGAACCCTAGCATCCCTATTCTGAGGAGCACTTTAGCCAAAAAGAGCAGATCTACAAGCTCACAACGTGAGGCTATTTTCGGCAAAGAGGTTTGGTGTAGATAGAAAAAAGAGTGTACAGAGTGAAAGGTCAAGTTTACTGAGTATTGTCGGTTTAAATGGTTAAGTGTCTGAAAATACACATTAACGTGAATCCAACATACACTGATGATAGTGTTCAAAGAAGTCTATGAAGCTATCTATGAGATCTATCAAAAAGTTTAATCTGCAACCAAGAGGCAAACCCCCTTCGCTGGAATTTAAGCTCACTTCCGGGTTCTTGTTCAGCTTGCTGTTCCTATTAATGGCCCATCAGATGTCGCTACTTCACATTCTCCGGTCGCAATACATTATAATCTCAATACGAGTCCATGAGGTTTTGGGTGAACTTTACACTTTTTTTTCAATCGCTAGTTTAAAGTATTTTTTAAATCATCATGATATGCGCTTAGTAAATTATCGCCCCATTAATTAAAAAAATAATGATGAAGTAGGGTATGTTTCTAGGGCTATACTGGTTCTACCAAGTGAAAACCCGCCCTTGCTGCGGTTGCAGCCAATAGCATTCATTTCCGTTAGCATTTCTGACCTTTATTTACGATCTGTAGAAACCAATGGCGTCACATTGTCCATTCATTTTTACGGTCTATGTCTGCAACACAATTTTATACAATATGTTGTGGGGTCCCTGCATCCTCTCTCTCTCAGCTAAGGGGTCCTTGGGCTGAAAAAGGTTGAAGACCCCTGGGATAAGGTTTAGGTGCTCACTGGACCTTTATCCCATGGTATATAGAACTAAGTGTCTGATGGGATACAGACTTCATTGATGTTTCCTTGGCAGCTAAAAGCTCTCAGTAATTGACCTGTTCCCATGGAGTGAGTGCTGAGCTCCTCCCCCACTAACGTCTGTGTCCATGAAGGCCTACATCATGTCCGCTCCGCTCTGCCTCAGAGCGCTGGATCAGTGTCACTGTGACTCCATCAGTGCTCGACACTAACTAAGTACATTTACTTGAGTGCTGTTAGTATACATTTTTGGAGTATTTCACATTATATTCAAGCCTGATGACTTTCATTATACGCTATACATTTCAAATAGAATGATTGTACTTTTGACTGCACTAAACATTTCTAGGAAGGGACTCCTGGGACCCAAACGTACAAACATACATTATGAATGAAACACTTAAGCCCTGTTTCAAATATAGTTAAAATAGCCGATTTGCAAAGTCGCAGCGCAGTGCGTTGTGGGCTTGTATTATTCACCCCCAGTGTGGAAGGCGCACACACACACACACACACACACACACACACACACACACACACACACACACACACACACACACACACACACACACACACACACACACACACACACACACACACACACACACACACACACAACCACATAATTTACACATACATGTGAATTTAAGGACCGCAATGAAAATAAGCCGCTGGCTTTCTTGCGTTTTATCCTTTTGATAATTATGTGACAATGTATGTATTTTTACTGTACATATGTTTATATCAATAAAGAGGTCAAAGTCTAAGTCAAAGTATATCGGCTATTGTATACACCCAATTTGCACTTTTGAGTACTTGAGTATTTACTTGAGTATATACTTTGTCCGCCACTGGACTCCATAGCCATGCCAACTCAATTAAACACTGACTGGTCTGACACAAGACAGTTACTGCAGGACTAGGGCTAGGCACCGTCTCTCTGTCCACTAGAAAGTGTCTTTTTGTACACATTCACACACAGGATTTACACTGCTGCTGTATGTGGATTACAGCACAACTGCATCTGTATAGATTATCTGCTCAACTGTGAAGTATTACTTCAAGCGCAAATCCTTCAACCCCATGAACCCTAGCATCCCTCAGCCGCTTGAAACCCTAGCATCCCCATTCTGGGGCAAAACTATTGGCTATTTTCAGCAAAGAGATTTGGTGTAGAGGAGGGGAAAAGGAAGGGGCCTAGTGTAGACCCCTGGGGGTCTACACTACAACAAAGCATATAGTGTAGGATTTAAAGGCGTAGTTCACCCAAAAAATGACTTATCTTCCATCAGTTACACACCGGTAGGAGACTCAATTGACCTGCATTTGAGTCTCCGTGGACTCTGCTGGTCATCAAATTATTGGCTCAGGAATGCGACAAAAACTAAAGAATCTCCATGAATTCAAGGCTTCATGGGGTGTGTAATTGATAGAAAATAAGTAATGTTTTGGCTGAACTACTCCTTCAACACTGAAAAATATACTGAACTATTGTAGGATATACGTGCCTATATACAAGTTGATAAACATACTGTACTATGTATACTAGCATACAATTGTGTTGACTGACAGTGTGAGTGTGCAAATGTCCCCACAAGTATAGAATCTGAGTAATAGACGTTGTGAGGACAATTTTAGAGGCTTCAGGGTTAGAGTTGAAAATGCCCCTCAAAATTTAAGAAATGACATTCATATACAAACGTGTGTGTGTGTGTGTGTGTGTGTGTGTGTGTGTGTGTGTGTGTGTGTGTGTGTGTGTGTGTGTGTGTGTGTGTGTGTGTGTGTGCAAATTGGTCGCAATTGTTGGTTTGGTGCGATGGTGACATTAAGGACAAGTCCTCATCATCAGAGTGAATTGCTCCCCAGGGTAACCTTCTCTGGAGGGAGGAGTGTGTCGCCATAGCAATAACTGTTGGGGACTGGCTGGGCGTCGGCCTGGCTGGGCCAGCTGATAAACAAGCAGCGAGGAGGACGGGGGGAGTGAGGAGGAGGAGGAGGAGGGTAGCTTCTGATGCAGATGAAGGAGGAGACATTATGGAATAGAAAGAAAAACAGAAAGGAGGAAAAGGAAGTTTCGGTCTTTCAACAACACAGGATATCCTGATAGCAGCAAAGGACCCAAGGAGTGTGTTTTAGTCCAAGGTTCGTCTGCTCAAAGTGTTTTATTTCAATCACAGAGCAGGTCGCTGTCTGTCGGCCGGGAAACCTTGTATGTACAAAACGGTTTAACTTGTCAGAAAATGGAACAAAATAAGCTTAGTTCCGCAGGATCAAATGTAGCTATTACTATTTACAAGCTCTTGTTAATACGTGTGATTGGTTCAATATTTATAAAACCCACAGACAGACTTAACCACATTCACTTTTACTTAAAAATAAAAAGGCTATTCTTTCTACTTTTGTGTGACACTGTAGTATGACGAAGTAGGGCATTATTCTTTGGAGAGGAAAAAAACATTAAAAGTTGAAATATGGAGATTACAAGGCTTCTGCCCAACAGCAGTGACATCAGAGGCCAATTCTTGTCCTTTCTTTCAAAAGTCACTGGACTGTGAACACGTTTGGAAGCCTCTGATAACTGCCGAATTTCAGTTTTATTCAGTATTTTGTTGTATTCATACTGTGGTCTCAGACATTGAGGTTGTGGCCCAAGGGATTGCAGGAAGCAAACTGAACATGAAGCCCATAACGTCCCTATTCTGGCCTTGTCATATCAGGTAGACATTGTGCAAAAAATAGCAGATCTACTCACAATGTGAGCTTGGGAGGTTATAGATCTGTTATTTGATCTTGTTGACTGGGGTCCCTCAGGGGTCTATGCATGGTCCCCTCCTTTTTTTTGCCTCTACACAAATTCTCTGCCAAAAAGAGCCAATACAAGCTAACCTATTTTCACCCAAATGTTTGCCTATAGTATTGGTATAGTATAGAACAGGGGTCTTCAACCTTTTCAGGCCAAGGACCCCCTAGCTGAGAGAGAGATAAAGCAGGGACCCCCTCTATATTGTATAAAAATTGTGTTTCAGATTGTTTTCCCTCTACACCTATAGCCTCTTTGACTAAAATAGCCGATCTACAAGCTCTCGATCTGAGCTTGTAGATCTGCTATTTTTGGCTAAAGTTCTCCTCAGAAAAAGGGGATTCAAGTGGTTAAGGTAAAAGAAAGAAATGTCACACAAAGATTTGGCGAACCCCCTGTAGTTGCTCTGAGGACCCCCTAGGACCTAGGACCTAGGACCTAGGACCCCCTGTTGAAGACCCCTGGTATAGAACACTAATAGTGCTTAATGAAATGTCAATGTGTGATGATACAGTATGTGCTTGTGCTAATTGTGTGTATTCTCTACTCACCAGGACCATCAGGTCTTAGATAGAAGAAGGTTTCACTCCAGCCATGCAGAAGGTAATGATGTGAAACATTCTTAACTAATCATATGGATTCTAACACAGCTGTATGAAATAAACATTCATAACTAATCATTATGGATAAAGCCCAATGCATACTACAGCCCAACAGCCTGCGTTCGTTTGGTTCGACTGGTCCAGACTACAATATGATGTCATTCAGGGGTTCAGCTGGGTCCAGACTACAATATGATGCCATTCAGAGGTTCAGCTGGGTCCAGACTACAATATGATGTCATTCAGGGTTTCAGCTGGGTCCAGACTACAATATGATGTCATTCAGGGTTTCAGCTGGGTCCAGACTACAATATGACATCATTCAGAGGTTCAGCTGGGTCCAGACTACAATAAGATGTCATTCAGAGGTTCAGCTGGGTCCAGACTACAATATGACATCATTCAGAGGTTCGGGTGGGTCCAGACTACAATATGACGTCATTCAGAGGTTCGGGTGGGTCCAGACTACAATATGACATCATTCAGGGGTTCGGGTGGGTCCAGACTACAATATGACATCATTCAGGGGATCGAGTGGGTCCAGACTACAATATGAAATCATTCAGGGGTTCGGGTGGGTCCAGACTACAATATAACATCATTCAGGGGTTCGGGTGGGCAGGATCAGCACTGAATTCGGTCTTTGGTGCCTCTGAGGTGTTATAACTACATAACCTAAGTTTGGCTACTGTGATTGGTCATACGTTCCGCATTCATTGAGCCCAGCTTCAAGTTCATTCTGTCACGAGTGACGCCAGTGAAATGACACCAGCCAACTTCCAGGAGGTACAAACACCTCTGAAATCTCGCAAGAAAAGGGCAAAACCTTAATACCTCCGTCAGAAATTCCCCACAGCGCGTCTCGGTCGCGATATCTAGATATTAATTTAACCATCCGTTCCAGGCAGCAGAGGCTGGCTGTACGGTCACTGCTTCAGTCAGAGCAAACAGCGTGAGTGGTGGTGGGCGGGGTCAGAGCGGTGGTGGGCGGGGTCTGGCGTCCAGAACACAGAAGTATGAAATTACATTTGTCTGGTTCGGGGAGCCCAGCCATACCGAACTGACCTCGGTTGTTCTGGTGGAGTATGCATCAGGCTTTAACACAGTTGTATGACATACATCTCAATCATTATGGACACTAACACTGTTGTGTGAAATAAACATTCATAACTAATCATATGGAAACTAACACAGTTGTTCATGGTGATTATTATTGGTTTCACAGGTGGAGGGGCGAGTGACCCCAGTCGGCCTACCTTCGTCTCATGGTCCTAGTGCCCCTGGATCGCCTGCCACAGGCATCACAGTAAATATATGCGCACACCTGCATAGACACCCACAGACACCCACATTTTAAGAGAGAGAGAGACACATTCAAAACTCATCTTTTCAGACTCCATTCTGCCTCCTAGCACTCTATTTTGTGTCAGTACTATTTTGATGGGTAACAATCAGGTTATCCATAACTAGTAGTGTGTTGGTTATTTGTTGACATACAGTACGCTATGTATGTTATTTACACAGATGCTAGGTTTGATGTTTACCTGCTATCAGTAAGCCTTGCCGAGCCAGTATGTCGCAGGAATTTACCACCAATCCTCCTACCCTTCATGCCGAGTGTCAAGTAGGGATGGCATTGGGTGCCATTTTTACAGTCTTTAGATAGATACCTTTATTATCCCGCGGGGGGAAATCTGAATCTTTGGTTTAACTGCTATCCTAGTTAATTTATAATATATAATATAAATATTCTATATGTACTGTAACATGTAAATAGAGTAGTACTGCATAATGTACATACTTGCTTATGGCAGTCCATCATTATCGATGACGTTGTTGGTGGCCTATATGAGTGTTTTCTTATGTGGATCTGTAGACGGACAGCTCTGTAGGAGGCTGCCTCCATCGATGGCATTCTGAGAGGACTAAGGACAGACAGAGCGCAATCAGAGTGCATTGAAGATGTTTGTGGCAGATGAGGCTGATTGCTGTGAGGAAATAACATCCTTGTCCAATTTTGACGTCAAAAGGGCCGACTTTATTGTCCCCGTATTTGCACCATGGCTTGCACACAGTACCATTATGAAACGGCTGAGGAATGGAGAGGACTAGTGAGCCCAAATTGACTGGGTGCATCCTCCTAGAGTAGCTTTCAGTTGACTGTGTCCAGTACCTTCAACAATTATGCCATGTACAGGTCTTGTTTGTACTCTCTGGATTTTGAACGGTAAATGGTGCATTTATAGAGTGCCTGGCTCGTTATCCAAGGTGCTTTTCAATGAGCATTACATTCACACACCGATGGCTCAGGAAACCATACAAAGCACCAACCTGCTCATCGGGGGCAATTAGGGGTTCAATGTCTTGCTCAAGGACACTTTGACTCTAGCTCAGGGGGAGCCCGGGATCGAACTGGGAACCAAGGGGCTACTCTACCTCCTGAGGCACTGCCGCCGAATGAATGTATGAATTTGATCATGTCTGTGGTACTACTTTTCTTCCGAAACCCTGCATTAAGGTTTATGGCAGGATGTTTTGTGCGATGTGCGTAGCCAAGCAGGAAAACATCATTTGTGAGAGAGACACCTCTGCTGTCACCACAGGACACCTTATAACCTGTCCTTTTTGTAGATAGTGATGATGGTGACGTCTTTCCAGTCTTGTGGGACAGAGATGATGTGTGAGGTGGTAACCTCCACACTTAGATGTCTCATGGAGTCTGAGCCTGCACCTGTCTTATTTTTCAAGACATTTGATTGCCTTTCTGACTTGTGTTCTGCACATGGTTCTATTATTTAGTTGTTAGTTCTTGATGAGAGTGGTTACATCTGCAGGTCTAGATCTGGTGTGATGTTCCCTCTTTGAGGGCCGTAGACGGTTTCTGATGTAGTCGTAGAATCCATGCAGACTCACGACCAATCTTCCGCCGTAATCTGAAGACTCACCTCTTCAGACTTCACCTTTGCCCTGTGGCACTTGACCTATAGTAGCCTTGACGACCATGCAGTCTTATGCAAAGATTAAAATGTAATTTAGATGTTATTTAGACAGATGATAGGTTCATTTATTGACCTGGCATACATCCCATAGTTTATATAGTTTCAATGTACAGATGATACATGAAAAGATCCTAGATTATGAAGGCACTATGCATTTGATGTATGTGCTTACCTCGCTCTAGATAAAGAGTGTCTGCTGAATGCCTAAATTGTAAATTGGTTTCTAAGGGAAGCAGGAAGGGAAGGTTTAAGTGGTTTACTGGAATAGGGTGTTGGTAATGATTCATTTAGGCATGGCCACTGCCATGTTCTCCTAGTAGGCTCACTCTCACTGTAGACCCAAATAGCAAAGGATTTTCACTGGGTGGAAGCAGTCCTTTCAATCTTCACTGTATGTACTGTATATATCTGTGTGTGTGTGCGTGTGTGTGAGTGTGTGCGCGCGCGCGCGCGCGTGCGTGCGTGCGTGCGTGCGTGCGTGCGTGCGTGCGTGCGTGCGTGCGTGTGTGTGTGTGCGCGCGCGAGAGAGATGTCACAGTGCATTCTGTTATTTTCCCCCCTAATCTAAGTTTAGAGGTTTTTAAAGAGAATTCTTTTGTATCCACAACAATCCAGTATTATCTCTATTATCATCATGTATACTGTATATTGTATTGCTGTTGATAACACAGTCTTGAGGAACATGCAACACCAACATTTCGCTGCTTGTACCTGTATGAATGAGTGACAAATGAAAGCCTGTTGATTGTCATCATCTCCAGGCCCGTGTCAAAGACCAGGTGGTGGGCTACAGAGACCTGGCTGCTCTGCCCAGAGACAAGGCCATCCTGGAGGTGAGTGAACAGAAACACTGCTAGTAGGGTTTACAATAGATTTTAAAGTCCACTTTCTGACACAAAGAAAGCGTTTCGACTTTGCCTTCACATACATTAACATGCCTCTAAAATACAGACCTCCCTGTCCAAAGATAGACTTACTAGTATAAAATAATGTCACTTTTACGTTGTTTCCTCTTATGTACCTGTACTCAAGAAGAATGCAACAAGAAGAACCTTGACCTCTCTAGACACGTTCACTGTTATGTCTTTCTGAAACAGAAAGGGTGAAAGATGTTATTCAGAATCATTTTAGTATCATTATGGCCACTAGGTGGAGCGACCTGATCTGATGACCTACCAGCCTCATCT